>NC_135912.1:3796244-3969654 GCF_964194155.1 Cetorhinus maximus | reverse complement strand
TTTCTTTTTTTTTCCCATAGTCTTTACTGTTTTTTTCCTCCTGGGAAACATAAGGATGGATTCGGCTCGAGAGGAATCAGCGTCAAATGTGCTTGTCAGGATTTCCTGTAGGCCCCGAGCGCTTCAGTAGGCCTCAGTGAAGCCTGGGCTTCCTTTGAAGGGCTCCCTGATTGGAAAGCCCCCAACCTCGCAGCAAACCACCCCCCTCTCTCCCCTCCCAACTGTGACCTTGAGCTTTTTCTCTCCACCTTCAAACTGCCAGGGTGCCCGGGGACCACTCCCCATGGCCCCAGGGCCCCGGTGATGCTTGTCCTCCCGTCGGGCTGGAGCCCGTGGCCTGTTATTTAAACCAGGCCCGATCGTGAGGCTGGACTGGGCCTTGAAGCGAGACCCAATGGTGGATTCCCCTCCCTCCCCTGCAACCACCACCCCCAACTAGTCCCGGACCCCCCCAGGGCGCACAGGCCTCCCGTATTCCAAAAATAACCTACACCCGCCTCGGCTTCTCAAATGGCGGCCAACTGAGACGGAGCACGCAGGGCCTGGTGGCAGAATCGCACCAGATCCCCCAAAGATGGTGAAAAGTATCTCAAGGTGGCCAAGACCAGGACAGCCAACAAGGTCTTTTGGCCTATTCCATCTCGATCATCCTACTAGTCACCCTTAAACTGTGTCTTAAATAATTCTGGTATCTTTTCTTGTATTGGTTCCTCCCACGGCAAGTGCTGACCATCCTTTGTGTTAAAACAAACAGTTCGGACTGGCGTTCCATGTTGATTATTCCTACTTTGTCCTCATAGCACTTACAGCACAGGCCATTCAGCCCAACTGGTCTATACTGGTGTTTAAGCACCACAGGAACCTCCTCCCACCCCCTCCACCCATCAGCAGACCTTTCTATCCCTTCCTCCCCATTGTGCCCTCCCCCACCGCCCCCCCGGAAGCCATTTAATTTGAAGGAAATGAAATGCCGGAGAATTTCCCAGAAGATGTTTTATCCAATCGGGCGTTGGCTTGAGGAGACGGCGCAGCTCATTGTTGGGACTCTCACTTCCATCGAGAAGGCTGGGGTTCCAGTCCCGCCCCCCCCCCGCCCCCGCCGCCCAGGGCTCGGGTGTACAGACTGAGCCCCCCCTCATCTTGTAAATGGCGTCCCCGATGGTAAAAGGCGTCGGCTTTTCGGGAGGTGACTCGCGGGGGCCCCCGTCACTGTCAAAGGTCTGGTGCTGCCAGTCGGAGGAGAATCATCGGGACGTGGAACGTTTACTGCACAGAAGGAGGCCATTCAGCCCATCGTGTCTCTGCCAGCCCTCTGCAAGAGCAACTCGGGTAATCCCACCCGCCCCACGCGTCGCCCTATCCCCACTAACCCTGGAAAATTTATCTCTTCCGACAATTATCCAATCCCCAGCCGCTAGTCCCCACCATGACTGTTCCTCATTCAACCAATGCCAGCAGAAGAGAATTACCCGCCCACTTTTAGTCCCAGTTTGCTGCTTGATGGGATCTTGCTGTGCACAAAATTGGCTGCCTATGTTAGCCGATCAAATCAATCATTGGCTGAGAGTCTTGATGAGTTTATTTCGTGAATGAAATCATTCGTATCTCCCAAAGCTCCAGCTACCCACCCATTGCCCCAAGGATGGTACAGGTCACGAATGCAATTGCAGTTAAAGAACACAACCCCTGTCCTGGGAGTGTTTGATGGGGACAGTGTAGAGGGAGCTTTACCCTGTATCTAACCCAGTGCGGTACCTGCCCTGAGAGTGTTTGATGGGGAAAGTGTAGAGGGAGCTTTACTCTGTATCTAACCCCGTGCTGTACCTGTCCTGGGAGAGTTTTTTGGGGACAGTGTATTGGGAGCTTTACTCTGTATTTAAACCTGTGCTGAAACTATCCTGGGAGTGTTTGATGGGGACAGTGTAGAGGGAGCTTTACTCTATATCTAACCACGTGCTATACCTGCCTTCGGAGTATTTGATGGGGACAGTGTAGAGGGAGCTATACTCTGTATCTATCCATGTTCTGTACCAGTCCTTGGAGTATTTGATTGGGACGGTGTAGAGGGAGCTCTACTCTGTATCTAACCCCGTGCTATACCTTTCCTGGGAATGTTTGTTGGGGACAGTGTAGAGGGAGCTTTACTCTGTATCTAACCCCGTGCTGTACCTGTGCTGGGAGTGTTTGATGGGGACGGTGTAGAGAGATCTTTACTCTGTATCTAACGCCGTGCTGTACCTGTCCTGGGAGTGTTTGATGGGGACGGTGTAGAGAGAGCTTTACTCTGTATCTAACCCCGTGCTGTACCTGTCCTGGGAGTGTTTGATGGGGACGGTGTAGAGAGAGCTTTACTCTGTATCTAACCACGTGCTGTACCTGTCCTGGGAGTGTTTGATGGGGACGGTGTAGAGAGAGCTTTACTCTGTATCTAACGCCGTGCTGTACCTGTCCTGGGAGTGTTTGATGGGGACGGTGTAGAGAGAGCTTCACTCTGTATCTAACCCCGTGCTGTACCTGTCCTGGGAGTGTTTGTTGGGAAAGTGCAGAGGGAGCTTTACTCTGTACATAAAAACGTGCTCCTGGGAGTGTTTGATGTGGACAGTGTAGAGGGAGTTTTACTCTGTATCTAACCCCGTGCTGTACCAGTCCTGGGAGTGTTTGGTGTGAACAGTGTTGAGGGAGATTTACTCTGTATCAAACCCAGTGCTGTACCCGTCCTGGGAGTGTTTGATGTTGACAGTGTAGAGGGAGATTTACTCTGTATCTCACACCGTGCTGTACTTGACCTAGGAATGTTTGATGGGGTTGTTGTATAGGGGGCATTACTCTGTATCTAACCCGGGGCTGTACCTGACCTGGGAGTTTTGGAAGGGGACAGTGAAGAGGGAGATTTACTCTGTGTCTACCCAGGGCTGTACCTGTCCGGGGAGTGTTTGATGGGGACAGTGTAGAGGGAGCTTTACTCTGTCTCTAACCCTGTGCTTTACCTGCCCTGTGTGTGTTTAGTGGGGACGGTGTAATTGGAGGTTTTCTCTATATCTAACCCCGTGCTGTACATTTCCTGCGAGTGTTTGATGGGACAGTGTAGAGGGAGCTTTATTCTGTACCTACCCCTGAGCTGTAACTGCCCTGGGAGTATTTGAGGGGACAGTGTAGAGGGAGCTTTACTCTGCACTGAACCCTGTGCTGCAACTATCCAGGTAGTGTTTGATGGGGACAGTGCAGAGGGATCTGTACTCTATATCTTACCCGGTGCAGTACCTGTCCTGGGAGTGTTTCATGGGGACAGTGTAAGGAGAGCTTTAATCTGTATCTAACCCCGTGCTGTACCTGCCCTGGGAGTGTTTGATGGGGACAGTGTAGAGGGGGCTTTACTCTGTATCTAACCCCGTTCTGCACTTACCCTGGGAGTGTTTAATTGGGTCAGTGTAGGGGCAGCTTTACTATATATCTAATCCGTGCTGTACCTGTCCAGGGAGTGTTTGACGGTGACAGTGTAGAGGGAGCTATACTCTGTATCTAACCCTATACTGTACCTGCACTGGCAGTGTTTGATAGGGACAGTGTAGAGGGAGCTTTACTCTGTATCTAACCCCATGTTGTATCTGTCCTGGGAGTGTTTGACGGGGACAGTGTAGAGGCAGCTTTTCCCTCTATCTATCCCCGTGCTGTACCTGTCCTGGGAATGTTTCATGGGAACAGTTTAGAGGGAGCTTTGCTCTGTATCTAACCCCATGCTGTACCTGTGGGAGTGTTTGATGGGGACAGTGTAGAGGGGGCTTTACTCTGTATCTAACCCCGTGCTGTACCTGTCCTGGGAGTGTTTGATGGGGGCAGTGTAGAGGGGGCTTTACTCTGTATCTAACCCCGGCATGTACCTGCCCTGAAAGTGTTTGATGGGGACAGTGTAGAGGGAGCTTTACTCTGTATCTAACCCCGTTCTGTATATACCCTGGGAGTGTTTGATGGGGACAGTGTAGAGGAAGCTTTACTCTGTATCTCACCCCGTGCATTACCTGACCTGGGAGTGTTTGATGGGGACAGTGTAGAGGGAACTTTACTCTGTATCTAACCCCGTGCTGTACTTGTCCTGGGAATGTTTGATGCGGACAGTGTAGAGGGAGCTTTGCTCTATATCTAACCCCGTGCTGTACCTGACCTGAGAATGTTTGATGGGGACAGTGTAGAGGGAGCTTTACTGTCTCTCTAACCCCGTGCTGTACCTGCCCTGCGTGTGTTTGATACGATCAGTTTAGGTGGAGCTATACTCTGTGTCTAACCCTGGTCTGTACCTGTCCTGAGAGTGTTTGATGGGGACAGTGCAGGGGGAGCTTTACTCTGTATCTAACCCCGTGCTGTACTTGCCCTGGGAATGTTTGATGGGGACAGCGTAGAGGGAGCTTTACTCTTAGGGGGAGGCAAGTAATCTGATAAATTCCTCTCCCTGTTGCCCTAACTTGATCAAAACTAGTCCTGATTGACTTATGAGAGAGCGAGCAAGTACATGATGGGCTGAATGGCCTCCATCTGTGTTGTAACCATTCTATTCCATTGATAGGCCACCTGTGCTGTGAGCTCCACCTCAGCCATGAACTGACCCGAATCTATCCTGAAGGGACACGGAGATTCAGACCTCACAGGCTGGGCATTTGTGATGCCCACTATCCTGTGAGTTAAAGAGGAGCTGTTTCATATTTAGCCAAGCCACTCAAACTCTCTCACTCTGGTATTCTGATGAACCCAGTCATGCTGCCTCAAAGGTCAAGTTCCTGCGATTAATCATTGAATGGAAATCAGCAAAGTGTTGGTTCCAATGTAGGGTCTCTGTTGGTCAATGACCATCTTGCCAGCAGCCTTGGCAAGTGTTTAGCTGGTGTAAGTGTTGGAAGACATGAGTGTTTCAGCCATTAGGTGCCCTTAAACGACCCTGTAACCCCGTTCATTGCCAACTTTTCCTGTCGCTGTTAAACAATTATTAATCATGTGAGGGAGACCTCAAGGGCTTTCAGATAAAAGACGTGGAGCAGAGGCGAACGAGGAAGGAGAACCTGTCCTGGGAGTGTTTGATTGGGACAGTTTAGAGGGAGCTTTACTCTGTATGTAACCCCGTGCTGTAACTGTCCTTGGAGTGTTTGATGGGGACGGTGTAGCTGGAGCATTTTTCTGTATCTAACCCTGTGCAGTACCTGTCCTGGGAGTGTTTGATGGGGACAGTGTAGAGGGAGCTTTACTCTGTGTCTAACCCCATGCTGTACCTGTCCTGGGAGTGCTTGATGGGGACAGTGTAGAGGGAGCTTTACTCTGTATCTAACCCCGTGCTGTACCTGTCCTGGGAGTGTTTGATGGGGACATCGTAGAGGGAGCTTTACTCTGTATCTAACCCCGTGCTGTACTTGCCCCGGGAATGTTTGACGGGGACAGTGTAGGGGTAGCTTTAATCTGTATCTAACCCTGTGCTGTACCTGTCCAGGGAGTGTTTGATGGGGACAGTGTAGAGGGGGCTTTACTCTGTATCTAACCCCGTTCTGCACTTACCCTGGGAGTGATTAATTGGGTCAGTGTAGGGGCAGCTTTACTATGTATCTAATCCGTGCCGTACCTGTCCAGGGAATGTTTGACGGTGACAGTGTCGAGGGAGCTTTACTCTGTATCTAACCCCGTGCTGTACCTGTCCTGGGAGTGTTTGATAGGGACAGCGTAGAGGGAGCTTTACTCTGTATCTAACCCCATGTTGTATCTGTCCTGTGATAGTTTGATGGGGACATTGAAGAATTAGCTTTACCCTGTATCTGATCCCATGTTGTACCTGTCCTGGGAGTGTTTTGGGGGGACAGGGCACAGGGAGCTTTACTCTGTATCTAACCCCATGCTGTACCTGTCCTCAGAATGTTTGATGGGGACAGCGTAGAAGGAGCTTTACTCTGTATCTAACCACATGCTTTACCTGTCCTGGGAATGTTTGATGTGAACAGTGTAGAGGGAGCTTTACTCTGTATCTAACCACGTGCTGTACCTGTCCTGGGAGTGTTTGATGGGGACAGTGTAGAAGGAGCTTTACTCTGTATCTAACCACGTGCTTTACCTGTCCTGGGAATGTTTGATGTGAACAGTGTAGAGGGAGCTTTACTCTGTATCTAACCACGTGCTGTACCTGTCCTGGGAGTGTTTGATGGGGACAGTGTAGAGGGAGATTTACTCTGTATCTAACCCCGTGCTGTACCTGTGGGAGTGTTTGATGGGGACAGTGTAGGGGGAGCCTTACACTGTATCTAACCCCATGCTGTACCTGTCCTGAGGGTTTTGATGGGGAAAGTGTAGAAGGAGCTTTACCCAGTATCTAACCCCGTGCTGTACCTGTTGAGAGTGTTTGATGGGGACAGTGTAGTAGGAGCTTTACTCTGTATCTAACCCTGTGCTGTACAGTCCTGGGATTGTTTGATGGGGACAGTTTAGAGGGAGCTTTACTCTGTATCTAACCCCGTGCTGTACCTGTCCTGAGGGTGTTTGATGGGGACAGTGCAGGGGGAGCTTTGCTCTGTATCCAACTCCGTTCTGTACTTGCCCTGGGAGTGTTTGGTGGGGACAGTGTAGAGGGAGCTTTACTCTGTATCTAACCCAGTGCTGTACCTGTCCTGGGAGTGTTTGATGGGGACAGTGTAGAGGGAGCTTTACTCTGTGTCTAAGCCTGTGCTGTGCCTGTCCTGGGACTGTTTGATGGAGACAGTGTAGAGGGACCAAACTCAGTATCTAAACCCTGTGCTCTACCTGTCCTGAGAGTGTTTGATGGGGACAGTGTAGAGGGAGCTTTACTCTGTATCTAACCCCGTGCTGTACCTGTCCTGGGTGTGTTTGATGGGGACAGTGTAGGAGGAGATTTACTCTGTATCGAGCCCTGTGCTGTACCTGTCCTCGGAGTGTTTGATTGGGACAGAGTAGGAGGAGCTTTACACTTTATATAAATTCGTGTTTTATGTGTCCTGAGTGTATTTAATGGGGACAGTGTAGGGGGATATTTACTCTGTACAATACGAAGTGTTGGTTCCAATGTTGGGTCTCTGTTGGTCAATGACCACCTTGCCAGCAGCCTTGGCAAGTGTTCAGTTGGTATAAGTGTTGGAGGATATGAGAGTTTCAGCCATTAGGTGCCCTTAAACGACCCCGTAACCCCGTTCATTGCCAACTTTTCCCGTCGCTATTCGGTGATGTCCTTTCAGTAAACAGCTAACGCGGTTAAACATTTATTAATCATGTGACGGAGACCAAGAGAGCATTCAGACCTCAGTGCAGTTTTCCTTTTTTTTATTCGTTTGTGGGATGTAGGATTCCCTGGCTAGCATTTATTGCCCATCCCTAATTGCCCTTGTTCAGAGGGCATTTTTAAAAGTCAACCACATGTCTGGAGTCACATGTAGGCCAGACCAAGTCAGGATGGCAGATTTCCTTCCCTAAAGGGCATTAGTGAACCAGATGGGTGTTTTTTTTGCTACAATTGCTTCACAGTCATCATTAGACTTTTAATTCCAGATGTTTGTTGAACTCAAATTTCACCATCTGCCATGGTGGAATTGGAACCTGGGTTTCGGGATTTCCAGTCCAATAACAAGACCACTCTGCCATCGCCTCGCCTCCCCTCGCCTTGGTGTGTGCTGCAGTGAGTGGGTTTGACCTCCTCAGAGTCGAAAAAATTAAGGGGAGATTTCCTAAAGTCTTCCCCAATCGAGAATGGTGTCGATCATGTGAATCAGGAGAAATTGTTTCCACCGGCGGGGTTGGGGGGATCTTCAACCAGGGAGTCACAGATTCAAGGCAAGTTGATGAAAGAGCTGGAGGAAAGATCAGGGACAAAGGCATTTTCTTGGAGCGCTCCCGGGAAAGTCAGTGGAAGCAGATTCAATAGTAACCTTCGAAAGGAAATTGGATAAATACTGAAGGGGAGAAAATTGTCGGGGCAATGGGGCTAATTGGATGAGTCTTTCACAAAGGGCTGGCACAGACACAATGGGCTGAATGGCCTCCTCTTGTGTTGTATGATGGTATAATTCCATAGCACTGTAGGAAGTCAGATTGTGTATACAAATTGGCCCATTTGATCACTCACAACGGTTGAAGAGTTAAAACTGGGTCAAGCTGTGCCCAATATGAATGAAGGTTTGGTTTGATAATTTATTCAGAAGACCAACCCAATAACATCTGAACCTTTCTCCCCAGATATTCTGAGGCACCGTCATGCTGCGGGGATTGATCCTCTTCATTCTCTTCACTCAGGGTAAGTCCGTCTGTGTTCAGTCTTGGTGGAGGACATGCTATGGAATAACTTCTGATTTCTGATTGTTTGAGGTGTTTACAGTGAACAGTTCACAGCTCAGCATGGTCAAACAGGCAGGAACTGAGACAAGGAGATTCCTTCCTCTCAATCGTGCTGAGAGAATTGTTTACGAGGGTATTTTCCCTGAGGTCCCACTAAGTAAATTAAGGCATATCTCAGTCTAATTGGCTGTTTTTAGCTGTGACACACTGGGTGACATGCTGGCTTTTCAATTGCAAGGTACTGGGTACAAGTCCCACCCCAAATGTGAATACAAAACTCTATGTCAATAGTCCGGCCGCAGTACTGAGGGAGCGCTGCATTGTTAGTGGGGTTGCCTCTTGATTAAGTTGTTAAACTAAGGACTCATCGTCCTGTTTGGGTGGATATAAAAGGTCCTGCTTTCAAATAAGAATGGTGACATTCTCACCCTGGCTTCAGGGTCAATATTTATCCCTCAATCGAAAACACACACAAAGGAACCACATTGTTGTTGGGAGCTTGCTGTGTGCATTTTGGCTGCCACATTTCCTACATTATTCCAGTGATTACACTACAGGAAGCATTTTATTGGTTGCAAAGCTGCTTGAACTGCTGCAGTCCATGTGGTGTAGGTACACCCACTGCTGCAAATGTGCGTCATTGGTGGAGGGAGTGAATGTTTGTGGATATGGTGCCTATCAAGTGGGCTGCTTTGTCCTGGATGGTGTCAAGCTTCTTGAGTGTTGTGGGAGCTGCACTCATCCAGGCAAGTGGGGAGTATTCCATCACACTCCTGATTTGAGCCTTGTAGACGGTGGACAGGCTTTGGGGAGTTAGGAGGTGAGTTACTCATCACAGAATTCCCAGCCTCTGACCTGCTTTTGGAGCCACAGTTTTTAATGACTGGTCCAGTTCACTTTCTGGTCAATGGAAACTTCCATGATGTTGAAAATAGTGGATTCAGTAATGGTAATGCCATTGAACACCATAGGGCGATGGTTGGATTGTCTCTTGTTGGAGATGGTTATTGCTGACACTTGTGACTTGTCAGCCCAAGCCTGGATATTGTCCAGGTCTTGCTGCATTTGGACATGGACTGCTTCAGTATGTGAGGAGTTGCAAATGGTGCTGAACGTTGTTCAATCATCAGCGAACATCCCCATTTCTGACCTGACGATGGAAGGAAGGTCATTGATGAAGCAGCTGAAGATGGTTGGGCCGAGGACACTACCCTGAGGAACTCCTGCAGTGATGTCCTGGAGCTGAGATGACTGACCTCCAACAACCAAGGCCATCTTCCTTTGTGCTAGGTATGACTCCAACCAGCGGAGAGTTTTCCCCTGATTCCCGTTGACTCCAGTTTTGCTAGGGCTCCTTGATTCCACACTCGGTCAAATGCTGCCTCGATGTCAAGGGCAGTCACTCTCACCTCACCTTGGGATTTCAGCTGTTCTGTCTATTCTGAAGCTCACCATCTCTCTCGTCATAACCTGAACCAGAGAGTGTGGGCACAGAGTGCCAGGACCATGCTCAGGGTTAGGTAGCTGCCCAGAGACACCCAGGTGGAATTTGAAGTTAGAATGCCGAATTTGATTAATCTTCCCTCTGCTTCACCCACTGGGAGTCCCCAGCACAATGGGACATTCCCTTCTTTGGAGACAATTTACAATAGTCCCAGTCCCAGCCCCCGAACCCTTCCATAGCACACTCTCCTCATCACCCCCCACACCATTAATATCACCCCCTGTCTAATCCCATTCTCCACTTCACACCCTACACCATTTAATATCACCCCCCTGTCTAATCCCACACTCTCCCTCATTCCCCACACCATTTATTATCATCCCCCTGTCTAATCCCACTCTCCCCCTCACTCCCCACACCATTTAATATTCCACCCAGTCTAATCCCACGCTCCCCCTCACTCCCTACATCATTTAGTATCCCAACCAGTCTAATCCAACTCTCCCCCTCATTCCCCACACCATTTAATATTCCACCCAGTCTAATCCCACTCTCCCCCTCACCCCCTAAATCATTTAGTATCCCAACCAGTAAAATCCCACTCTCCCCCTCACTCCCTACATCCATTAATATCCCACCCAGTCTAATCCCACTCTCCCCCTCACTCCCCAAACTCTTTAATGTCCCACACTGTCTAATCCAACTCTCCACCCCGCTCCCCAAACCTTTCAATGTCCCACCCAGTCTCAACCCATCCCTATTCTCCCTGCGCAAAGAATAAAAGGGATTGTTTTCTATTTTACCTTCGGTTTTACCATTTCTAACAATGCAGGATGTCACATTGCCCCTTTCCTGTGTTAAATTCTCTCTCGTACAGTTACGGCTGGGATCTGGGGGCGACTGTGTGATGGCAATCCCACAAACAGGGTGAGAGGGACCGATGGGTACGGCAGTGGATTCTACGGCGCACCCAGGTAATTGTCACATTGTAGTTATCAGTACAGCCGTGCTGCCCGTCAGCCATCAACACTTGCATTTATATAGCGCCTTGCACCTGGTAAAACATCTCAAGGCACTTTGTGAACTGAAATTTGACACCAAGGCCCATATAAAGGGGACGAGGTCGAAGAGGTGTGTTTAAAGGAGGAAATAGTGGTTGAGAGTAGGAGAGGTGGGTAGGGAAGTCCAAAGCTTGGGGACCCAGGCAGCTGAAGGCACGGCCGCCAATTGTGGGGCGATTAAAGGAGGGGATGATCATGAGGCCGGAATTGGAGGAGCACAGAGACCTTGGACGGTTGTGGAGATGGAGGATGGTTACAGAGATAGGGAGGGTTTGGTCAATACAGGGGTTTGAAACAAGAATGGGAATGTTGCTTGACCGGGAGCTGGTGGAGTTCAGCAAGCACAGGGGTGGCAGGGAAATGGGACTTGCTGAGACACGGGGAGCAGAGATTCGGATGGCCTCGTGTTTACGGAGGGTAGAATGTGGGGGAGCAGCCAGGAGGCTGTTGGAATAGTCAAGTCTGGAGATAACGAGGAACCAATGAGGATTGAGCAGCAGATGAGCTGAGACAGGGATGAAGTTTGACAATGTTACGGAGGTGGACATGGGCAGTCTTACTGAGGGCGCGAATATGAGGCTGGGAGCTCACCTCTGGATCAAAGCCGGAACCAAAGTTGCAAACAGACCAGCTTCGTCTCCGACTGTTGGCAGGGAGAGGGATGGAGCTGGGATTTAGGGAACTGTGTTTGGAGCGGGGATCGAAAGCAATGGCTTCAGTCTTCCCAACATTTAATTGGAGTGAAAGCCACAGGAGGTTCCCTGGTACTTTTTCTAACGTGAGATCTGAGTCTTGGGGGAAACTGTGTCCTGTTTTGGTTCAGTAATGGGGGTGTCCATCAGACAAGGCCGACATCCCAGGGAGAGAGTTGAATGGAGAGATGGTGAGATGCTCGGGGCTAATTTTCTTCTGTTGTGCCCAGGGGTAGGCGCACACACTTGGGAGTCGATGTGATTTGCAGTGACGGGTCCAAGGTTCTTGCCCCGTTCACCGGCAGGATGGTGAGACAGGCGAAGCCCTATGGTAACAACAATGCCATTGACAATGGAGCAATGCTGGAAGGATCAGGTGAGAGAGGATTCCAGACCATTCAGTGAATCCCTGCTTAGTCTGTAGCCTGCTGACTCTGTGGCCTGACCCTGGGTTATATAGCACAAGAGGTGCCACATCTGGAGTACTGTGTGCAGTTCTGGGCACCACACTGTTGGAAGGATGTGATTGCACTTGACTCTGTGACACTATCAGTCCTGACCAAATGCCAAGTCAAGTGTCCCTGTGGCGTGGCACAGCGGCAAAGACCCCACGACAGGGAGAGAATCTAACCTACCGACTTTTTGCATTGGGAGGTTCTGCTCCCTCCTCCCCGGCACTTTCTCATAATGCCCGTCCATCTTCAAAGATTTGTGTACACATACGCTCAGGTCTCCCCGTCCTCTGTGTCTACACACACGGCTGGGTGTCCCTGGAGAGGGAGGACACGGGGTCTACCAGCGCTGTCCATGCTCGGTGTGCCCCGTGGACTCTGCCATGTTTTACTGACCCTCTTGATAAGATTTTGGTTTAATGTTCTTAAGTTCCCTTTAAACTTTGTCTTTGTTTTTGTAGTTTCCCTTTAAGGGGCTGTTTTTTCATTAGTTCCCCTGATTTGTTCATTTAGTTTCTTTGGTTTTGACTCAAAAGGCTTACGCCCAGGTCCCTCTGTTCCTACACCTCCATGGTTCATGGGCAATCCTCTTACCCGTGAATCAAAAAGTCCAATAGTTCAATCCCCACCCCAACCCTTAAACAAACAATGTGGACTGAGGTTAGGATCCAGAACTAGGGGGCACAGTTTCAGAACAAGGGGGTCACCCATTAAAGACGGAGATGAGGAGGAATTTCTTCTCTCAGGGGCCGTTAGTGTTTGGAACTCTCTCCCCCAGTGAGCAGGGGAGGCTGGGTCACTGAATATATTCAAGGCTGAGTTGGAGAGATTTTTGATCTATAAGGGAGACAGGGCTTATGGGGGACAGGCAGGAAAGTGGAGTTAAGGCCACAATCAGATCATCCATAACTTTATGGAATGGCAGAGCAGTCTCGATGGGCCGAATAGCCTATTCTTGCTCCTTTTTCTGATGAACTTTAGGTTACAGTGTGGCGTTTAGCGAGAGCTGCAGTGTCAGTTGTACTAGTTAAGAACCACAGTAATAGACCCTTGTATACGTGCTCAGTGTTGCAGAAGTGGAGTCAGTGTGGGATCAATATTACTGTTCTAGTTCCTGCTATGTGGATTCAATTAATAAAATCTCTCTCACTCCAGGTTACTGCGTCAAGATGTTCTATATCAAACCAAAGAATAACCTGAGGAGCTTTAGGAAAGGGGATGTGATTGGGACGCTGCTGAATATTCAAGACGTTTACCCCGGAATGATCTCTCACGTACACATCCAGATGTGCGATACCTCCGTAGACCCCACACCCTACCTGTAACTCCGGACCGGAGGAACGCCGGAGACAGGGGGTCCTTCGAAATCGAGTGTAATTCTGACCAAATCAAATCATTAAGTGAGACATTGATAATGGAGGGCGGGGAGTTGGGAATCGAATGTTGACAGCACGACGGGTGTCCGGGATCCTCTCCGTTCCCTCTATTGGGCTGGAATTTTACGCTTTTCCCAGGTAGCAGGCGGTGGGTGTAAAATTGGGTGGGATGGCAGTGGGCGGGCACCATGCCCGCTGACCCCACCCCACCTCCAGCGGCAGTGTTGGTGTCGGTCACTCCTCTCACACTTGGTCCACTTGAGTCACTTAAGAGGCCAATTAATGATCAGTAAAGGGCCTGTCCCCATTTCGCTTGGTTTGGGTGGGGTCCAGAGTCCCTCCAGCTCGGGCTGCCTGCGCCCCAAGGAGGACCCGCGAGAAGTAAGGGTCACCCAAGCTTGCTTACCCATCTCCTGCCCTTCCATCACCCCCAACAACCCTCACCTCCCTCCCCTTTTGGACTGGTGAGCCTCCCCCATTCAGCATTGGCAATGCCATTGAACGCCCAAGGGCAGGTGGTTCGATTCTCTCTTGTTGGAGATGGTCATTGCCGGGCACTTGTGTGGCGCGAATCTTAGATCCAACGTGTCAGTCCAAGCCTGAATGTTGTCCAAGGTCGGCCAGGCCTCACCTCCCCCATCCCCTTTCCTGGATTCAGCTGGGGAATGGAGAAAGTCCGGATCCCGTATCCCAGGGCAGCCGACATCCTCCCACTGGCACGGGAACAAATCAAGACTCAGAGACATGGGACCGGAGGTAGAGTGAGGGTCCCGGGAAAAGGTGATACAGGTTCCAGCTGTCCCCAACTCCAATTCTAAGAAACTCTTGCTCTCAAATAAACCAAAGGAAACCCAACCTCGTCAGTTATTCCCAACATTGAGGCTTCTGTTTTGTACTTTGAGTGATAAATAAAAGATTAATTTGAGCCGTGCAAATTAAACTGCTTCCCGTCTCCCTCTTTGACCTTTCTTGGTGCTGTGACTGGTTTCTGTCCCTGAGCCTTGGTGCTGAATGGTGTTTAGAGGTGTGGAGGTGGGAAGGGGGGCAGTAGTTGGGAGAATATTGGGGAGTGGAAATGAGTCCCATTGGGGTAGCCTGCGGTGACACACTCCCGCTGCCGGTGAGGGTCCCTGGGGAGGGCATTGATGCAGGTCGGCTTCCCGCACCCTCCGAGCCGGGCAATCGATTTCCCCATTTAATTCCCCAGCTCAGGGCAATTTACCACTCTCTTGACGTTTTTGGTAACAGTGGACAGCCCCTCCCCCATGCCAACTCAAGAGGCTGCCAACTTAATAGAGGTCGCCTCATGACTAGTCGGGGTTTGCGGGGTTGCAGGGATGCTGGATGGTGACCGGAGCCAGAGGGGGGAGCCGCAAGAATCTACGGCCATTGTTGTATATTATATTTCGATCTCGGAGCTATGCAGAGATGAGACTAGTTTCTAAGTGTGCAAGAGGTTCATTTACAAGGCGTTTAAAATATCTATGCAATCACAAAATGTCTGCACCACGCTTACAGCTCAGCTTCGAGTAGCTTTGATGGTGTCTATTCACTTTACTCTGAGTCCACACCTTAGCTTAACCAATCAAGCACAGTGAGCATAGATCAGTTACCAGACTCACAATTAAACGCATAACAATTGGCACTAAAATCAGCTCTGTGGACCAGATGAACCAAGCTTTTCCCCCGACCACTGTCCCTCTTCAAGTGTTATTTTGTGGCAGTGTAGGCTTCCGTGGTCAAAGACTGGACTGGGACTTGAAACTGGGACTTTACAGTTCAGAGGTGAGCGTGCCATTGACTGAGTCACCACCTCTCATTTTAACAGACTTTGTTTTCTCTTATATTGCAAACGCACTTATATTGCACTCACACTGGCCTCCCTCAGCACCTTTCTTCCCCTACAATTACAAGTGGAGATGGTGGTGTAGTGGCAATGTTACTGGGTGTGTAATCCAGAGGCCCAGGCTAATGTTTTGGGGACATGGGTTCCAATGTAGCAGCTCGCGCGATGTAAGTTCAAATAATAAACCTGGAATCTGAAGCTAATCTCAGTCATGGTGACCATGAAGCTATCATTGATTGGTGCAAACCCCCATCTGGTTCACCCATGCCCATTAGGGAAGGAAATCTGCCATCCTTTCCTGCATTGGCCCACGTGTGACTCCAGACCCACAGCGATGCGGCTGACCCTTTAACTGCCCCTCTGAAATGGCCGAGCAAGCCACTCGGTTCAAGGGCAATAAGGGATGGGCAACAAATGCTGGCCTTTCCAGCGATGCCCACACCCCATGACAGTTTAAAAACTGTCCTTTCCTTGAGAGCTGTGACACCTCTTCACCTCCCTCCTCTATCCCTGACACGTTGTTGGGATCCCAGTTGATGTCATTACTGGGCATATCAGATCCCAGGATGGAAACTGGCTTGATCAACCATCATAGAAACATAGAAACATAGGAAATAGGAGCAGGAGTAGGCCATTCGGCCCTTCGAGCCTGCTCCGCCATTCATTATGATCATGGCTGATCATCCAACTCAATGGCCTGCTCCCGCTTTCTCCCCATATCCTTTGATCCCTTTCCCCCCAAGAGCTCAGTTTTCATTAATCCATGGAGGGGACTTAGTGAAACAGATTCACAGGAGCCTGCTGTTGACTTTTTAACAAAAAGATAAAACGTCCAATAAACAAGAAACATTATCTCTATTATAAGAGATAAGGTTGGAAAGGTTGGAAAGATTTCAACACCAAGACCAAGAGAAAGTGATTCAAACCCAATGCTATCCCTTTTACCCCGGCAATACTCTTACAGAACCGACACTGCACCGAAGAGGGATCACTATTCCCACACCAAGACTAGAGCTGGCTCAGTTACAAAGATGTCTACTTTTCCATTGGACTTCCAAATATTCACAAGAAGCCCTTCCACAATTGTCCTCTCCCTTGAGATATCTAGAAAACTCAGTTGAAATTCGCCATTATTTTAACCTTAGAGCAATACTTATGAGTTCTTTAAACTCGTTTCCTCAGCAGCCTGGCATCATGTCCATCTCACTCCTTTGTTGTCTTCACTCTGCGCTATGCTCATAGCAACTGATGTGCCTTTCTGTCTCTCCCTGTGCCCGTGTGGGTCTCTCCCTGACCCCCTGTTGCTCGGCAACAGCACAGTTTTGACCCACTTTTTGTGTTTGTTTTAACTTCCCTAAACTGCTAACCCCTTGGTAACCCATCTCTTCACTTCAAGTGTCGTAAAACCTCATTAAAAATGCATGTATACAAAGAGGGCCTAGAGACTTCTCGGCTCCATCGCAAAAAAAAACCTCTAAAATGAAACCAACCCCAGATTTCACCTTTCTTAACACTCGAATGAAAACAATATAAATTAAACTTACAGATATATCTTGCTCCTGAAACCCACAAACACAAATATAGCTTCCTTAAATCGATATCTAGTTCCTAACAATGTTCAAAAGACAATCTTAAGTGTCAACTGATTCCCGTATGTTGTTTCCTCCCTCTACCCCTCTGGGGGTGGTCGGACATTTCCGGAACGTTGCTTCAGGACCCCCAACAGGGGTCAGATGCAGTTTGATCTGGTTAATGCTAAACATCAACCCTGAGTCCTGAGGCCTATCCCGTCCCCGGTCAATGGATCAGCCTAAGCTCAGGGGCAACCTTTGCCCTTTCCCAACCCCCGAAACCCCCACCCCGCCCCCTCCCCCTCTTTGCGTTAAACCGCGAGTGCTAGCCTGCCCAGACCCTGGGCGCAATGTCCCACACCCGCCTGCCGCCGCCGCCATCTTCCGGTCCTGCCGCAAGTTCAATGGACTCCCGGCTGGGGTGCCGCCTCACCCAGCGGAGGGTCCCACCCACGACGGGTTTCCCGGCCCCTGAGTCGCTCCGGGCCCTGAGACCCAATAGCCAGTTGGCGCTGGGGTGGTTATCGGAGTGGGGGTGGGGCAGCACGGGGAGGAGACGGTAGGGGACGGGCTGAGTGGGAGGGTCAGCGACACCATGGGGCACCCACACAGCGATGCTGGAGGGAGGGTTCAGTCAGGCAGCCGCACTTCCCCTTCCGCATGTCGACTCTCTGGGCCTGCTCCCCTTCCTCAGAGGTTGGTAGTCCCTGCCCTCAGCCCACTGAACCACTCCCTCAGCCCAGCCCCTGTACACAGCTCCTTTCTCAAACCTTCCCCACCTCCACCCCGCCCCCATTCCTCTCCTGCTCTTCCCCAAAAGGCCTGGACCCTCGCTGCGGGTTGGAGAGCTCGGGTTGGAAGGTTGGGTTACTGGTTTGGGATGTGAGATTGTGATGTCCAGCTGGGATATAGGGCTGGGATGTAGGGATTTTGGATTGGAATATGGGGATGGGGTGCACGATTGGGATGTAGCCTTGGGATATGGGCTCGGACAGGAACACAAGTGCGAAGGGAGTGGAAGACGTTGGAGATGAGATTTTGGATTTCAGGTTCTGGGGAACAATTTTAGCAAAGAAAACGACGATGAGCTAGAAGTGTCCTGGGAGGAGCTGAGACACAAGAAGCTGCTTTAGCTGTGATCTGACAATGAGGAACCTTTGTTATTGTGCAACCTGCCCCGAAACTGTAGAGGAAACTGAGTGAAGTTGAAAGTTTAATCTTACCCAATGTCAATAAAACCCAGAGACAGTGAGTCTGAACCAAACAGCCAAAACCTTGTTTGACCTCTGCAAGCTGGAGAGGGTCATGTCATGTTAAGATGGGAGCACAAAGGGTATTTGTGCAGCCTGCGCACGGCTGGGTTAAAAGCTGATTTCTCTCCGCACAGTGTTCAGTGACAACCTGATCTCCTGAGGATGATCTGTTCATGGTTAGCTAATGTGAGACATCAAAAGTTCTGAAGTGCATTCAGGATTACTGGTCAGCCAATGGGCCAGACAGGAGCATGAAGCTGCCTAATGTCACTGTTATCAGCATCTGGCTGTTAATAATTAACGGTAAGTAGAACAGGTCAAATAATCCAGCTCTGTACTCAGCTGTCCGACTGTCTGACAATCTGTCTATCTATCTATCTATCTATCTATCTATCTATCTATCTATCTATCTATCTATCTATCTATCTATCTATCTATCTATCTATCTATCTATCTATCTATCTATCTATCTATCTATCTATCTATTTATCTATCTATCTATCTATCTGTCTGTCTGTCTGTCTGTCTGTCTGTCTGTCTGTCTATCTATCTATCTATCTATCTATCTATCTATCTATCTATCTATCTATCTATCTATCTGTCTATCTGTCTGTCTGTCCGTCTGCCTATCTGAGAGTGCGGTGGGGGCAGGTTCAATTGGATAATTATCTGAAAAGGAAGAATGTGCAGGGTTACGGGGAATGTTGTTGGTGAATTGTTCATTCGGAGAGCTGGTGCAGAGACGACAGCCGGAACCAGCCCCTTCTGTGCTGAAACCATTCGGTGACTCTGTGAATCCTCCCTTTCTCTCTGACTCAATGCAAACAGGGATTGTAGAACCAGTGCCTTATTTTCTAAGAGGTTGAACATTAGATATAAGAATTGGAGTAACACAGTAATATTTAAGGCGGAGGTTGCTCAGTGGAATCCCCATCGTCTCCTGGGCGACATGAACAAACAACAAACACTGTGCAGGGAAATTCTCCACAGTCTTCCACTTTCATTCTGCATCAGACAATCAGAATCATAAATACATCTTGGGTACGACTAAATAGCTCAGGAGGAGAAAAACACAAATACTATTGAGCCAACAGTCTGTCCCGTGCTGTACCTGTCCTGGGAGTGTTTGATGGAGAAAGTGTAGAGGGAAATTGACTCTGTATCTCTCCCCGTGCTTTATCTGCCCTGGTAGAGATTGATGGGGACAGTGTAGAGAGGGAACTTTCCTCTGTATCTAACCCCGTACTGTATCTGTCCTGGGAGTGTTTGGTGGGTACAGTTTGGGGGCAGTTTTACTCTGTATCTAACTCCATTCTTTAACTGTCTTGGGAGTGTTTGATGGGGACAGTGTAGAGGAAGCGTAACTCTGTATCTAACCCCGAACTATGCATGTCCTGGGAGTGCTTGATGGGGACAGTATAGAGAGAGCTTTTCTCTGTATCTAACCCCGTGCTGTACCTGTCCTTGGAGTGTTTGATGGGGACAGTGCAGAGGGAGCTTTACTCTGTATCCAACCCCATGCTGTATCTGTCCTGGGAGTGTTTGATGGGGACATTGTAGAGGGAGCTTTACTCTTTATCTAACTCCGTGCTGTACCTAACCTGGGATAGTTCGATGAGGGCAGTGTAGAGGGAGCTTTACTCTGTATCTAACCCTTTGCTGTACTTGTCCTGGGAGTGTTTGATGTGGACAGTGTAGAGGGAGCTTTACTCTGTATCTAACCCTTTGCTGTCCCTGTCCTGGGAGTGTTTGATGGGGACAGTGTAGAGGGAGCTTTACTCTGTATCTAACCCCGTGCTGTACCTGTCCTGGGAGTGTTTGATGGGGACAGTGTAGAGGGAGCTTTACTCTGTATCTAACCCCGTGCTGTACCTGTCCTGGGAGTGTTTGATGGGGACAGTGTAGTCTTTGGCTTTGAGCTCGGGAGTTCCTGCCACTGATATCTCAGATTTCATCTTTTCCGTCCAAATTCAGAAGGACAAAATACTTTCCCTTATGTAGCGCATTTGATGATCTCCAGAATTACATTTTGAAATACTTTAGGAAACACAGCAATCAATTTCGTCACAGGAAACTCCCTCAAACAGCCATGTGACTTTGACTAGATTTCCTCTTCTTTTTGATGTTGGTTGGTGAATAAATTTTGGCTTTGAGGAAGGGGAGAACGGAGGAGACCCTCCCAGCTCTTCCTCCAATAGGGACCTTGTATTTTATGGGTCCAACTGAGAAGCCCCACACTGATGTCATCTCCACAAGACGGTACCCGCGACAGTGCGGCTCTCCCTCGGTAACTACACAGGGGCCCCGGCCTCGGTTGTTACCTGTCACTTTGTGGATCCCTCACCTTTCAATCGGGAGAACAAGGGTTCGAGGCCCACTCCAGTGACGTGAGCAGTGAAAGCCAGGCGGACTCTCCGGTGCAGTACTGAGGGAATGCTGAACTCTCAGTGTTGCCGTCCTTCAGATAAGGCCTTAAACTGAAGCCCCATCTGCTCTCCCAGTTGGGTGTAAAAGATCCCACGGCCACTATTTAAATAAGGGGTCGCACCTGATGTCCTGGGGTCTTTATTTATCTTTCAAGGAAGATCAGCACATCAGTCTACCCGACCACTTTCACATGACTGTTTGTGGGATCTTGCTTTGCACCGATTCGTTGCCATGTTTCCTACATTCGAACAGTGAGTATGCTTAAGACCTAACGCACTGGCTGGTCTTTTTTTTTTACAGGGGGCTTGGCCCATGGTCGTGCCCACCAGTCGCCCCCCTCGCTTGAGGCTGAAGAAGGCACCACGGTCTCTCTGAACTGCTCGTTCGACCCCCCCAGGAGGCCGCCCAGCCTGGTGGCGTTCCGGTGGCAGCTGCCCGAGGGCAAGGTTTACAGGCTGGTGCCGGGCGGCAGGGTGATGGGCAAGGCCTGCCAGAGGCTGGCTCTCGATGCCGACCTGCGGGCACGCAGCATGATGTTACGGATCAGCAATGCCAGCGCCGGTGACAGCGGGCGCTACGTGTGCTTCATCCAGATCCTCAAACCTCTGCCCATCATTGAGATGGAGGGCAGTGGGACCCAGCTCCGCATTGTACCAGGTACAGGACTGGCGCACACAGATTCCAACCACCTTCAGCCATTCCCTCTGCCCCTCATTCGCAAGCATCTATTGGTGGGAGTGCAGCCTGGGTTTACCAGGGCGAGGCCTGGACTCAAAGGTCATAGTCTCTAGAATGTAGAAGATTAAGGGGAGGTTGAATCAAAGTATCCAAGATATTATGTGTAATGGAGAGAGAGAGAGAGAGGAGAGAGAGAGAGGAGAGAGAGAGGAGAGAGAGAGAGCGAAAGAAGAGAGAGAGAGAGGAGAGAGAGAGAGCGGAGAGAGAGAGAAAAGAGAGGAGAGGAGAGAGAGAGCGAAATAAGAGAGAGAGAGAGAGAGAGAGGAGAGAGAGAGTGGAGAGAGAGAGAAAAGAGAGGAGAGGATAGAGAGAGAGCGAATGAAGAGGGAGAGAGAGAGAGAGAGCGGAGAGAGAGAGAAAAGAGAGGAGAGGAGAGAGAGAGCGAAAGAAGAGAGAGAGAGAGCGGAGAGAGAGAGAAAAGAGAGGAGAGGAGAGAGAGAGCGAAAGAAGAGAGAGAGAGAGCGGAGAGGGAGAGAAAAGAGAGGAGAGGAGAGAGAGCGAAAGAAGAGAGAGAGAGGAGAGAGACTGGAGAGAGAAGAGAGAGAGAAGAGATAGAGGAGAGAGACGAGACAGTGAAAAGATAGAGAGAGGAGAGAGAGGGGAGATGGAGAGAGAGAAAAGAGAGAGAGAGAGGAGAGAAGAGAGAAGGGAGAGAAGAGAGAAGAGAGAGAAGAAATAGAGGAGGGAGACGAGACAGTGAAATGATAGAGAGGGGAGAGAGAGAGAAAAGACAGAGAGAGAAGAGAGAAGAGTGAGAAGAGAGAGAGGGGAGAGAGAAGCGAAGAGAGAAGAGAGAGAAGAGAGAGAGGGAGAGAGAGAGGAGAGAAGAGAGAGGAGAGAAGAGAGAGAGGAGAGAAGAGAGAGAGGAGAGAAGAGTGAGGAGAGAAGAGAGAGAAGAGAGAGGGAGAAGCCTTTTCTGGTGGTTGGAGAGTCGAGGAGTCAGTGACCACAGACTGGGAAGACAGCAGTAATGTCACTGCACTAATAACCCAGTCAGCCCAGGCTAATATCAGGTACATGCAGGTTCAATTCCCAACAAAGCCGGGAATTTAAATTGTAATAATTAGTCAAAAACATCGAATTAATTAACAAGAAACCTGGAACTGAAAGATAACCTCAGTAAAGGTGATTGTGAAATTATCATCGATTGCCATAAAAAACCCATCTTGTTCACTAATGCCCCTTAAGGAAGGAAATCTGCCATCTTTAGCTGGGTCTTTGACTATATTTAAGGCTGGACTAATGATAAACAAGGGACACCAAAATTCACTTTGTCTGTCTCGGGTGCCAGTCATAGGAGAGAATGCATCAGGTCAGGTCGGCATGTGGGCTGCCAGTCCAGAATGAGACCATTCGATCCGTCAAGCCTGTGATAGTTCTTTGCTAGAGCAATCGAAAACTATTGTCCCACTGTGAGAGGTTAGCAATCCTGATTTTCCCAATGAGCTCTCATAGGAGAATATGCTACATTCCCACTGCATCCTCCGTTGACTTCAAGTGGCAGGGAATGACATATCACAGTGTCAGTGCACGCCGGCTAAAATGGTCAGTCAGATTTATTAGCGGATGAAAGATTATAAAGAAATGACAATATAAAACAATGCAAAAATGGACACTTGTCTCAATGCTATCAATTTTACGTCTGAGTCAAAAGGTTGTGGGTTCAATCCCCATTCCAGGACTTAAGGACAATTACTAGGCTGATAGTCCTGTGCTTTTCTGAATGAACACTCACTATTGGAGCTGTTGTCCTCCAGGTGTGACATTAAACAGAGCTCTGTCTGCCTGCTCAGGTGTAAATAATGATTCCATGGCACAACTGAGAGAAGGCTATCAGCCTCTGCTCATAATCCTGGCCAACGTACGTCCTTCAAACACCATCAGTGAAAACAAAGCAGATGGCTGAATCTATCCCATTTGCTCAGCCTGGGATCTTGCTGTGTGTAAATTGTAAATTTAGGCACAATGTGAAGTTGCAAATCCATTTCATAAGGAATTCATTGTGAATGAGCTTGGGACATTCTGAGGATGTGAAATGCTAGATATAAAGGTGACCTATTCCCTCTTATCTCCCAGGTAATGTGACACTTCCAGGAACAAAGGAACCCAAAGTTGTCACAGATCTCTCCAGTAAGTACTTGTGACAATGTCTTGAGGTTCAGCCCCATTATTTTATTGTAACCTCTACATAGGCTGACAGTGAAATAATGAGACATTCTGGGGATGTGCAAGGTACTATATAAATGCAGGTTATCCCTTCTCATCTCCCAGGTAATGTGATGCATCCAGGAACAAATGAATCCAAAGTTCCTCATGGTAAGTGCTTGCAAAGGTGTGTCTGGTTAAGGTATATCTCAGAGCCAGCAGTGAGGGCTGGGTCATGCAGTATATTTAAGGCTGAACTAATGTCAAACAAGGGAGTACAAAACTCATTTTGTCCATCTCGTGTCCCATTCATAGGGGACAGTGCATCAGGTCAGGTAGGCATGTGGGTTGTCTGTCTGTCTATCCGTCTATCTGTCTATCTATCTATCTATCTATCTATCTGTCTGTCTATCTATCTATCTATCTATCTATCTATCTATCTATCTATCTATCTATCTATCTATCTATCTATCTATCTATCTATCTATCCATCTATCTATCTATCTATCTATCTATCTGTCTATCTGTCTGTCTATCTATCTGTCTGTCTGTCTGTCTGTCTGTCTATCTATCTATCTATCTATCTATCTATCTATCTATCTATCTATCTATCTATCTATCTATCTATCTATCTGTCTGTCTGTCTGTCTGTCTGTCTGTCTGTCTGTCTGTCTGTCTGTCTATCTGTCTATCTATCTATCTATCTATCTATCTATCTATCTATCTATCTATCTATCTATCTGTCTATCTGTCTATCTGCCTGTCTGTCCGTCTGCCTATCTGAGAGTGCGGTGGGGGCAGGTTCAATTGGATAATTATCTGTAAAGGAAGAATGTGCAGGGTTACGGGGAATGTTGTTGGTGAATTGTTCATTCGGAGAGCTGGTGCAGAGACGACAG
The DNA here is from genome assembly GCF_964194155.1 of Cetorhinus maximus. Taxonomy (NCBI): domain Eukaryota; kingdom Metazoa; phylum Chordata; class Chondrichthyes; order Lamniformes; family Cetorhinidae; genus Cetorhinus; species Cetorhinus maximus. The sequence goes on along the minus strand of NC_135912.1, from coordinate 3,945,443 downwards.
CCGGAACCAGCCCCTTCTGTGCTGAAACCATTCGGTGACTCTGTGAATCCTCCCTTTCTCTCTGACTCAATGCAAACAGGGATTGTAGAACCAGTGCCTTATTTTCTAAGAGATTGAACATTAGATATAAGAATTGGAGTAACACAGCAATATTTAAGGCGGAGGTTGCTCAGTGGAATCCCCATCGTCTCCTGGGCGACATGAACAAACAACAAACACTGTGCAGGGAAATTCTCCACAGTCTTCCACTTTCATTCTGCATCAGGCGACTGAGAGAAGGCCATCAGCCTCTGCTCATAGTCCTGGCCAATGTACGTCCTTCAAACACCATCAGTGAAAACAAAGCAGACGGCTTTATCATCTATCCCATTTGCTCAGCCTGGGATCTTGCTGTGTATGTATTGTAAATTTAGGCACAATGTGCAGTTGCAAATCCATTTCAAAAGGAATTCATTGTGAGTGAGCTTGGGACATTCTGGGGATGTGAAATGCTCGATATAAAGGTGACCTATTCCCTCTTATCTCCCAGGTAATGTGACACTTCCAGGAACAAATAAATCCAAAGTGATCACAGATCTGTCCGGTAAGTACTTGTGACTAGTCTTGAGATTCAGCCCCATTATTTTATTGTAACCTCTGCATAGGCTGACAGTGAATTAAGGAGACATTCTGGGGATGTGCAAGGTACTATATAAATGCAGTTTTTCCCTTCTCATCTCCCAGGTAATGTGACGCATCCGGGAACAAATGAATCCAAAGTGGTCAGAGTTATTCATGGTAAGCACTTGCAAAGGTGTCTCTGGTTGAGGTATAGCTTAAAAGCTCTTATAAGAAAGGGAAAGCCGGATATGAGGGCCTCAAGGGGGAAGTTGGGTTGTAAAGGCATCCTATACAATAGCACCCTATCACAAAATTGTACTTAACACACATCATCTCAAACGCAGTGTTATTCACTCAGGAAACAATGCCTCACTCATCTTTTGTAATGATTAACAAAATACAATGGAATCGGATGCCACCAGTGGAGACTTGAATCAACCCCAAACTGTTAGCAATGTTCCTCACTCTTTCCGCATAGCCCTGTATCAACTGCAAACTAATCCCACTGTCCCACTCTATCCCCATAGCCCTGTATCAATCCCAAACTAATCCCAGGGCCTCACTCTCTCCCCATAGCCCTGTATCAATCCCAAACTAATCCCACTGCCCCACTCTCTCCCCATCACCCTGTATCAATCCCAAACTAATCCCACTGCCCCACTCTCTCCCCATAGCCTTGTATTAATCCCAAACTAATCCCACTGTCCCACTGTCTCCGTATAGCCCTGTATCAACTGCAAACTAATCCCACTGCCCCACACTCTCCCCATAGCCCTGTATCAATCCCAAACTAATTCCACTGCCCCACTCTCTCCCCATAGCCCTGTATCAATCCCAAACTAATCCCACTGCCCCACTCTCTCCCCATAGCCCTGTATCAATCCCAAACTAATCCCACTGCCCCACTCTCTCCCAATAGCCCTGTATCAATCCCAAACTAATCCCACTGCCCCACTGTCTCCCCATAACCCTGTATCAATCCCAAACTAATCCCACTGCCCCACTCTCTCCCCATAGCCCTGTATCAATCCCAAACTAATATCACTGCCCCACTCTCTCCCCATAGCCCTGTATCGACTCCCAAACTAATCCCACTGTCCCACTCTCTCCCCATCACCCTGTATCAATCCCAAACTAATCCCACTGCCCCACTCTCTCCCCAAAGCCCTGTATCAATTCCAAACTAATCCCACTGCCCCACTCTCTCCCCATAGCCCTGTATCAATCTCAAACTAATCACACTGCCCCGCTCTCTCCCCATAGCCCTGTATCAATCCTAAACTAATCCAACTGTCCCACTCTCTCTCCATAGCCCTGTATCAATCCCAAACTAATCCCACTGCCTCGTGCTCTCCCCATAACCCTCTAACAATCCCAAACTAATCCAACTGCCCCACTCTCTCCCCATAAAACTGGATCAATCCCAAACTAATCCCACTGGCCCGCTCTCTCCCCATAGCCCTGTATCAATCCCAAACTAATACCACTGCCTCACTCTCTCCCCACAACCCTGTATCAATCCCAAACTAATCCCACTGCCCCACTCTCTCCCCATAGCCCTGTATCAATCCCAAACTAATCCCACTGCCCCACTCTCTCCCCATAGCCCTGTATCAATCCCAAACTAATCCCACTGCCCCACTGTCTCCCCATAGCCCTGTATCAATTTCCCAAACTAATCCCACTGCCCCACTCTCTCCCCATAACGTTGCATCAATCCCAAACTAATCCTACTGCCCCACTCTCTCCCCATAGCCCTGTATCAATCCCAAACTAATCCCACTGCCCTGCTCTCTCCCCATAACCCTCAAACAATCCCAAACTAATCCAACCGCCCCACTCTCTCCCCATAACCCTGTATCAATCCCAAACTAATCCCACTGCACCAATCTCTCCCCATAGCCCTGTATCAATCCCAAACTAACCCCACTGCCCCACTCTCCCCCTATAGCCCTGTATCAATCCCAAACTAATCCCACTGCCCCACTCTCTCCCCATAGCCGTGTATCAATCCCAAACTAATCCCACTGCCCCACTCTCTCCCCATAGTCCTGTATCAATCCCAAACTAATCCCACTGCCCCACTCTCTCCCCATAGCCCTGTATCAATCCCAAACTAATACCACTGCCCCACTCTCTCCCCATAGCCCTGTATCAATCCCAAACTAATCCCACAGCCCCACTCTCTCCCCATAGCCCTGTATCAATCCCAAACTAATCCCACTGCCCCACTCTCTCCCCATAGCCCTGTATCAATCCCAAACTAATACCATTGCCCCACTCTCTCCCCATAGCCCTGTATCAATCCCAAACTAATCCTACTGCCCCACTCTCTCCCCATATCCCTGTATCAATCACAAACTAATCCCATTGCCCCACTCTCTCCCCATAGCCCTGTATCAATCCAAACTAATCCCACTGCCTCACTCTCTCCCCATAGCCCTGTATCAATCCCAAACTAACCCCACTGCCCCACTCTCTCCCCATATCCCTGTATCAATCGCAAACTAATCCCACTGTCCCACTCTCTCCCCATAGCCCTGTATCAATCCCAAACTAATCCCACTGCCCTACTCCCTCCCGATAGCCCTGTATCAATCCCAAACTAATCGTACTGCCCCACTCTCTCCCCCTAACCCTATATCAATCCCCAAACTAATCCCACTGCCCCACTCTCTCCCCATAGCCCTGTATCAATCTCAAACTAATCCCACTGCCCCACTCTCTCCCCATAGCCCTGTATCAATCCCAAACTAATCCCATTGCCCCTCTCTCTCCCCATAGCCCTGTATCAATCCCAAACTAACCCCACTGCCCCACTCTCTCCCCATATCCCTTTATCAATCCCAAACTAATCCCACTGTCCCACTCTCTCCCTATAGCCCTGTATCAATCCCAAACTAATCCCACTGTCCCACTCTCTCCCTATAGACCTGTATCAATCCCAAACTAATCCCACTGCCCCACTCTCTCTCCATAGCCCTGTATCAATCCCAAACTAATCCCACTGCCCCACTCTCTCCCCACTGCCCTGTATCAATCAGAAACTAATCCCTCTGACCCACTCTATCCCTATAGCCCTGTATCAATCCCAAACTAATCCTACTGCCCCACTCTCTCCCCATATCCCTGTATCAATCGCAAACTAATCCCACTGCCCCACTCTCTCCGTATAGCCCTGTATCAATCCCAAACTAATCCCACTGCCCCACTCTCTCCCCATAGCCCTGTATCAATCCCAAACTAATCCCACTGCCCCATTCTCTCCCCATAGCCCTGTATCAACACCAAACTAATCCCACTGCCCCACTCTCTCCCCACAGCCGTGTATTAATCCCAAACTAATCCCACTGCCCCACACTCTCCCCACAGCCCTGTATCAATCCCAAACTAATCCCACTGCCCCACTCTCTCCTCATAGCCCTGTATCAATCCCAAACTAATCCCACTGCCCCACTCTCTCCCCATAGCCCTGTATCAATCCCAAACTTATCCCACTGCCCCACTCTCTCCCCATAGCCCTGTATCAATCTAAAACTAATCCCACTGCCCCGCTCTCTCCCCATAGCCCTGTATCAATCCTAAACTAATCCAACTGTCCCACTCTCTCCCCATAGCCCTGTATCAATCTCAAACTAATCCAATGCCCTACTCTCTCCCCATAGCCCTGTATCAATCCCAAACAAATCCCACTGCCTCGTGCTCTCCCCATAACCCTCTAACAATCCCAAACTAATCCAACTGCCCCACTCTCTCCCCATAACCCTGTATCAATCCCAAACTAATCCAATGCCCTACTCTCTCCCCATAGCCCTGTATCAATCCCAAACTAATACCACTGCCCCACTCTATCCCTATAGCCCTATATCAAACCCAAACTAATCCCACTGCCCCACTCTCTCCCCATAGCCCTGTATCAATCCCAAACTAATCCAATGCCCTACTCTCTCCCCATAGCCCTGTATCAATCCCAAACTAATACCACTGCCCCACTCTATCCCTATAGCCCTGTATCAATCCCAAACTAATCCCACTGCCCCACTCTCTCCCCATAGCCCTGTATCAATCCCAAACTAATCCCACTGCCCCACTCTCTCCCCATAGCCCTGTATCAATCCCAAACTAATACCACTGCCTCACTCTCTCCCCACAACCCTGTATCAATCCCAAACTAATCCCACTGCCCCACTCTCTCCCCATAGCCCTGTATCAATCCCAAACTAATCCCACTGCCCCACTGTCTCCCCATAACCCTGTATCAATTTCCCAAACTAATCCCACTGCCCCACTCTCTCCCCATAAACTTGTATCAATCAAAAACTAATCCTACTGCCCCACTCTCTCCCCATAGCCCTGTATCAATCCCAAACTAATCCAACTGCCCTGCTCTCTCCCCATAACCCTCTAACAATCCCAAACTAATCCAACCGCCCCACTCTCTCCCCATAACCCTGTATCAGTCCCAAACTAATCCCACTGCACCACTCTCTCCCCATAGCCCTGTATCAATCCCAAACTAATCCCACTGCCCCACTCTCTCCCCATAGCCCTGTATCAATCCCAAACTAATCCCACAGCCCCACTCTCTCCCCATAGCCCTGTATCAATCCCAAACTAATCCCACTGCCCCACTCTCTCCCCAAACCCCTGTATCAATCCCAAACTAATACCACTGCCCCACTCTCTCCCCATAGCCCTGTATCAATCCCAAACTAATACCACTGCCTCACTCTCTCCCCATAGCCCTGTATCAATCCCAAACTAATCCTACTGCCCCACTCTCTCCCCATATCCCTGTATCAATCACAAACTAATCCCATTGCCCCACTCTCTCCCCAGAGCCCTGTATCAATCCAAACTAATCGCACTGCCTCACTCTCTCCCCATAGACCTGTATCAATCCCAAACTAACCCCACTGCCCCACTCTCTCCCCATATCCCTGTATCAATTGCAAACTAATCCCACTGTCCCACTCTGTCCCCATAGACCTGTATCAATCCCAAACTAATCCCACTGCCCCACTCTCTCCCCATAGCCCTGTATCAATCCCAAACTAATCCCACTGCCCCTCTCTCTCCCCATAGCCCTGTATCAATCCCAAATTAATCCCACTGCCCTACTCCCTCCCCATAGACCTGTATCAATCCCAAACTAATCGTACTGCCCCACTCTCTCCCCCTAACACTGTATCAATCCCCAAACTAATCCCACTGCCCCACTCTCTCCCCATAGCCCTGTATCAATCTCAAACTAATCCCACTGCCCCACTCTCTCCCCATAGCCCTGTATCAATCCCAAACTAATCCCACTGCCCCACTCTCTCCCCATAACCCTCTAACAATCCCAAACTAATCCAACTGCCCCACTCTCTCCCCATAACCCTGTATCAATCCCAAACTAATCCAATGCCCTACTCTCTCCCCATAGCCCTGTATCAATCCCAAACTAATACCACTGTCCCACTCTATCCCTATAGCCCTGTATCAATCCCAAACTAATCCCACTGCCCCACTCTCTCCCCATAGCCCTGTATCAATCCCAAACTAATCCCACTGCCCCATTCTCTCCCCATAGCCCTGTATCAACACCAAACTAATCCCACTGCCCCACTCTCTCCCCACAGCCGTGTATTAATCCCAAACTAATCCCACTGCCCCACACTCTCCCCACAGCCCTGTATCAATCCCAAACTAATCCCACTGCCCCACTCTCTCCTCATAGCCCTGTATCAATCCCAAACTAATCCCACTGCCCCACTCTCTCCCCGTAGCCCTGTATCAATCCCAAACTTATCCCACTGCCCCACTCTCTCCCCATAGCCCTGTATCAATCTAAAACTAATCCCACTGCCCCGCTCTCTCCCCATAGCCCTGTATCAATCCTAAACTAATCCAACTGTCCCACTCTCTCCCCATAGCCCTGTAACAATCTCAAACTAATCCAATGCCCTACTCTCTCCCCATAGCCCTGTATCAATCCCAAACTAATCCCACTGCCTCGTGCTCTCCCCATAACCCTCTAACAATCCCAAACTAATCCAACTGCCCCACTCTCTCCCCATAACCCTGTATCAATCCCAAACTAATCCAATGCCCTACTCTCTCCCCATAGCCCTGTATCAATCCCAAACTAATACCAAAGCCCCACTCTATCCCTATAGCCCTGTATCAATCCCAAACTAATCCCACTGCCCCACTCTCTCCCCATAGCCCTGTATCAATCCCAAACTAATCCCACTGCCCCACTCTCTCCCCATAGCCCTGTATCAATCCCAAACTAATACCACTGCCTCACTCTCTCCCCACAACCCTGTATCAATCCCAAACTAATCCCACTGCCCCACTCTCTCCCCATAGCCCTGTATCAATCCCAAACTAATCCCACTGCCCCACTGTCTCCCCATAACCCTGTATCAATTTCCCAAACTAATCCCACTGCCCCACTCTCTCCCCATAAACTTGTATCAATCACAAACTAATCCTACTGCCCCACTCTCTCCCCATAGCCCTGTATCAATCCCAAACTAATCCAACTGCCCTGCTCTCTCCCCATAACCCTCTAACAATCCCAAACTAATCCAACCGCCCCACTCTCTCCCCATAACCCTGTATCAGTCCCAAACTAATCCCACTGCACCACTCTCTCCCCATAGCCCTGTATCAATCCCAAACTAATCCCACTGCCCCACTCTCTCCCCATAGCCCTGTATCAATCCCAAACTAATCCCACAGCCCCACTCTCTCCCCATAGCCCTGTATCAATCCCAAACTAATCCCACTGCCCCACTCTCTCCCCAAACCCCTGTATCAATCCCAAACTAATACCACTGCCCCACTCTCTCCCCATAGCCCTGTATCAATCCCAAACTAATACCACTGCCTCACTCTCTCCCCATAGCCCTGTATCAATCCCAAACTAATCCTACTGCCCCACTCTCTCCCCATATCCCTGTATCAATCACAAACTAATCCCATTGCCCCACTCTCTCCCCAGAGCCCTGTATCAATCCAAACTAATCGCACTGCCTCACTCTCTCCCCATAGACCTGTATCAATCCCAAACTAACCCCACTGCCCCACTCTCTCCCCATATCCCTGTATCAATTGCAAACTAATCCCACTGTCCCACTCTGTCCCCATAGACCTGTATCAATCCCAAACTAATCCCACTGCCCCACTCTCTCCCCATAGCCCTGTATCAATCCCAAACTAATCCCACTGCCCCTCTCTCTCCCCATAGCCCTGTATCAATCCCAAATTAATCCCACTGCCCTACTCCCTCCCCATAGACCTGTATCAATCCCAAACTAATCGTACTGCCCCACTCTCTCCCCCTAACACTGTATCAATCCCCAAACTAATCCCACTGCCCCACTCTCTCCCCATAGCCCTGTATCAATCTCAAACTAATCCCACTGCCCCACTCTCTCCCCATAGCCCTGTATCAATCCCAAACTAATCCCACTGCCCCACTCTCTCCCCATAACCCTCTAACAATCCCAAACTAATCCAACTGCCCCACTCTCTCCCCATAACCCTGTATCAATCCCAAACTAATCCAATGCCCTACTCTCTCCCCATAGCCCTGTATCAATCCCAAACTAATACCACTGTCCCACTCTATCCCTATAGCCCTGTATCAATCCCAAACTAATCCCACTGCCCCACTCTCTCCCCATAGCCCTGTATCAATCCCAAACTAATCCCACTGCCCCATTCTCTCCCCATAGCCCTGTATCAACACCAAACTAATCCCACTGCCCCACTCTCTCCCCACAGCCGTGTATTAATCCCAAACTAATCCCACTGCCCCACACTCTCCCCACAGCCCTGTATCAATCCCAAACTAATCCCACTGCCCCACTCTCTCCTCATAGCCCTGTATCAATCCCAAACTAATCCCACTGCCCCACTCTCTCCCCGTAGCCCTGTATCAATCCCAAACTTATCCCACTGCCCCACTCTCTCCCCATAGCCCTGTATCAATCTAAAACTAATCCCACTGCCCCGCTCTCTCCCCATAGCCCTGTATCAATCCTAAACTAATCCAACTGTCCCACTCTCTCCCCATAGCCCTGTATCAATCTCAAACTAATCCAATGCCCTACTCTCTCCCCATAGCCCTGTATCAATCCCAAACAAATCCCACTGCCTCGTGCTCTCCCCATAACCCTCTAACAATCCCAAACTAATCCAACTGCCCCACTCTCTCCCCATAACCCTGTATCAATCCCAAACTAATCCAATGCCCTACTCTCTCCCCATAGCCCTGTATCAATCCCAAACTAATACCACTGCCCCACTCTATCCCTATAGCCCTATATCAAACCCAAACTAATCCCACTGCCCCACTCTCTCCCCATAGCCCTGTATCAATCCCAAACTAATCCAATGCCCTACTCTCTCCCCATAGCCCTGTATCAATCCCAAACTAATACCACTGCCCCACTCTATCCCTATAGCCCTGTATCAATCCCAAACTAATCCCACTGCCCCACTCTCTCCCCATAGCCCTGTATCAATCCCAAACTAATCCCACTGCCCCACTCTCTCCCCATAGCCCTGTATCAATCCCAAACTAATACCACTGCCTCACTCTCTCCCCACAACCCTGTATCAATCCCAAACTAATCCCACTGCCCCACTCTCTCCCCATAGCCCTGTATCAATCCCAAACTAATCCCACTGCCCCACTGTCTCCCCATAACCCTGTATCAATTTCCCAAACTAATCCCACTGCCCCACTCTCTCCCCATAAACTTGTATCAATCAAAAACTAATCCTACTGCCCCACTCTCTCCCCATAGCCCTGTATCAATCCCAAACTAATCCAACTGCCCTGCTCTCTCCCCATAACCCTCTAACAATCCCAAACTAATCCAACCGCCCCACTCTCTCCCCATAACCCTGTATCAGTCCCAAACTAATCCCACTGCACCACTCTCTCCCCATAGCCCTGTATCAATCCCAAACTAATCCCACTGCCCCACTCTCTCCCCATAGCCCTGTATCAATCCCAAACTAATCCCACAGCCCCACTCTCTCCCCATAGCCCTGTATCAATCCCAAACTAATCCCACTGCCCCACTCTCTCCCCAAACCCCTGTATCAATCCCAAACTAATACCACTGCCCCACTCTCTCCCCATAGCCCTGTATCAATCCCAAACTAATACCACTGCCTCACTCTCTCCCCATAGCCCTGTATCAATCCCAAACTAATCCTACTGCCCCACTCTCTCCCCATATCCCTGTATCAATCACAAACTAATCCCATTGCCCCACTCTCTCCCCAGAGCCCTGTATCAATCCAAACTAATCGCACTGCCTCACTCTCTCCCCATAGACCTGTATCAATCCCAAACTAACCCCACTGCCCCACTCTCTCCCCATATCCCTGTATCAATTGCAAACTAATCCCACTGTCCCACTCTGTCCCCATAGACCTGTATCAATCCCAAACTAATCCCACTGCCCCACTCTCTCCCCATAGCCCTGTATCAATCCCAAACTAATCCCACTGCCCCTCTCTCTCCCCATAGCCCTGTATCAATCCCAAATTAATCCCACTGCCCTACTCCCTCCCCATAGACCTGTATCAATCCCAAACTAATCGTACTGCCCCACTCTCTCCCCCTAACACTGTATCAATCCCCAAACTAATCCCACTGCCCCACTCTCTCCCCATAGCCCTGTATCAATCTCAAACTAATCCCACTGCCCCACTCTCTCCCCATAGCCCTGTATCAATCCCAAACTAATCCCACTGCCCCACTCTCTCCCCATAACCCTCTAACAATCCCAAACTAATCCAACTGCCCCACTCTCTCCCCATAACCCTGTATCAATCCCAAACTAATCCAATGCCCTACTCTCTCCCCATAGCCCTGTATCAATCCCAAACTAATCCCACTGCCCCACTCTCTCCCCATAGCCCTGTATCAATCCCAAACTAATCCCACTGCCCCATTCTCTCCCCATAGCCCTGTATCAACACCAAACTAATCCCACTGCCCCACTCTCTCCCCACAGCCGTGTATTAATCCCAAACTAATCCCACTGCCCCACACTCTCCCCACAGCCCTGTATCAATCCCAAACTAATCCCACTGCCCCACTCTCTCCTCATAGCCCTGTATCAATCCCAAACTAATCCCACTGCCCCACTCTCTCCCCGTAGCCCTGTATCAATCCCAAACTTATCCCACTGCCCCACTCTCTCCCCATAGCCCTGTATCAATCTAAAACTAATCCCACTGCCCCGCTCTCTCCCCATAGCCCTGTATCAATCCTAAACTAATCCAACTGTTCCACTCTCTCCCCATAGCCCTGTATCAATCTCAAACTAATCCAATGCCCTACTCTCTCCCCATAGCCCTGTATCAATCCCAAACTAATCCCACTGCCTCGTGCTCTCCCCATAACCCTCTAACAATCCCAAACTAATCCAACTGCCCCACTCTCTCCCCATAACCCTGTATCAATCCCAAACTAATCCAATGCCCTACTCTCTCCCCATAGCCCTGTATCAATCCCAAACTAATACCAAAGCCCCACTCTATCCCTATAGCCCTGTATCAATCCCAAACTAATCCCACTGCCCCACTCTCTCCCCATAGCCCTGTATCAATCCCAAACTAATCCCACTGCCCCACTCTCTCCCCATAGCCCTGTATCAATCCCAAACTAATACCACTGCCTCACTCTCTCCCCACAACCCTGTATCAATCCCAAACTAATCCCACTGCCCCACTCTCTACCCATAGCCCTGTATCAATCCCAAACTAATCCCACTGCCCCACTGTCTCCCCATAACCCTGTATCAATTTCCCAAACTAATCCCACTGCCCCACTCTCTCCCCATAAACTTGTATCAATCACAAACTAATCCTACTGCCCCACTCTCTCCCCATAGCCCTGTATCAATCCCAAACTAATCCAACTGCCCTGCTCTCTCCCCATAACCCTCTAACAATCCCAAACTAATCCAACCGCCCCACTCTCTCCCCATAACCCTGTATCAGTCCCAAACTAATCCCACTGCACCACTCTCTCCCCATAGCCCTGTATCAATCCCAAACTAATCCCACTGCCCCACTCTCTCCCCATAGCCCTGTATCAATCCCAAACTAATCCCACAGCCCCACTCTCTCCCCATAGCCCTGTATCAATCCCAAACTAATCCCACTGCCCCACTCTCTCCCCAAACCCCTGTATCAATCCCAAACTAATACCACTGCCCCACTCTCTCCCCATAGCCCTGTATCAATCCCAAACTAATACCACTGCCTCACTCTCTCCCCATAGCCCTGTATCAATCCCAAACTAATCCTACTGCCCCACTCTCTCCCCATATCCCTGTATCAATCACAAACTAATCCCATTGCCCCACTCTCTCCCCAGAGCCCTGTATCAATCCAAACTAATCGCACTGCCTCACTCTCTCCCCATAGACCTGTATCAATCCCAAACTAACCCCACTGCCCCACTCTCTCCCCATATCCCTGTATCAATTGCAAACTAATCCCACTGTCCCACTCTGTCCCCATAGACCTGTATCAATCCCAAACTAATCCCACTGCCCCACTCTCTCCCCATAGCCCTGTATCAATCCCAAACTAATCCCACTGCCCCTCTCTCTCCCCATAGCCCTGTATCAATCCCAAATTAATCCCACTGCCCTACTCCCTCCCCATAGACCTGTATCAATCCCAAACTAATCGTACTGCCCCACTCTCTCCCCCTAACACTGTATCAATCCCCAAACTAATCCCACTGCCCCACTCTCTCCCCATAGCCCTGTATCAATCTCAAACTAATCCCACTGCCCCACTCTCTCCCCATAGCCCTGTATCAATCCCAAACTAATCCCACTGCCCCACTCTCTCCCCATAACCCTCTAACAATCCCAAACTAATCCAACTGCCCCACTCTCTCCCCATAACCCTGTATCAATCCCAAACTAATCCAATGCCCTACTCTCTCCCCATAGCCCTGTATCAATCCCAAACTAATACCACTGTCCCACTCTATCCCTATAGCCCTGTATCAATCCCAAACTAATCCCACTGCCCCACTCTCTCCCCATAGCCCTGTATCAATCCCAAACTAATCCCACTGCCCCATTCTCTCCCCATAGCCCTGTATCAACACCAAACTAATCCCACTGCCCCACTCTCTCCCCACAGCCGTGTATTAATCCCAAACTAATCCCACTGCCCCACACTCTCCCCACAGCCCTGTATCAATCCCAAACTAATCCCACTGCCCCACTCTCTCCTCATAGCCCTGTATCAATCCCAAACTAATCCCACTGCCCCACTCTCTCCCCGTAGCCCTGTATCAATCCCAAACTTATCCCACTGCCCCACTCTCTCCCCATAGCCCTGTATCAATCTAAAACTAATCCCACTGCCCCGCTCTCTCCCCATAGCCCTGTATCAATCCTAAACTAATCCAACTGTCCCACTCTCTCCCCATAGCCCTGTATCAATCTCAAACTAATCCAATGCCCTACTCTCTCCCCATAGCCCTGTATCAATCCCAAACTAATCCCACTGCCTCGTGCTCTCCCCATAACCCTCTAACAATCCCAAACTAATCCAACTGCCCCACTCTCTCCCCATAACCCTGTATCAATCCCAAACTAATCCAATGCCCTACTCTCTCCCCATAGCCCTGTATCAATCCCAAACTAATACCACTGCCCCACTCTATCCCTATAGCCCTATATCAAACCCAAACTAATCCCACTGCCCCACTCTCTCCCCATAGCCCTGTATCAATCCCAAACTAATCCAATGCCCTACTCTCTCCCCATAGCCCTGTATCAATCCCAAACTAATACCACTGCCCCACTCTATCCCTATAGCCCTGTATCAATCCCAAACTAATCCCACTGCCCCACTCTCTCCCCATAGCCCTGTATCAATCCCAAACTAATCCCACTGCCCCACTCTCTCCCCATAGCCCTGTATCAATCCCAAACTAATACCACTGCCTCACTCTCTCCCCACAACCCTGTATCAATCCCAAACTAATCCCACTGCCCCACTCTCTCCCCATAGCCCTGTATCAATCCCAAACTAATCCCACTGCCCCACTGTCTCCCCATAACCCTGTATCAATTTCCCAAACTAATCCCACTGCCCCACTCTCTCCCCATAAACTTGTATCAATCACAAACTAATCCTACTGCCCCACTCTCTCCCCATAGCCCTGTATCAATCCCAAACTAATCCAACTGCCCTGCTCTCTCCCCATAACCCTCTAACAATCCCAAACTAATCCAACCGCCCCACTCTCTCCCCATAACCCTGTATCAGTCCCAAACTAATCCCACTGCACCACTCTCTCCCCATAGCCCTGTATAAATCCCAAACTAATCCCACTGCCCCACTCTCTCCCCATAGCCCTGTATCAATCCCAAACTAATCCCACAGCCCCACTCTCTCCCCATAGCCCTGTATCAATCCCAAACTAATCCCACTGCCCCACTCTCTCCCCATAGCCCTGTATCAATCCCAAACTAATACCACTGCCCCACTCTCTCCCCATAGCCCTGTATCAATCCCAAACTAATACCACTGCCTCACTCTCTCCCCATAGCCCTGTATCAATCCCAAACTAATCCTACTGCCCCACTCTCTCCCCATATCCCTGTATCAATCACAAACTAATCCCATTGCCCCACTCTCTCCCCAGAGCCCTGTATCAATCCAAACTAATCGCACTGCCTCACTCTCTCCCCATAGACCTGTATCAATCCCAAACTAACCCCACTGCCCCACTCTCTCCCCATATCCCTGTATCAATTGCAAACTAATCCCACTGTCCCACTCTGTCCCCATAGACCTGTATCAATCCCAAACTAATCCCACTGCCCCACTCTCTCCCTAGCCCTGTATCAATCCCAAACTAATCCCACTGCCCCTCTCTCTCCCCATAGTCCTGTATCAATCCCAAATTAATCCCACTGCCCTACTCCCTCCCCATAGACCTGTATCAATCCCAAACTAATCGTACTGCCCCACTCTCTCCCCCTAACCCTGTATCAATCCCCAAACTAATCCCACTGCCCCACTCTCTCCCCATAGCCCTGTATCAATCTCAAACTAATCCCACTGCCCCACTCTCTCCCCATAGCCCTGTATCAATCCCAAACTAATCCCACTGCCCCACTCTCTCCCCATAACCCTCTAACAATCCCAAACTATTCCAACTGCCCCACTCTCTCCCCATAACCCTGTATCAATCCCAAACTAATCCAATGCCCTACTCTCTCCCCATAGCCCTGTATCAATCCCAAACTAATACCACTGCCCCACTCTATCCCTATAGCCCTGTATCAATCCCAAACTAATCCCACTGCCCCACTCTCTCCCCATAGCCCCGTATCAATCCCAAACTAATCCAATGCCCTACTCTCTCCCCATAGCCCTGTATCAATCCCAAACTTATCCCACTGCCCCACTCTCTCCCCATAGCCCTGTATCAATCTAAAACTAATCCCACTGCCCCGCTCTCTCCCCATAGCCCTGTATCAATCCTAAACTAATCCAACTGTCCCACTCTCTCCCCATAGCCCTGTATCAATCTCAAACTAATCCAATGCCCTACTCTCTCCCCATGGCCCTGTATCAATCCCAAACTAATCTCACTGCCTCGTGCTCTCCCCATAACCCTCTAACAATCCCAAACTAATCCAACTGCCCCACTCTCTCCCCATAACCCTGTATCAATCCCAAACTAATCCAATGCCCTACTCTCTCCCCATAGCCCTGTATCAATCCCAAACTAATACCACTGCCCCACTCTATCCCTATAGCCCTATATCAAACCCAAACTAATCCCACTGCCCCACTCTCTCCCCATAGCCCTGTATCAATCCCAAACTAATCCAATGCCCTACTCTCTCCCCATAGCCCTGTATCAATCCCAAACTAATACCACTGCCCCACTCTATCCCTATAGCCCTGTATCAATCCCAAACTAATCCCACTGCCCCACTCTCTCCCCATAGCCCTGTATCAATCCCAAACTAATCCCACTGCCCCACTCTCTCCCCATAGCCCTGTATCAATCCCAAACTAATACCACTGCCTCACTCTCTCCCCACAACCCTGTATCAATCCCAAACTAATCCCACTGCCCCACTCTCTCCCCATAGCCCTGTATCAATCCCAAACTAATCCCACTGCCCCACTGTCTCCCCATAACCCTGTATCAATTTCCCAAACTAATCCCACTGCCCCACTCTCTCCCCATAAACTTGTATCAATCACAAACTAATCCTACTGCCCCACTCTCTCCCCATAGCCCTGTATCAATCCCAAACTAATCCAACTGCCCTGCTCTCTCCCCATAACCCTCTAACAATCCCAAACTAATCCAACCGCCCCACTCTCTCCCCATAACCCTGTATCAGTCCCAAACTAATCCCACTGCACCACTCTCTCCCCATAGCCCTGTATCAATCCCAAACTAATCCCACTGCCCCACTCTCTCCCCATAGCCCTGTATCAATCCCAAACTAATCCCACAGCCCCACTCTCTCCCCATAGCCCTGTATCAATCCCAAACTAATCCCACTGCCCCACTCTCTCCCCAAACCCCTGTATCAATCCCAAACTAATACCACTGCCCCACTCTCTCCCCATAGCCCTGTATCAATCCCAAACTAATACCACTGCCTCACTCTCTCCCCATAGCCCTGTATCAATCCCAAACTAATCCTACTGCCCCACTCTCTCCCCATATCCCTGTATCAATCACAAACTAATCCCATTGCCCCACTCTCTCCCCAGAGCCCTGTATCAATCCAAACTAATCGCACTGCCTCACTCTCTCCCCATAGACCTGTATCAATCCCAAACTAACCCCACTGCCCCACTCTCTCCCCATATCCCTGTATCAATTGCAAACTAATCCCACTGTCCCACTCTGTCCCCATAGACCTGTATCAATCCCAAACTAATCCCACTGCCCCACTCTCTCCCCATAGCCCTGTATCAATCCCAAACTAATCCCACTGCCCCTCTCTCTCCCCATAGCCCTGTATCAATCCCAAATTAATCCCACTGCCCTACACCCTCCCCATAGCCCTGTATCAATCCCAAACTAATCGTACTGCCCCACTCTCTCCCCCTAACCCTGTATCAATCCCCAAACTAATCCCACTGCCCCACTCTCTCCCCATAGCCCTTTATCAATCTCAAACTAATCCCACTGCCCCACTCTCTCCCCATAGCCCTGTATCAATCCCAAACTAATCCCACTGCCCCACTCTCTCCCCATAACCCTCTAACAATCCCAAACTAATCCAACTGCCCCACTCTCTCCCCATAACCCTGTATCAATCCCAAACTAATCCAATGCCCTACTCTCTCCCCATAGCCCTGTATCAATCCCAAACTAATACCACTGCCCCACTCTATCCCTATAGCCCTGTATCAATCCCAAACTAATCCCACTGCCCCACTCTCTCCCCATAGCCCTGTATCAATCCCAAACTAATCCAATGCCCTACTCTCTCCCCATAGCCCTGTATCAATCCCAAACTAATCCCACTGCCCCACTCTATCCCTATAGCCCTGTATCAATCCCAAACTAATCCCACTGCCCCACTCTCTCCCCATAGCCCTGTATCAATCCCAAACTAATACCACTGCCTCACTCTCTCCCCACAACCCTGTATCAATCCCAAACTAATCCCACTGCCCCACTCTCTCCCCATAGCCCTGTATCAATCCCAAACTAATCCCACTGCCCCACTGTCTCCCCATAACCCTGTATCAATTTCCCAAACTAATCCCACTGCCCCACTCTCTCCCCATAACCTTGTATCAATCCCAAGCTAATCCTACTGCCCCACTCTCTCCCCATAGCCCTGTATCAATCCCAAACTAATCCAACTGCCCTGCTCTCTCCCCATAACCCTCTAACAATCCCAAACTAATCCAACCGCCCCACTCTCTCCCCATAACCCTGTATCAGTCCCCAACTAATCCCACTGCACCACTCTCTCCCCATAGCCCTGTATCAATCCCAAACTAATCCCACTGCCCCACTCTCTCCCCATAGCCCTGTATCAATCCCAAACTAATCCCACTGCCCCACTCTCTCCCCATTGCCCTGTATCAATCCCAAACTAATCCCACTGCCCCACTCTCTCCCCATAGCCCTGTATCAATCCCAAACTAATACCACTGCCCCACTCTCTCCCCATAGCCCTGTATCAATCCCAAACTAATACCACTGCCTCACTCTCTCCCCATAGCCCTGTATCAATCCCAAACTAATCCTACTGCCCCACTCTCTCCCCATATCCCTGTATCAATCACAAACTAATCCCATTGCCCCACTCTCTCCCCAGAGCCCTGTATCAATCCAAACTAATCGCACTGCCTCACTCTCTCCCCATAGCCCTGTATCAATCCCAAACTAACCCCACTGCCCCACTCTCTCCCCATATCCCTGTATCAATTGCAAACTAATCCCACTGTCCCACTCTGTCCCCATAGACCTGTATCAATCCCAAACTAATCCCACTGCCCCACTCTCTCCCCATAGCCCTGTATCAATCCCAAACTAATCCCACTGCCCCACTCTCTCCCCATAGCCCTGTATCAATCCCAAATTAATCCCACTGCCCTACTCCCTCCCCATAGACCTGTATCAATCCCAAACTAATCGTACTGCCCCACTCTCTCCCCCTAACCCTGTATCAATCCCCAAACTAATCCCACTGCCCCACTCTCTCCCCATAGCCCTGTATCAATCTCAAACTAATCCCACTGCCCCACTCTCTCCCCATAGCCCTGTATCAATCCCAAACTAATCCCACTGCCCCACTCTCTCCCCATAACCCTCTAACAATCCCAAACTAATCCAACTGCCCCACTCTCTCCCCATAACCCTGTATCAATCCCAAACTAATCCAATGCCCTACTCTCTCCCCATAGCCCTGTATCAATCCCAAACTAATACCACTGCCCCACTCTATCCCTATAGCCCTGTATCAATCCCAAACTAATCCCACTGCCCCATTCTCTCCCCATAGCCCTGTATCAATCCCAAACTAATCCCACTGCCCCATTCTCTCCCCATAGCCCTGTATCAACACCAAACTAATCCCACTGCCCCACTCTCTCCCCACAGCCGTGTATTAATCCCAAACTAATCCCACTGCCCCACACTCTCCCCACAGCCCTGTATCAATCCCAAACTAATCCCACTGCCCCCACTCTCTCCTCATAGCCCTGTATCAATCCCAAACTAATCCCACTGCCCCTCTCTCTCCCCATAGCCCTGTATCAATCCCAAATTAATCCCACTGCCCTAGTCTCTCCCCATCGCCCTGTATCAATCCCAAACTAATCGTACTGCCCCACTCCCTCCTCATAGCCCTGTATCAATCCCAAACTAATCCCACTGCCCCACTCTCTCCCCATTGTCCTGTATCAATCCCAAACTAATCCCACTGCTCCACTCTCTCCCCATAACCCTGTATCAATCCCCAAACTAAACCCACTGCCCCACTCTCTCCCCATAGCCCTGTATCAATCCCAATAACCCTTTGTGTAATTTTTCTGCCAATCCTTCTCACTGTTGAAACTGTTTGAAATAATGAGTGCTCGACTCCAGATCAGGGTGTAAATTGATTTTCCATCACCAGAGGGCAGTTAGAATTCACTGTCTCTCCCCAGCCCTACCCCCAGGCCAGTCAGGGGCTCACAGCCATATGGTAACCTCTGGGGTCACGTCCTGAAGGGATTTGGGTGCCACATTGCAGGTGGGGGAGGGGGTGAGGGAGTGGTGCGGAATGGGGTGGGGGGTGTGGTGGGGCACAGCTTGGGGAAGGGGGTGGGGCAGAGGGTGGGTCGGGGGGGTGGGGTATGGGATGGGAGAGGGGCAGGGGGTCGGGTGTGGGGGGGCGAGGGGGTGGGCTGGAGGTGGACGAGGGTTGGAGCACACGGAGGGTGTTGGGGGTCAGGGGTGGGGAAGGATGTGGGTCTGGGTGTGGGGTGGGGCTGGAGGAGAGGGTGAGGAGGGAGTTGGGTATGTTGTGGGGGAGTGTTGTGGGGGAGGGGGTGGGGTATGTTGTGGGGGAGGGGTTGGGGAGGGGGTGGGGTATATTGTGGGGGAGGGGGTGGGGTATGTTGTGGGGGAGTGTTGTGGGGGAGGGGGTGGGGTATGTTGTGGGGGAGGGGTTGGGGAGGGGGTGGGGTATATTGTGGGGGAGGGGGTGGGGTATGTTGTGGGGGAGGGGGTGGGGTATGTTGTGGGGGAGGGGGTGGGGTATGTTGTGGGGGAGGGGTTGGGGTATGTTGTGGGGGAGGGGGTGGGGAGGGGGTGGGGTATGTTGTGGGGAAGAGGCCTGTCTCAGTGACCGGTCAGTGTGTCTCCCCCTGCAGTGACCGGTCAGTGTCTCTCCCCCTGCAGTGACCGGTCAGTGTGTCTCTCCCCCTGCAGTGACCGGTCAGTGTGTCTCTCCCCCTGCAGTGACCGGTCAGTGTCTCTCCCCCTGCAGTGACCGGTCAGTGTGTCTCTCCCCCTGCAGTGACCGGTCAGTGTGTCTCTCCCCCTGCAGTGACCGGTCAGTGTGTCTCTCCCCCTGCAGTGACCGGTCTGTATGTCTCTCCCCCTGCAGTGACCGGTCTGTGTGTTTCTCCCCCTGCAGTGACCGGTCTGTGTCTCTCTCTCCCCCTGCAGTGACCGGTCAGTGTGTCTCCCCCTGCAGTGACCGGTCTGTGTGTCTCTCCCCCTGCAGTGACCGGTCTGTGTGTCTCTCCCCCTGCAGTGACCGGTCTGTGTCTCTCTCCCCCTGCAGTGACTGGTCTGTGTGTCTCTCCCCCTGCAGTGACCGGTCTGTGTCTCTCTCCCCCTGCAGTGACCGGTCTGTGTGTCTCTCCCCCTGCAGTGACCGGTCAGTGTGTCTCCCCCTGCAGTGACCGGTCTGTGTGTCTCTCCCCCTGCAGTGACCGGTCTGTGTGTCTCTCCCCCTGCAGTGACCGGTCAGTGTGTCTCCCCCTGCAGTGACCGGTCTGTGTGTCTCTCCCCCTGCAGTGACCGGTCTGTGTGTCTCTCCCCCTGCAGTGACCGGTCTGTGTCTCTCTCCCCCTGCAGTGACTGGTCTGTGTGTCTCTCCCCCTGCAGTGACCGGTCTGTGTCTCTCTCCCCCTGCAGTGACCGGTCTGTGTGTCTCTCCCCCTGCAGTGACCGGTCAGTGTGTCTCCCCCTGCAGTGACCGGTCTGTGTGTCTCTCCCCCTGCAGTGACCGGTCTGTGTCTCTCTCCCCCTGCAGTGACTGGTCTGTGTCTCTCTCCCCCTGCAGTGACCGGTCTGTGTCTCTCTCCCCCTGCAGTGACCGGTCTGTGTGTCTCTCCCCCTGCAGTGACCGGTCTGTGTGTCTCTCCCCCTGCAGTGACCGGTCTGTGTCTCTCCCCCTGCAGTGACCAGTCTGTGTCTCTCCCCCTGCAGTGACCGGTCTGTGTCTCTCCCCCTGCAGTGACCAGTCTGTGTGTCTCTCTCCCCCTGCAGTGACCAGTCTGTGTGTCTCTCTCCCCCTGCAGTGACCGGTCTGGACGGGCGCTGGACGGTGGGGATGGAGCTGAGCTGCTTGGTCTCGCTGCTCTGCATCATCGGCCTGGCTCTGGCCACAGGCCTCGTCTCCTCCGTGTGGATCAGATTTAAAGACTCCGGGAAGGACCCTCATGGCAGGCGGAGCGAGGGGAGGGTCCGTGATCCTCGAGGAGCCTCCCTGGCAGCTCACTCCACAGACTGGGCAGGGGCTCTGACCCCCTGACCCTCCTCAACGAAGGGCCCTCATTCAGGCTCAGGTGGTCCTGGGGTCACTGGGGGCTGGGCCAGGGGGAGCTCACTCCGACCCTCGATCCTCACTCACCCCTCACTCGCCCCTCACTCTCTCCCCCTCACTCACCCCTCACTCGCCCCTCACTCTCTCCCCCTCACTCGCCCCTCACTTGCCCCTCACTCGCCCCTCACTCTCTCCCCTCACTCGCCCCTCGCTCTCTCCCCTTCACTCGCCCCTCACTCTCTCCCCCTCACTCGCCCCTCACTCTCTCCCCCTCACTCGCCCCTCACTCTCTCCCCTCACTCGCCCCTCACTCTCTCCCCATTCTCTCCCATCACTCGGACGCCCTATCCTCACTCTCCCCCATTACTTGCCCCTCATTCTCTCCCCTCACTCACCCCTCACTCACCCCTTACTCTCTCCCCTCACTCGAACCCTCACTCTGACCCTCTCCCCTCACTCTGACCCTCTCCCCTCACTCTGACCCTCTGTCCTCACTCTGACCCTCTGTCCTCACTCTGACCCTCTTCCCTCACTCTGACCCTCTGTCCTCACTCTGACCCTCTGTCCTCACTCTGACCCTCTTCCCTCACTCTGACCCTCTTCCCTCACTCTGACCCTCTGTCCTCACTCTGACCCTCTCCCCTCACTCTGACCCTCTGTCCTCACTCTGACCCTCTCCCCTCACTCTGACCCTCTCCCCTCACTCTGACCCTCTGCCCTCACTCTGACCCTCTGTCCTCACTCTGACCCTCTTCCCTCACTCTGACCCTCTGCCCTCACTCTGACCCTCTCCCCTCACTCTGACCCTCTCCCCTCACTCTGACCCTCTGCCCTCACTCTGACCCTCTGTCCTCACTCTGACCCTCTTCCCTCACTCTGACCCTCTGTCCTCACTCTGACCCTCTCCCCTCACTCTGACCCTCTGTCCTCACTCTGACCCTCTGTCCTCACTCTGACCCTCACCCCTCACTCTGACCCTCTCCCCTCACTCTGACCCTCTCCCTCACTCTGACCCTCTGCCCTCACTCTGACCCTCTGTCCTCACTCTGACCCTCTCCCCTCACTCTGACCCTCTTCCCTCACTCTGACCCTCTCCCCTCACTCTGACCCTCTTCCCTCACTCTGACCCTCTTCCCTCACTCTGACCCTCTCCCCTCACTCTGACCCTCTGTCCTCACTCTGACCCTCTGCCCTCACTCTGACCCTCTGCCCTCACTCTGACCCTCTCCCCTCACTCTGACCCTCTGTCCTCACTCTGACCCTCTGTCCTCACTCTGACCCTCTCCCCTCACTCTGACCCTCTGCCCTCACTCTGACCCTCTGTCCTCACTCTGACCCTCTCCCCTCACTCTGACCCTCTCCCCTCACTCTGACCCTCTCCCCTCACTCTGACCCTCTCCCCTCACTCTGACCCTCTGCCCTCACTCTGACCCTCTGTCCTCACTCTGACCCTCTCCCCTCACTCTGACCCTCTCCCCTCACTCTGACCCTCTCCCTCACTCTGACCCTCTGTCCTCACTCTGACCCTCTCCCCTCACTCTGACCCTCTCCCCTCACTCTGACCCTCTCCCTCACTTTGATTCACCAGATCAGAACTGCCGGGTGGGCTAATGGTTAATAACACAGCTCAGTCCCAGACAAACACTGATCTCAGTCTCAGTCTCTGAACAAACACTCGAATCCACTGCAATTATAACAGAGAGAGAGGGACACGGACACACGCACACACACACACACACACACACACACAAACACACACAGATACACACAAACAATCACACACACACACACACAAACACACACAGATACACACAAACAAACACACACACACTCACTCAAATACTCACACACACACAAACACACACAGATACACACAAACAATCACACACACACACAAACACACCCAAATACTCACACACACACACACAAATACTCACACACACACACACAAATACTCACACACACACAGAAACACACTCAAATACACACACACACACACACAAACACACAAATACTCACACACACACACAATCACACACACACAAACACACTCAAATACACACACACAATCACACACACACACACACACACACACACAAACACACTCAAATACACACACACAATCACACACACACACACACACAGACACACCCGCACACAGACACACACACCCACAAACACACGCACACACACACAATCACACACACACACGCAGAGACACGCACACACACACACACACAGACACACCCGCACACAGACACACACACATGCACACAGACACGCACAAACCCACACACACACGCACACAGACACACACACACCCACGCACACACGCACACACCCACACACACACGCACACAGACACGCACACACAGGCACACACACACACACAGACACAGATGCACACGCACACAGACACACACACGCACTCACACAGAGGCACACATACAGACACACGCACACATATCGAGTAACACGCGCAAACACAGATGTGCACACACATACATAGACAGACATATCCAGATACACCTTCCCCACCAACGCACAAACCAACACATAGACATTTTTACACCCTGCCCCCCCGCAGTCCCAGACTCCCCAGCCAACGGAAATCACTTCTTTCTATTGATCTTATCTGTTCCCCTTAATATCTTGAAAACTTTGATAAAATCACTCCTAACCTCATAAATCCAACGCTCTAGTTTGTGTGATCGCTGCTCGTAATTTAACCCTTGGTGTCCAGGTCTCATTCTGGTAAATCTACACAGTGCTCCCTCCAGGGCCAATACCCCCTCTCCCTAGGGGGTGATGACCAGACGGGCAGACAGTAACTGCAGGTGTGGTCCAACCAGGGCTTTGCATAGCCTAAGCTTATCTTCAGCTGTGTTCTCGTCTATAGATATAAAGATATAGATAAGAAGCCTTGTTGCATTATGTTTCTTCATCAGGACTCTATGCCCCAACCTCCGCCTGTCCTACCCATCAACATGTGGTGAGGCCATCTATTGCCTGCCTAAAAGCCACTATGTCTCGAGGCACTGAGTATGTCAGTTTTCAGACTGGGAGTTGGGGGGCTGGGTTGGGTGTGAGGGCAAAGTGGTGGAGGTGCAGGTCCCGGAGGGTGGACATGTAGTCGGGGGAAGTGAGAAACAGAACGTTGGGAAGATCCCTCTCCCCACCCAATTTGGGCCAGCTCTATATATACAGACCATATGTTTCAGGCTAAAGCAATGAATTATATTTCTTTGCATGATGTAAGTTTATACACACACACACAAAAAAATATGGGCCTATTGAGGCTTTTTCTACCAGGTTATACTGCAAAGGATCCATCAGAGCAACCAAAAATGTGGCCCTTGTTCATTTACCCCACTGCTGCCGTTCAGTTATCCTATGCTTAATATGTTGTGTACAAGATGCTTGATTTGTAAATAAACCAAACCCTTATGGCAAGACTGCTATTGTGCCATTTTTGTCGCGCCCGACACTGTTTGTGCCTCTCAGCCACGCCTCTGAGTGAGAATGCCGTGGGTCCAAGGCACACTCCAGAGACTTGAGAGCAGGAATCTGGGCGGATGCTCTCAGTGGAGTACCGTGGGAATGCTGTACTGCTGGAGATGTCATCTTCCAGCTGGGAAACATAAAGCTGAAACCCTGCCCACTCTCTCAGGCCGGTGTAAAAGATCCCACGCTGATATTTTGAAGAAGAACAGGGGAATGCCCTGGCCAACATTCAGCCCTCAATCAACATCACAAAATCAGATTGTCTGATCCTCATCGAGTTTTCTGCACTGGATGGCCGACTTCTCGTGTGCCGCATTGGCACTGACCACCTCGGCCACTGCCTCCCAAGCCGGAGTGGTGAGACCGATGGGCCTCCTGAGGCCAGAGCGGGGCTGGAGGACATCACAGAGGCCCTCCACAGCATCCAAAGACACCCAAGGGATGTGTCACTGAATCAGGGGGGCTGCTATCTCCCTGGCTGTTGCGGCCATGTCTTCATTGGGCCAGTCCTGTGCTGTGAGCAGTGAGAAGGGTGTGCATTACTGCATGTAAATATAGAGTGAGGAAGCGATGAGGAATGGCTTGGCGGGCCAATCACAGGCCACTTGCTAGCTAGGCCGGGTGTTTCCCGTTACAGTGTAATTTATGAGGCCGTGTGTGAAATTCTGTCATCGCAGCGATCAGGTAAAATGTCGTTTCACACCCGTCACAGCACTTAGTGCAAATCAAGGCCCACTGACTCTCATAGACAGTCCCACACGCACCAACTATCACTGGGGTACGGGTCCCACACACACTGACTCTCACTGGGGTACGGGTCCCACACACACTGACTCTCACTGGGGTACGGGTCCCACACACACTGACTCTCACTGGGGTACGGGTCCCACACACACTGACTCTCACTGGGGTACGGGTCCCACACACACTGACTCTCACTGGGGTACAGGTCCCACACACACACTGACTCTCCTCGGGTACGGGTCACACACACACACTGACTCTCACTGGGGTACGGGTCCCACACACACACTGACTCTACTCGGGTACGGGTCCCACACACACTGACTCTCACTGGGGTATGGATCCCACACACACTAACTCTCACTGGGGTACGTGTCCCACACACACTGACTCTCACTGGGGTACGGGTCCCACACACACTGACTCTCACTGGGGTACGGGTTCCACACAAACTGACTCTCACTGGGGTACGGGTCCCACACACACTGACTCTCACTGGGATACGGGTCCCACACACACAATGACTCTCCTCGGGTACGGGTCCCACACACACTGACTCTCACTGGGGTACGTGTCCCACACATACTGACTCATACTGGGGTACGGGTCCCACACACACTGACTCTCACTGGGGTACGGGTTCCACACAAACTGACTCTCCCTGGGGTACGGGTCCCACACACACTGACACTCACTGGGGTACGGGTCCCACACACACACTGACTCTCACTGGGGTACGGGTCCCACACACACTGACTCTCACTGGGGTACGGGTTCCACACAAACTGACTCTCCCTGGGGTACGGGTCCCACACACACTGACTATCACTGGGGTACGGGTCCTACACACACACTGACTCTCACTGGGGTACGGGTCCCACACACACTGACTCTCACTGGGGTACGGGTCCCACACACACACTGACTCTCCTCGGGTACGGGTCCCACACACACTGACTCTCACTGGGGTATGGATCCCACATACACTGACTCTCACTGGGGTACGTGTCCCACACACACTGACTCTTACTGGGGTACGGGTCCCACACACACTGATTCTCACTGGCGTACGGGTCCCACACACACTGACTCTCACTGGGGTACGGGTCCCACACACACTAACTCTCACTGGGGTACGGGTCCCACACGCACTGACTCTCACTGGGGTACGGGTCCCACACACACTGACTCTCACTGGGGTACGGGTCCCACACACACTGACTCTCACTGGGGTACGGGTCCCACACACACTGACTCTCATGGGGTACGGGTCCCACACACACTGACTCTCACTGGGGTACGGGTCCCACACACACACTGACTCTCACTGGGGTACGGGTCCCACACACACACTGACTCTCCTCGGGTACGGGTCCTACACACACTGACTCTCACTGGGGTATGGATCCCACACACACTGACTCTCACTGGGGTACGGGTTCCACACAAACTGACTCTCACTGGGGTACGGGTCCCACACGCACTGACTCTCACTGGGGTACGGGTCCCACACACACTGACTCTCACTGGGGTACGGGTCCCACACACACTGACTCTCACTGGGGTACGGGTCCCACACACACTAACTCTCACTGGGGTACGGGTCCCACACACACTGACTCTCACTGGGGTACGGGTCCCACACACACTGACTCTCACTGGGGTACGGGTCCCACACACACGGACTCTCACTGGGGTACGGGTCCCACACACACTGACTCTCACTGGGGTACGGGTCCCACACACACTGACTCTCACTGGGGTACGGGTCCCACACACACTGACTCTCACTGGGGTACGGGTCCCACACACACACTGACTCTCCTCGGGTACGGGTCACACACACACACTGAATCTCACTGGGGTACGGGTCCCACACACACACTGACTCTCCTCGGGTACGGGTCCCACACACACTGACTCTCACTGGGGTATGGATCCCACACACACTGACTCTCACTGGGTTACGGGTCCCACACACACTGACTCTCACTGGGGTACGGGTTCCACACACACTGACTCTCACTGGGGTACGGGTCCCACACACACTGACTCTCACTGGGGTACGGGTTCCACACACACACTGACTCTCCTCGGGTACGGGTCCCACACACACTGACTCTCACTGGGGTATGGATCCCACACACACTGACTCTCACTGGGGTACACGTCCCACACATACTGACTCATACTGGGGTACGGGTCCCACACACACTGACTCTCACTGCGGTACGGGTTCCACACAAACTGACTCTCCCTGGGGTACGGGTTCCACACAAACTGACTCTCACTGGGGTACGGGTCCCACACACACACTGACTCTCACTGGGGTACGGGTCCCACACACACTGA
Source organism: Cetorhinus maximus (assembly GCF_964194155.1). Taxonomy (NCBI): domain Eukaryota; kingdom Metazoa; phylum Chordata; class Chondrichthyes; order Lamniformes; family Cetorhinidae; genus Cetorhinus; species Cetorhinus maximus. Next base: position 3,917,427 of record NC_135912.1, on the reverse strand, counting down.
CTCTCACTGGGGTACGGGTTCCACACAAACTGACTCTCCCTGGGGTACGGGTCCCACACACACTGACTCTCACTGGGGTACGGGTCCCACACACACACTGACTCTCACTGGGTTACGGGTCCCACACACACTGACTCTTACTGGGGTACGGGTCCCACACACACTGACTCTCACTGGGGTATGGATCCCACATACACTGACTCTCACTGGGGTACGTGTCCCACACACACTGACTCTCACTGGGGTACGGGTCCCACACACACACTGACTCTCCTCGGGTACGGGTCCCACACACACTGACTCTCACTGGGGTACGGGTCCCACACATACTGACTCTCACTGGGGTATGGGTTCCACAAACACTGACTCTCACTGGGGTACGGGTCCCACACACACTGACTCTCATTGGGGTACGGGTCCCACACACACTGACTCTCACTGGGGTACGGGTTCCACACGCACTGACTCTCACTGGGGTACGGGTCCCACACACACTGACTCTCACTGGGGTACGGGTCCCACACACACTGACTCTCACTGGGGTACGGGTCCCACACACACTGACTCTCACTGGGGTACGGGTCCCACACACACACTGACTCTCCTCGGGTACGGGTCCCACACACACTGACTCTCACTGGGGTATGGATCCCACACACACTGACTCTCACTGGGGTACGTGTCCCACACACACTGACTCATACTGGGGTACGGGTCCCACACACACTGACTCTCACTGGGGTACGGGTTCCACACAAACTGACTCTCACTGGGGTACGGGTCCCACACACACTGACTCTCACTGGGGTACGGGTCCCACACACACACTGACTCTCACTGGGGTACAGGTCCCACACACACTGACTCTCACTGGGGTACGGGTCCCACACACACACTGACTCTCACTGGGGTATGGATCCCACACACACTGACTCTCACTGGGGTACGTGTCCCACACACACTGTCTCATACTGGGGTACGGGTCCCACACACACTGACTCTCACTGGGGTACGGGTCCCATACACACTGACTCTCCTCGGGTACGGGTCCCACACACACTGACTCTCACTGCGGTATGGATCCCACACACACTGACTCTCACTGGGGTACGTGACCCACACACACTGACTCTCACTGGGGTACGGGTCCCACACAAACTGACTCTCCCTGGGGTACGGGTTCCACACACACTGACTCTCACTGGGGTACGGGTCCCACACACACACTGACTCTCCTCGGGTACGGGTCCCACACACACTGACTCTCACTGGGGTATGGATCCCACACACACTGACTCTCACTGGGGTACGTGTCCCACACACACTGACTCATACTGGGGTACGAGTCCCACACACACTGACTCTCACTGGGGTACGGGTTCCACACAAACTGACTCTCACTGGGGTACGGGTCCCACACACACTGACTCTCACTGGGGTACGGGTCCCACACACACTGACTCTTACTGGGGTACGGGTCCCACACACACTGACTCTCACTGGGGTACCGGTCCCACACACACACTGACTCTCCTCGGGTACGGGTCCCACACACACTGACTCTCACTGGGGTATGGATCCCACATACACTGACTCTCACTGGGGTACGTGTCCCACACACACTGACTCTTACTGGGGTACGGGTCCCACACACACTGACTCTCACTGGGGTACGGGTTCCACACAAACTGACTCTCACTGGGGTACGGGTCCCACACACACTGACTCTCACTGGGGTACGGGTCCCACACACACACTGACTCTCACTGGGGTACAGGTCCCACACACACTGACTCTCACTGGGGTACGGGTCCCACACACACACTGACTCTCACTGGGGTATGGATCCCACACACACTGACTCTCACTGGGGTACGGGTCCCACACACACTGTCTCATACTGGGGTACGGGTCCCACACACACTGACTCTCACTGGGGTATGGATCCCACATACACTGACTCTCACTGGGGTACGTGTCCCACACACACTGACTCTTACTGGGGTACGGGTCCCACACACACTGACTCTCACTGGGGTACGTGTCCCACACACACTGACTCTTACTGGGGTACGGGTCCCACACACACTGACTCTCACTGGGGTACGGGTCCCACACACACATTGACTCTCCTCGGGTACGGGTCCCACACACACTGACTCTCACTGGGGTATGGATCCCACATACACTGACTCTCACTGGGGTACGTGTCCCACACACACTGACTCTTACTGGGGTACGGGTCCCACACACACTGACTCTCACTGGGGTACGGGTCCCACATACACTGACTCTCACTGGGGTATGGGTTCCACACACACTGACTCTCACTGGGGTATGGGTCCCACACACACTGACTCTCAATGGGCTATGGGTCCCACACACACTGACTCTCACTGGGGTACGGGTCCCACACACACTGACTCTCACTGCGGTACGGGTCCCACACACACTGACTCTCACTGGGGTACGGGTCCCAAACACACACTGACTCTCACTGGGGTACGGGTCCCACACACACACTGACTCTCACTGGGGTACGGGTCCCACACGCACTGACTCTCACTGGGGTATGGGTCCCACACACACTGACTCTCACTGGGGTACGGGTCCCACACACACGGACTCTCACTGGGGTACGGGTCCCACACACGCTGACTCTCACTGGGGTACGGGTCCCACACACACTGACTCTCACTGGGGTACGGGTCCCACACACACTGACTCTCACTGGGGTACGGGTCCCACACACACTGACTCTCACTGGGGTACGGGTCCCACACACACTGACTCTCACTGGGGTACGGGTCCCACACACACTGACTCTCACTTGGGCCGAAGATATTCATCCTTATGAATAAAATTTAAACCAAAAAGGAACAAGTCCCCATGTGACTCTGTCACATGCACAGGGTCATATTAGAAATGAGATTTAAAATTTTCTCTTTCTTTTTAATTCCCTTCGGAAACCTCATTTCTCAGAACTGCAAACGTCGCTTTGGCCTCTTTTGAACCTGTCAAGTTGGACAGGCCGGGGGGGGGAAAATCTCAGTTTCATTAAAATTCATCAACTCCTTTTCGCTTTTGTCGGGGGAACTGCCTCGCCTCCCCCCCGCGTCTCCCAAGACTGGCATTCGGCTGGAGTAGGCTTCACTGAAACGCCAAACTCTTGTCCGTCGCTCGCTGCCGATCCGGCGATTGTCGGGAATGTCTGAGACCGGGCCTGGGCCCTCAGGCTGTGTCGCAACTTTGGCTCAGTCGAAGCGCGAGGATTGTTCCAATTTCACCACAACCCCCAAAAGTCCCCAAAATCCCGTCTCCGTGACAACATGAGTCAGCGTCAGCTGATGTTTTTACGGTGCAGGAAGAATCTTCCTTTACAGGACTTCCGGTTTTAACAGCTTCAGACCCTGAACTCTCTCCACCCTCTCGTCCTCCTTTTTAACCCCGTTTGTGTTCAGTTTTCCAGCGGCTTCTTTATTTTTTACATTTAATAGTTCGTTCGTGTTTTTTTTTATCCTTTATCTTGTCTCCCCACCCCCCTTCCGCCCCCTCGAACACCCCTCCCCCCTCACAGGCCTGTTTCTACGGCCAGGACTTGACATTGGTGCGGGGGTGGTGGGGGGAGAGGGAGTTGTTGAGGGGGAGAGGAGCCGGTTGCCGGCGGCGATGGTCTCCGCGCCGCGATTCCGATCGAGGCCCGGCCCTGCCTGGAATCGGGAGCGACGGCCGCGCTACCTGTGCGGGCGGTGGGGGCGTTCGGGGGGGGTGGAGGGAGGGAGGGAGGGAGGGAGGAGGGAGATGTGACTGTGTCACACCAGGTGGTCCGGCCTTTTATTTTCACCATAAAGCTCTTCAATAATCGGCGTGAGCTTCGGGGGAACCTCACCCCGCCCGGTGGATGAGGTTTCCTTACCAAAAAAAAACCGCCAAGGCCGCTTGGCCTTTTCGCCCCACCCCCATCCCCGCCCCGCCGAACCCGTTAGGCCGGACGGACAGCCTAAGTTTGGGGTTAATCCGTACGTTCGCGGCCTTAATGGGCCTTTCGATTATCGGCGGGAGCGCAGCCGACTCTGGGGCGCGCCCGCCGGGCGGAATATCGCGAGGCAGCGCGGTAATGTCGGGGCGCACGCCCAACGTCATGAGCACGTCCTGTTAGGCTCCGGCGTGTCGGGCCCGGCCCCACGCGCCAAGTGTCCAACTCTTCCCCGTGTTGTACTTTCACAGAGCGCGGGCCCCTGTTCTGCTCTGAACACATTCTGACCTCTTTTACCTTGACGCTGCTATCCGCACCTGCTTTAGTCTTTAACACGACCGTTAACGCTCCCCTCGCCTTGTCTCCACGGCGTGTTTGTCAATCTCTCCTTCGCTGTCACCTCTCCCGCACATTCCGCCTGTTCCACCCCCTCTTAAACAGCATCAAATCCATCACGTTTCTACTTCTCTTTAGCTGTGAAGGAGAATCACACGGACTCGAAACATTAACCCTGTGTCTCTCTCTCTCCACAGAGGCTGCTGGACCTGCTGAGTTTTTCCAGCATTTTCTGTTTCCATTTCAAAATCCTTCTAAGTGTGTTGTGTTTACTCTCGATATGAATGTGTGAGCCTATTGATATACCCACTCCGCACCCCCACTGTAACACTCCCTGAGATCCCACCCTCTTCAGTGAAAACCCGCAAAACTAGACTGGGTATAATGCTCTTAACACTCTTATATCCCACCCACTCACTCCCACACAAACCCATATAAACAGCCCCTGGATGACACATTCCTCACTGCCACGTTCCAAGATATTCCACTTTTGTTGATGGAGAGACATTGACAAAGACTCAGCTGAACACACCCCTCACTGTTACCCCCTCTCCAATAGCCCACCCCCTGTAATATGGATCCATATCACTCACCCCTCACTATTACCCCTCTCCAATAGCCCACCCCCTGTAATATGGATCCATATCACACACCCCTGACTGTAACGCTCTCTAATATCTCGCTCACTCCGATAGGAACTCACGTAAACATTTTCAGTGTTTGGAATGTAGAGGGTGCATTTGAGTGATTCACCCAACCGCCCATGACAGCAGCTCTCTCCCCTGTGGCCTGACACCCACCCTGTATTGGTCAAGCCTCGATCGACAGCACCTTCCATTCCTGCCACTTCCACCACCCAGGAGGACAAGGGCAGCAGGCGCACGGGGACCACCGCCGCCTGGAAGTTCCCCTCCCGAGCCACTCGCCGCCCTGACTTGGAAACGTATCGGCCGTTCCCTCGGCTGCCGCCGGGGTCAAAACCCTGGAAACCCTCCTCCCCGGGGTGAGCGTATCCCAACGGCCTCCAATCCCCACTGGGCCTCCAAACCCCGGTGAGGAGGGGGAGGGAGGGAGGGAGGGGGGGGAGGATTTTCCACTCGTCGGACGGGGCGCGGTGGGCGTGTCCCGGGCCGCCACCCGTGATCGGGCGTCAACGGCCGCCGTCACGCTCCCAGCCAATCGGCGGGCAGACAACGTGAACCGCGCGCTGGGGCGCTCAGCGCTGTTTAATGCTTATAACTCACGGCGGAATCCTCATCCCGCCCGCGCGCCGCTTCTCGCTCGAGCGACGGGTCCTTGGGGTGTCACCCACACACCCACACGCACACCCACACCCACACACACACACACCCACACACCCACCCACACATACACATGCCCGCGGGCGCGCGAGTCAGGAACCTCTCGCGTGGGCGGACGGGTGAGCGCGGGCGCGAAAGCCGGAAGATCGGCGCCACCTCCCCAGCTCCCGCCGCCCTGACCGTCACCCGGCGGGGGTGGGGCGGGGGGGGTGGGGGGGGACGTCAGTCGGCCGCAACGCCAGACGCTTGACGTGTCTCCCGATGGGCCGGGTGGTTGTTGTGTGTGGGGGTGTGTGTGGGTGTGTGTGTGTGTGTGAACCGAGGGGTGGGCTGTCCCATTCGCGTCGCGTTCGCTGCTCAGTCAAAACACAATGAAATTCCGCCACATCCGAATTTCGCCACCACCACCGGCCCCACGTCCGTCACTCCATGAGTCAGCGTCAGCTGCTGTTTCTGCAATGCAGGAAAATTCCTCCTTTACAGGGCTTAACAACCTATGACCATGAACCCTCTCCTCCCTCCTGACTCCCCTTTTACTCCAATTTTTTATTTAGTTATTTATTTATTCGGTGACTTATTTTTTTCTAGTTTTTTTTTTGTATTTAATGATTTGTTCGTTGTTTTTATTTGAAACCTCCCTCTCCCTCTCTAGCTCTGAAGAAGGGTCATAAGGGCCTGAAACGTTAACTCTGTGTCTCTCTCTCTCCACAGAGGCTGCCGGACCTGCTGAGCTTTTCCAGCATTTTCTGTTTCTATGTCAAAACCCCTTCTAAGTGTGTTGTGTTTACTCTCGATATGGAATATGTGGGCCTATTGGTATACCTACCCCGGGGGTGTTTTCTCTCAGAGGTCCGCGTTGGCGGCTTTACCCAGCAGCCCCCGCTAACCGAGGGCCCTGGTGGAATCAGGCCGTGTATCTGCTTTAACTGACCCGCGGTGCTGACCGCTAGGCAGCCGTGTCTCTCCCCTACCCTCAGGCCCGGTTGGGGAGGGCTTGGCGCTTTAAGGTAATGCCCCCTTTTGTGGTGAAACTGTCGCCTGGCTCTCAGCGCCCGAGGGGGGTGGTCCAAGAACACAACACAAGGACTGGGAGCGAGGGGAGGCCATTCGGCCCCTCGAGCCTGCTCCCGCCGTTCGATGGGACCGCGGCCTACCTGATTGCGGCCTCAACTCCACTTTCCCCTAACCCCCCCGACCCCTTCGTCGATCGAAGATCTATCTAAGTCGGCCTTGAGTGTACTCAACGGCCTAGCCTCCGCTGCTCTCCGGGGAAGGGGGACCCCAAACGCCAACGAACCCCTGAGAGGAAAACAAAAATTCTCCCCGTCCCCGTCTTCAATGGGGAATTTTTAAACCGCGCCCCACCACCCTCCCGCTGTTTCTAGTCTCCGCGCCACTGGAAACGCCCTCTCCGCCTTCCACCCTGTCAAAACCGCTCAGGATCTTCTACGTTTCAATCAGGTCGCGCGCCCTATTCTTCTAAACCCCAAAGGACGCGGGTACCAGCCTGTCCAACCTTCCTCCGTAAGGGAAGCAAGGTAAGGCGCACAGATGAAAACAGTTATTTGGGCAGAAGTCAACGAGATGTGAGAGAGAGAGAGATAGAGAGCGCGGGAAAGATGGAGGAGAGAAATATACTCAGGGAGCGCACAATCTCAGAGCAGAGGTGACGAGGGATTGGGAATGGATAGCAAGCTTGATGAGGCTAACGCTAGCTTTTTCTTACAGTTGTTTGGTAGCGCAGAGACCATAAGACCCATAAGACATAGGAGCAGAAATTAGGCCATTCGGCCCATCGAGTCTGCTCCGCCATTCAATCATGGCTGATAAGTTTCTCAACCCCCATTCTCCCGCCTTCTCCCCGTAACCTTTGATCCCCCCTTACCAATCAAGAACCTATCTATCTCGCTCTTAAATACACTCAATGACCTGGCCTCCACAGCCTTCTGTGGCAATGAATTCCATAGATTCACCACTCTCTGGCTAAAGGAGTTTCTCCTCATCTCTGTTCTAAAAGGTCTTCCCTTTACTCTGAGGCTGTGCCCTCGGGTCCTAGTCTCTCCTACTAATGGAAACATCTTCCCCCACGCCCACTCTATCCAGGCCTTTCAGTATTCTGTAAGTTTCAATCAGATCCCCCCTCATCCTTCTAAACTCCATGGAGTATAGACCCAGAGTCCTCAAACGTTCCTCATACGTTAAGCCTAGATACGATGCCAAGGGAAACAACAACTACATACTGTACGAGAAGAGAGTGTGGATTGGTTAGCAAGCGAGCTCTAATTGATTGAGGTGTGGCCATGGAGAATGCACCAGCTGATGGTGGCTGACAGTTAACTGCCAAGCGTTATTTGAAATTCAAACCAGGCAGCTAGCTTGACTCTGATTGGTCAAGGCATTGCCCAGATGAATGAACCAGCGAATGGCTGTCACTTATTTTGTTTAGCTGAAACCCGCGCAATGTGCGTACATGTTCTCTCAGCCAGGTTCAAGCTTTTTCTTAATTTATTCGCGGGGGTGTGGGCGTCGCTGGCCGGGCCAGAATTTATTGCTCACCCCTAATTGCCCCCTTGAGAAGGTGGTGGTGAGCTGCCCTCTTGAACCGCTGTAGCCCCTGTGGTGTAGATACACCCACAGTGCCGTTAGGGAGGGAGATCCTGGATTCTGACCCAGCGACAGTGAAGGAACGGCCGATATATTTCCAAGTCCGGATGGAGAGCGGCTCGGGGCGGTGGGGGGGCGGGTGGGGGGGGTGGGGGGGGAACTTGCAGGTGCTGGTGTCCACAGCCGTCTGCTGCCCTTGCCCTTCTAGGTGGGAGAGAAAGTGCGTTTGGGAGGTGCTGGACAAAGAACAGGTTCAGCCCAGGGAACCCGGTACAAATCCCTCCCCAGTCACTGGGGCTGAAGCAAATTCAGGAGTTCAACTGAACCAAAGCGAAATTGAAAATTTGGACTAGTAACGTGACAGAATTTTTCATCTCCAACGCATAACGATTGTGCAACAGGCGTCACCGACAATGTTGCTACAGTTTCCCCCCTGATTCATGTTTACTGTCTCAGTGTCAGGCTGTTTCCCGGAACCGCTCCCCTCTGAACGAAGGCTGACTGACGTCCCCTGCAGCCTGACAACTTCCTCGAATATTCCACTTGGGTGGAAGCTAGCTTAACTTTAGCAACAAGCCTCAGTTTGACCCCATATTTCTTTTGCATGCGTGTCTTGTACCAAACCTTTTCCTCTGCCCATTGTTTTGTCTGTTAGAGAAGGTTCCCTCTTCCTTTTCAGATGTGAAACCAATTGCCCATGGTTCGATGGGCTGTGGAGTCCACAGAGAGTTGCGTGACCTTATTGTGGTCTCGTCTGCTAAAAACCGCTTTCAACAAGCTGTCAAGCTTCAGACAAACGCAGCTTGTGCCGTCTGCAAACTGCAGATCGAGCAGAGCGACCCACGGCTGCACCTCAACGGAGACATGGGGAGTGCAGGAAAATGGTGCTGAGCTGGGACGATCGGCCATGATCCCCCTTGGATGGTGAAGCAGACAAGAGGGGCCGAACGGCCTCCCAGAACGAGAAAATGGGAAATAAGGTCTGAACGGGTCTTGTACACTTATAATGGAACACCAGTAAAAACTGGGGACTGAGAGTACTGGTCCGAACTGGTCTTGTATACCTTATAGTGGACCTCCCACCCCCGCTCACCTCAACCCAGCCAGACCCTGACCACTGGGTTAAGTTTAAGCCCAGTGCAATGCTTCATGTCAACGCACCATTGGTGGAACTGATCAAAATGGCGCCCCTCCCCTACCCCACCCCCCACCCCACACATGGGGAAACCCTGACGTCAACCTTCAGACCATGAACTGGGCTTCTTTCTCCACAGGCGCTCCCTTGGCCTGCTGAATGCTTCCGGCATTTTCCGCTCCCGGCAGCCGCGGCGTCTCGCTCCGGCGAAAAAAACCGCTCCCCCCCGACCCCGGTTTTTTTTTTGGGAGGCAGACGGGAAAGCGGAGCCGGGGTCCGTAACCAGGTCCAGCCCGTGGTCTTATTGAATGGCGGAGCAGTCTCGGGGGGTGGGAGAGGGGGCAAGGCAGCAAATGGCCTACTCCTGCTCCGATGCTCCTGTGTTCCTACCCCTCGTTCATCGTTATATCCCCATACCGCTAAACCCGAAGCAATCCCACTGTCCCACCTTCCCCCCCTAAGTCCTGCACACCCCCACCGCCCCCCCACAACTCCTTCAAGACCCATTAACCTAAGCGGGCATTGGTGACCGTGGGCTCCCATTGATTGGCCCATGACTCTGCTTGACCGAGCACTGCAGGGCAGTGCGGCACTCCGATAGCGGGCTCGATCTTGTGTGGGGGGGGTCGCACCGGAGCGGGTCTCGAGCCCGCGTGCCTTGGAACGCAGAGATGAGAACTCGCTTGCTCCCACCGCCCCCTCACCACCCCACCCCCCCAAAGCTTGCAACGATTGACCCCTGCCGCTGCACAGAGCTCCTGTTGGAAGTGGTGACTGATATTTTCAGATGGGTGATGGTTGCATCGCTGGGAGACAAGAGCTCGAGTGCAAAACTTGTGGTCCCAAAGATCAAAAGGTCAGACTCTGCTCATGCGTCTGCGTGCGTATGTGTGGTCAGCCTGATCAGATAGAGGTTCCACCACTTGCCCTCCACTGTGTTTCATGTGCAACATCAATGCCTTAGAACAAGTACATTTCGGTGTTTTTGCTAACCATTTCCTAAGGCAGTTGCCTTCCAAACTTTGTCCCTCAGTCAGCACTCTGATCAACCACCCAGCGCCAAACTCTTATTGTGTCCACTTTCAGGTCTTTTCTAAGGCATGGTTCGGAGCACTGACTGCTCTCTCATGCCCCACACAGAGAGTCCGAGGTTCAGCCTAGGTGCTTGTGCCAGCAGGGATTTGATGGGCTCAATGGCCTTCCAGAAGATTACACTTTATCAATTCCAAACTAAGCCGCCTGCCCCACCTCCTCCCCATAACCCTGGCCCTCCTCCTTCAGGTACCATGCCCTAGGAATGAATTGGCAACAATAGGCTTTCATTGGAGTGGTCCATGATGGTGCTTGGTAAAGTACCGCAGCGGTTTGCCATTGCCTTCTGCAGTATGCCCCACTCTCTCCCCATAGCCCTGTATCAGCACCATACTAATCCCACTGCCCCACTCTCTCCCCAAAGCCCTGTATCAATCCCCAACTAATCCCACTGCCCCACTCTCTCCCCATAGCCCTGTATCAATCCCAAACTAATCCCACTGCCCCACTCTCTCCCCATAACCCTGTATCAATCCCCAACGAATCCCACTGCCCCACTCTCTCCCCATAACCCTGTATCAATCCCAAACTAATCCCACTGCCCCACTCTCTCCCCATAGCCCTGTATCAATCACAAACTAATCCCACTGTCCCACTCTCTCCCCATAGCCCTGTATCAATCCCAAACTAATCCCACTGCCCCGCTCTCTCCCCATAACCCTGTATCAATCCCAAACTAATCCCACTGCCCCACACTCTCTCCCCATAACCCTGTATCAATCCCAAACTAATCCCACTGCCCCACTCTCTCCCCATAGCCCTGTATCAATCCCAAACTAATCCCACTGCCCCACTCTCTCCCCATAGCCCTGTATCAATCCCAAACTAATCCCACTGCCCCGCTCTCTCCCCATAGTCCTGTATCAATCCCCAAACTAATCCCACTGCCCCACTCTCTCCCCATAGCCCTGTATCAATCCCAAACTAATCCCACTGCCCCACTCTCTCCCCATAGCCCTGTATCAATCCCAAACTAATCCCACTGCCCCGCTCTCTCCCCATAGTCCTGTATCAATCCCCAAACTAATCCCACTGCCCCACTCTCTCCCCATAGCCCTGTATCAATCCCAAACTAATCCCACTGCCCCACCCTCTCTCCCCATAGCCCTGTATCAATCCCAAACTAACCCCACTGCCCCAACCTCTCCCCGTAGCCCTGTATCAATCCCCAAACGAATCCCACTGCACCGATCCCTCCCTGTAAGCCCTTCCTAATAGCAAGCCCGAGATGCCGATTTTCTATATTTCCCAAAACAATCTGGACAGGAAATGTGCAATTGAGTCGGCGGCTCCCTGATGAGTTCATGCTGGTCAAAATATTTTCCAGGTTGCTTCGCTACCGGCCCATCAGCTGGGCGCTGCAGAGAAATGATTGGTTGCGTTGGAGAATTCCCCTCACCATCATGTGATATGTCATTACCACAGGTTTATTTATAAATCAGACAGTGAGGTTTTCTGATGATTGCTGAGACTGGTTATCGGGCTGAGGCTGTTTGATTTCTTGTGCCGCTCGGAGAATCTTTTACTTCACACATAAGGTCCATCCTCACTCCCCCTTTGCCGCGACATTGACCTCTCGGGATTCGTGCTTTTGGATTGGTGAGTACCCCCCTCGTTGAGCTGGCGCTCTTTGACTTGTCGCCCAGCCCGGGGTGGCTTTAGTATTGAAAGCAAAGCCTCCCATCAGGAGACGCGAACCATTCCTCACTCAGAAGGCTGTAGTTATTGCTGAGCTTAGTAGGTAGAGTTCGGGCTCTTTACCCTCCCCCACCGAGACAAGCCTGGGGCGATTTGAATCAGGGAGGAAAGAACTTGCATTTGTATAGCACCGTTTTGCCACCTTTCTCCAGTGGCGACATTTTGGAATGCAGGGGGTGGAGCGGAGGGTCAAGAGGAGGTCAAGCAGTGAGACCTTGTCCCATCTGCCCTTGCCCTTATCCCTGGACACTCATGGTGCACACAAATCTATCAACCTCAGGTAGAGAAAATTAATAGTTAATCCAGCGCCCATTGCCATTTACCAAAGAGAGTTCCAAACTTCTACCCCACCCCATTTCTGAATTTCACACCTGAGAAGCCTGGCTCCATTTTTAGACTCATCAACCTTGCCCCCCTCCCTCCTCCAGTTTGACCGGTCCTCTTCTCAAATCTTCCTAATATCACTTGCCCAGCTGGGTGGGCTTGCAGTCCAACAACCTGGAAAATATCTTTTTTAACCATCGTGAACTCATCAAACGGCCCCCGACTCCATCGGGAATTGGAAAATAGGCGATGGCGATGGGCACCAAGTCAAATTTCAACTCATCAGATCCACAACAGCAACCTGCATTTATGTAGCGCCTTTAACCGAATGGAACGCCGCCCTACCCCAAAGGGGCTTCGCAGGACCGTTATAAAGCAATAAGTAAATTAAGTGTTCGGACCGCTGCACAAAGGCTTTAAGGAGCGTGTCCAAAGTGGAGAGAAAGGGAGGGAGAGAGGGTGAGAGAAGATGTGCAAAGGGCGGAGAGGTTGAGATACTCTGTGTTTAACCCCGTGTCCTGTCCTGGGAGTGTTTGATGGGGACAGTGTAGAGGGAGCTTTACTCTGTATCTAACCCCGTGCTGTCCCTGCCCTGGGAGTGTTTGATGGGGACAGTGTAGAGGGAGCTTTACTCTGTATCTAACCCCGTGCTGTACCTGCCCTGGGAGTGTTTAATGGGGACAGTGTAGAGGGAGCTTTACTCTGTATCTAACCCCGTGCTGTACCCGTCCTGGGAGTGTTTAATGGGGACAGTGTAGAGGGAGCTTTACTCTGTATCTAACCCCGTGCTGTACCTGTCCTGGGAGTGTTTGATGGGGACAGTGTAGAGGGAGCTTTACTCTGTATCTAACCCCGTGCTGTACCTGTCCTGGGAGTGTTTAATGGGGACAGTGTAGAGGGAGCTTTACTCTGACTTCCGGCACCTCCCTTCTGTGTCAAACAGGGGCCATTTCTGAGCTGCCCCAAGGATTGCTGCAATAGGTCCAGCTGAGAGGTGATCAGGTGCTTTGGAAATGTTTCCCACAGCGTCTCAGCTCTGTTCGGTGTCACGGTGACGCTCAGGGTTCCGGCCGCGCAACCTAAGCTGCCTGCTGGTCCGAGCCTCCCTGCCGTTTTATAGGATTCTCGGCGAGAGGTCCACTCCCTCCTCCCAGGTCTGGAAAACGCCCGAATCCGGAAGGCCTGGCTGGTTGCTGGAAAAACCGAGCCTTTGTTTTGTGTTGCTGCTTCATTCTCTGCTCCAGGATTTGATCACTGCTGAGAAAATGATCGTTTGCTGGGCCGGGCAAGTTTCTACGGTTGTGAATGAGACCCCATTGTGGGGCGGGGGAGGAGGGGGAGAGTTGCGATTGGACTGGAGTAACAAACATGTTTCCTTTTCTGTCTCCAGGCAGGACCTGCAGTGATTCACAAAATGGATCCCATCTATTTCGTGGGCAGTCTCTGTCTGCTATCCCTGATTGCAGGGTTACATGCCGGTAAGACACCGCTCTTCACCACCCCCACACACCACCCCCCACCCCCACCACACGCCCCAGTCCCTCCCCTGAGGGAGTGCACTGTGCTCGGACCCCCTCACTCAGTCCCAGTAAAGGTGGAGAGGGAGCTTTACTCTGTATCTAACCCCGTGCTGTACCTGTCCTGGGAGTGTTTGATGGGGACAGTGTAGAGGGCGCTTTACTCTGTATCTAACCCCGTGCTGTACCTGTCCTGGGAGTGTTTGATGTGGACATTGTAGAGGGTGCTTTACTCTGTATCTAACCCCGTGCTGTACCTGTCCTGGGAGTGTTTGATGTGGACATTGTAGAGGGTGCTTTACTCTGTATCTAACCCCGTGCTGTACCTGTCCTGGGAGTGTTTGATGGTGACGGTGTAGAGGGAGCTTTACTCGGTATCTAACCCCGTGCTGTACCTGTCCTGGGAGTGTTTGATGGGGACAGTGTAGAGGGAGCTTTACTCTGTATCTAACCCCGTGCTGTACCTGTCCTGGGAGTGTTTGATGGGGACAGTTTAGAGGGAGCTTTACTCTGTATCTAACCCCGTGCTGTACCTGTCCTGGGAGTGTTTGATGGGGACAGTGTAGAGGGAGCTTTACTCTGTATCTAACCCTGTGCTGTACCTGTCCTGAGAGTGTTTGATGGGGACAGTGTAGAGGGAGCTTTACTCTGTATCTAACCCTGTGCTGTACCTGTCCTGGGAGTGTTTGATGGCGACGGTGTAGAGGGAGCTTTGCTCTGTATCTAACCCCGTCGTGCCTCTGCCACTGATATCTTGCAGTGCCATTGTGCTCATTTTGCCACCTCGAATTCCCATCTCCTTCATGAACACAGGTAACCAACTAAAAGCTTTTAAAAAGCTTTTGCGGGGAGATTATTTGATCCATCCAGGGTATCTCCTGTTCCCTGAAGTACTGCGGCACTGATAAATGCAACGAATTAGAATTAGAGGGGGATAGAGAGGCAGAGTGAGAAAATGAAAGGAAAGAGGCAGAGAGAGAGAGAGATCTCGAAACACAGTATGAGAGACAACAGAAAAGAGCAATGAGAGCAGACAAGGATGTAGTGTTCAGTGGAGAGAGAGCTGAAGTGAGATCAATGTCGTGGTAAATACATATAGTGGGTGGCTCAGTTTCAGTACTGACTGAGTTTATCTTTTCCTTTTCTCAGAGGATGTGAAGTGTGTGGAAGCAAAGTCATCCTTAGATGCCACAAGTGGAGGTGACGTACCTTTGCCATGTTTCTTCAGTAACCCGAGTGAGATCCGAGGAGTGGTGTCGGTCTCCTGGCAGACGGAGCACAACAATGAGTCTATAGTCGTGCATGCAGAGGACAAGAATGGAGTGACGGTGGAATCGCAGGCTGATGTGTTTAAAGGACGCACAAGCCTCTCACGTTCCTGGAATGTAACGGGTAACGCAACCCTGACCATCGTTCAGATAAAAACCACAGATTCTGGGAAGTACACATGTTTCATTCGTGGGCGAGATTTAGCCACATCGTGTGCCCGGCTGGAGCTGACAGTGCGATCAGGTAGGAGACACATCCACTCACTCACACTGCCACGAGTGTGTTGTATTTCAATGTTTGCTTAATGCAGACAGACTGGCAAATGAAACATAGATTTGGTTCATTCGAAGATTTACCACAGGAGACTGATTTACTATAAAGATTCGACAGCTATTGTTAACAGGAAAGCACAGCTGCCATTCCTTCATACCACATACTGCTAGCTAAACTGAAAGCTGCTCCGAACAATGTCTGCTGGTCGCATGGTTTACATCCTGGCTGCTTACCATTAGCATACTTTCTCCTAAAGTGATATGACAACAGAATGCAGCCTCTCCCATCCAGGCTTGCATTTATATAGCACCTTTTACCACTTCAGGACATCCTAAAATATGGTACAGCCGGTGAGGCAGTTTTCAGAAGTGTAGTTGCTGTCATAATGTAGGAAAACCAGCAGCCAATTTACTCGCAGCAAGCCCACAAAATGTGGTAATGGCAGATCATTTGGGATCATTTTTTTGGTGATGTTAGCTGAGGGACAAAGGTTGGGTCCAAGGCACCAAAATAAGGCCCCGTGCTCTTCTTTGACATAGCAGCACACGATCGTTTGCCCCACCTGAGATGGCAGACTAGGCCTCAATTTAATGTCTCATCTGAAAGACAGCGGTGTCGGTAGTGCAGCTCCCCCTCAGCACTGCACCGGGAGTGTTGCCCACGGTTACCTCCTCGAATCCCCGAGGTTTGGGGGGGTTTGTAGCCACAACATCCTGCCTCAGAGCTAGTGGAGACCGATAGCCACTGAAGGACAACTGGCACTGGATAGCCAGGCCCACACGTTAACTGTAGCCCACAGGATGAGGCCTTGAGGGAACTGCCAAGTCGGTGGGTGGGGTGGGTGGGGGGCGACGTGGGAAGGAATACAGAGTAGGCGACACCTCCATGGCCTTGTTCTTCCGCCCCCTCCCTCCTCGGCGAACTCCCTCAGCCCTACAACCCTCCGAGATCCCTGCGCTCCTCCAATTCTGGCCTCATGAGCATCCCCGATTCCCATCACTCGACCAGTGTCGGCATTCCTTCAACGAAATGGGCCCTGAGCTCCGGAATTCCCTCCCTAAAACTTCTCCAACTCCACCTCCTCCTTACAATCGCCGACCACCTTTTTTTGACGACCTGTGCAATTTTTATTTTTTATTCGTTCGCGAGACTCGGGCGTCGCTGGCTGGGCCCCAGCACCTATCGCCCATCCCTAATTGCCCCTCGAGAAGGTGGTGGTGAGACGCCTTCTTCAACCGCCGCAGTCCCTGTGGTGTAGGTACACCCGCTGGAGCCACGTTGATACGACTGTGCAGCCCGCTCGGCCTTTCAGGGGCCAGTTAGGGGTTAACCACATTGGGTCTGGAGTCACGTGTAGGCCAGACTGGGTAAGGACGGCAGATTTCCTTCCCTAATGGGGGCATTAGTGAGCCAGATGGGTTTTTGACAGCAATACGATAGTTTTACGATCACTATCAGTAGAAACTAGCATTTTATTCCAGATTTATGAATTAATAGCGTCAAAATTGCCCCAGCTGCTGTAAAGGGACTTGAACTCACATTATTAGTCCAAGCCTCTGCATCATTAGCCCCGAAACGTAACTACCAGACTCTTTATGTGAAATTTTCAAAGATTGTACTCCTTTCAAGTGTTGTGGGACATTTTACTGCCTTCTACAAATGCAAATTATCATTGATTTCACAATTCCTATTTATCAGCCGTGATGTTATTGAATGTGGCGGTGGCTGGAGGGGCTGAATGGCCTCCACCTGCTCCCGTTCCTTATCTTCATTGTATCTACACCCAGCTTCTAAACTCACCGATTTTTTTATTCCCTCTTTGTTCAAACATTAGGAGCATTTCAACCCTGTGGGCATCTCTCTGCTTGGATCGTTCTCCTGCTCCTTCCGCTGACCAGGATTCTAACATGATCGTCATTCCTCTTTTCTTGAGGCCTTGACCAGTCTTCCCCCCCCCTGCCTCACAAACCCCTCCCCACCCCCCCCTGCCACCCAACAACCCCCTCCGAGGGAAGCAGAAAACATATTGATACCTGCGAAACTCCTGATGTCTTCCATCCCCCCCACCCCAACCCCCAACCAGCTGGGCAGCGCAGGACGTGGGAATCACAATCTCAGGGGAAAGGCTCAGCCATTTTCGACCAAGATGAAGAGAAGTGTCTTCGCTCAGGGAGCTGTGGACACTCATTCACCAAGATCATTCAGGACAAAGATAGATGGGTTTTTGAATACTAATGTAATCAAGGAATGGGGGTGGCCGGGGGTTGGGATTGAGGCAATGGGTGCTATACACGCAGCTAAATGATATTGTATGTGCTGCATGTTATTGTAATGCAAAGGGGCTCATAGAGCAAGAGCGTTATAAGCATTTGTTTTCAGCGAATTCCCTACCATTTCCTTCCCGTGATAAACTATGCAGCCCGTGGATTCCCAGGATTCTGTTTTGGTGCGATTGTTTTAATCAGCAATGTAGCATTCTGTGTCAAAATATTCATAAGGTACCTTATTGTCATGTAAGCAATTAACAATGTGCGTCTTATTTATGTTTACAATAAAGAACTCCACAACAAAAACACTGGTTTTTAAAGCATTGATGGACCTCCTGGGGCATTGACGTTGTTGCATGTGCCTGTTACATGAGCCGGCCATCTTACTTGCTGTTATACACCAGAAAGACAAGTGGTGAAGGATGGAACTGGAGCCAATATTTACACACTTTGAGAAGTATTTATTTACGGAAGTGTGCATTACCAACATGCCCCTCCTAACCCAGCCACACTTTCAGTCTGCTCCTATTCATAGGGGCACAAGTGAATCCCCTGTTAATGCCCATCATCGGCACACCATTAAATACAATTAGTATACAATTAACATCTTCTGCCTTCCACTCTCTTTTCTTCAGCATTTTGTTCCACTTCTTCCTCTTCCACTTTGCAACCCGCGCACAACACCACCCATCCCCCCCCCTCCATCCTCCCCCAAAAATACACAGGCAGCTCCCCCGCCCCCCTCAGCGGACATGACACTTGCCTCCATGTTGGCCTCCAGGGTTTGCATCACCATGAGGTCTCAGAACGAACAAACAACGTGGGGCGGAGATTTTCTTGCCTGTCGGACGGGCCAGTCGGGGGCGGGCGTGGCGCCGATCGCCACCTGCGACCTGCCGCGCGCGCCGCCATTTTGCGTGGCGGGGGTGGAGGGGTGGGTGGGTAGGGAGAGTCGGGGCCTGCGCTCTTTGGTTTAAGTTCAGATTGAAAGTTTTAAATGAAGAAAGGTTAAAATTATTCAGCTATGTCCCCCTCATGTGACAATTATGGAAAAAAACGTTTATTTTATTTTGTAAAGCCTTCAGGAAGCCTCGCCCCGCCCGTGGACGAGGTTCCCTGAAAAACGCGAAGGCCGCTTGGGCTTTTCGCCCGCCCACCCGTCGACCTTAAGGCCGGACGGGCAGTGTTGATAATTACCCCAATTGGTTTCTTAATGGGCTTTAACAGGCCTTGGACAGGATGAAAGACCTGAGTGATGCGCGGCAATGTTGGGACGCACGCCCAATGTCACCGCGCGTCATTTGATGCGTGGGTGAGCGGAACCCGCCCCCCCCGCCCGCCGACGAGGAAATTCTGGCCATGATGTCACTCAACGCGCCCCCTCAGGCTGACCTCAAACCACCCCCCTCCGACCACCACATTGGCTTGAAGCAGGAGGCTGTGGTGTAGTGGTATTGTCGGCTGGAGTGTTGTGGGAAGGAAATCTGCTGTCCTTACCTGGTCTGGCCTACACATGACTCCAGACCCACAGCAATAGTTGGCTGTTTAAAAACAATGCCCTCTGAACAAGGGCGTTTGGGGATGGGCAATAAATGCTGGGCCTAGCCCCAGCGATGCTGTCAATGAGTAAAGGGGGAAAAAAAAGGTGGTGTTCTGTGTTACTTGGCACGTCCAGCACAGGAACAGGAGGAGGCCATTGAGATCCTTGAACCTCTTCCTCCATTCCATGAGACTATATCTGATCTGTGACCTAACTCCGTAAACCCACCTTTTTCCCCATATCTCTTAAGACCTCTAGTGAACAAAAATCTATCAACCCTGGATTTAAAATTAACAACTGATCCAGTAGCAATTGCCATTTGCTTGATTGGCACCCCATTCACTCCCTGCACCACCAACACACAGTATCAGCAGTGTGTGTACCATCTACAAGATGCACTGCAGCAACTCACCCAAAGCTCCTTAAACAGCACCTTCCAAACCCATGACCACGACCATCTAGAAGGACAAGGGCAGCAGACACATGGGGAACACCACCACCTGGAAGTTCCCCTCCAAGCCACTCGCCACCCTGACTTAGAAATATATCGGCCGTTCCTTCACTATCGCTGGGTCAAAACCCTGGAACGCCCTCCCTAACAGCACTGTGGGTGTACCTACACCACCTAGCCTGCAGCGGTTCAAGAAGGCGGCTCACCACCACCTTCTCAAGGGGCAACTAGGGATGGGCAATAAATGCTGGGCCCAGCCAGCGAAGCCCAAATCCCCGTGAATGATTTTAAAAAATAAATTTGGGTGAGAGAGTTCCAAACTTCTACCAAACTTTGTGTGTAGAAGCGTTCCCTCATTTCACCCCCCCCCACCGAAAGATCTGGCTCCAATTTTCAGACCCTGCCCCTTAGTCTTCACTGCCCAACCAGTGGAAATAGATCCTCTCTATCTTTCTGCTCCCCTTAATGCCTGGAAAACCCTCTATCGAATCACCATTGAACCTTCCGAGTCCCAGGGAATTTAGCGTAATCGTCCCTCATAATTTAACCCTTGGATGGCCAAGCCCCAGATGTTGAGCTATGCTGGTGACATTGCTTTGGGTTTGGCATGTCGGCGCAGGTAGTGCACGTGCCACGCCTCCTCCCCTTCGATTGGCTTGCCCTCCGGAGAGGTGGGCGGAGCCACCGTGCGGATCTGCGACCATCGGGGGTTTCCCAAGGGCAATTAAGGGGGCGGTCACCGGGTCCTTGTCAGCAACGCTTACGCCCCATTGAAAAATGAATAAATTTCAATTCAGCAATCTGGAGTGCAAAGGGATTTGGGAGTCCTAGTCCAGGATTCTCTTAAGGTTAACTTGCAGGTTGAGTCGGTAGTTAGGAAGGTAAATGCAATGTTGGCATTTATTTCGAGAATATAAAAGCAGGGATGTGCTGCTGAGGCTTTGTAAGGCTCTGGTCAGACCACATTTAGAATATTGTGAGCAATTTTGGGCCCCGTATCTCAGGAAGGATGTGCTGGCCCTGGAGAGGGTCCAGAGGAGGTTCACGAGAACGATCCCAGGAATGAAAGGCTTAACATATGAGGAACGTTTGAGGACTCTGGGTCTATACTCGATGGAGTTTAGAAGGATGAGGGGGGCATCTGATTGAAACTTACAGAATACTGAAAGGCCTGGATAGAGTGGACGTGGGGAAGATGTTTCCATGAGTAGGAGAGACTAGGACCCAAGGGCACAGCCTCAGAGTAAAGGGAAGACCTTTTAGAACAGAGATGAGGAGAAACTTCTTTAGCCAGAGAGTGGTGAATCTATGGAATTCATTGCCACAGAAGGCTGTGGAGGCCAGGTCATTGAGTGTATTTAAGACCAAGATAGATAGGTTCTTGATTGGTAAGGGGATCAAAGGTTACGGGGAGAAGGTGGGAGAATGGGGTTGAGAAACTTATCAGCCATGATTGAATGGCGGAGAAGACTCTGCCCATCCTCTCCCTCGTCCTCTCCCCAACCCTTCAGTGGGGCCTCATGATGGCCTGGCTGGTGCACAGTCACTCGCGGGTATGCTGCCTCCTGATGGCCACAGAGCTGAACAGCGATCGAGCAGAGCCCCTAGATGTTGGAGCGTGGCGTTCCAGGGTTAATGGGGGTGGACTGGCATTAATTGAGGCATCAAGGACTTTGGGGGAAAGCATCCATGGGAAAGGAATCTAGTTCACTCACCCCCGGGGTGAAACTGTGAGTATTCACTCTTCAGAGAAAAGGACCATCAGTCGTTTGTTTCATAACTTGAGAAGTTGCAGGTTGATTGTTGTTCCTACTGGTAAGCATCAGAAGTGGAACACTGTTTAATCCCATATAACGGCAATAGGAGGCTGGAGATGGCTCAGACGCTGCACCAGAATTGTCACTGTAAAAGCTGAAGTCCCTTAAATAAACTCTAAAGGGAGAGACAGAGGGCGGCACTGGAGGGAGGAGATGGGACTACGGAACCAAGCGGATGTAAATAGGAGTGATGGTGAGGGGAAGGGATGGGAGTCGGAGGGGGGTGGGGAAGAAGGGGATTGGGCGGGAGGTGGAAACAGGACTGAGGAGGGGATGGGAGTGAGGGGAGAAGGTGGGATTGAGATTGGAGGGGGGGGTATGGCAGTGGGGGAGGAGTGGGGCGGAGAGGGGAGGAGATGGGAATAAGAATGAAGGGCGTAGGCGGGGGGTGGGTGTGAAGGGAAGGGATGGGGTTGGGGGATGGGGAGGGGTCGGGGCTGATATGAACAATATTCTCAGGAAGGACGATGCTCGTTACATCATGGGCACACCCCTGTGAGGGGCAGAGTATTGCATTTGTTATGGGCAGGGAAAGGAGTGTCGTGAAGCTATTAATGGACATATTATCATTGGAAAATATGTTTCTTTTAAAATAGAGGTTTAGTCTGTGGGTGTGTCTTAATTGGATTAAAGCCAGCTAGTCTGGGTGCTTTGATATGTACTAGTTCTGAGGTGCTAACAGAGAGGAAGCGTGCATTTGCATTTTTTTGAATAGAGCAGTCAAGAAGTGGGGTGAATTCTGGCACCTAGCGGGCAGAGACCAAGCAATATGTTTACATTGTTAATAATAGTTGGTACTATGAAAGCGGTTTTATTGTTAGAAGAGGCTGGTGATACAATGCGAATTTACATTCAATGGGCTGTGCCAGGTATAACAAGACACCTGTTTTGGGTGTGCAGGGCAGAGGCAATGTGAGATCAAAAGGCAGCTGTAAGCCTCCAACTGGCTCCACAGGAACCAAAGTGAAAAGAACCTCATTTTGAATTCGTAAGGTGAAAATGCTTTGCCTGGTGTTTTGGTTAAGTCTATGGGCTGCTTTTGTCTTAAGGGAGACTAGTATGGGAATTTGTTAAAAGCTATGATCATAGTAATTTGTAGCCATGTGTATATATTTAACTTGTATAAATTAATAAAATGTTTCATTTAGCTTAATATAAAATATCTCGAGAGCTGATGGTATGATTCCTGAATTTAGAGTTGCATTTTACAAATACTGCTTAAAATTATAGGTTATGACAGTTGTTTAAAGTTTCCCTCTCGGGTTTATTTTAAAAATAACTCAGCTTTACCAACTGCTTGATCGTAACAGGAGGCAAAACTGAACTCATGTATTTTCTCATCATCAGTCCGTAGGCAGAGTTGCTTTAATTTTTTGAAATAGGCTGTGGCATGTTTCCCCAAACCCTCTGCTTATGAGATCAATTTTAAATGTGACTTTCAGCAAGCTCACTTTAGGGTTGAACCAGAAGTATAGTTTATTCATACATTCAAACCCGGGGGGGGTGATCGCAACTTCTCACACATACACACACACACACACACACACACACACACACAAACACACACACACACACGCAAATACATGCACATGCACACACGCACGCACACACACACACACAAACACATGCACATGCACACACGTAAATACACACACACACACACACGTACGCACACACACACACACACACACACACACACGTACGCACACACACACACACACACACACACGTACGCACACACACACACACACACACACACACGTACACACACACACACACACGTACGCACACACACACACACACACACAGTAATATAATAAGGAAAGGTGAGTTATTACAACTATAAATAGCTTAAAAGAAAAAGCACCACAAATATGGAGATCATTTCACATGATTTCCACAGAGTCCAGAAAGTCAGAGTCCAGTGAGTGTTCCTTTACAGAGCAGCTACAGTTCAAGCAGGTTCAACTAGCTATTGCGGAATTCCTTTAAAGTTGATGGGGATGCAGCACAATGAGGTTGATGCACAGAGACTTGGTCTGAAGGCAGGCAGGCAAAAGGCTCCAAAGAGGCTGAGGCTTGATGCTGGTCAGCCTGGAGTCCTGCTTTGATGGTGGCATGCTGGAGGCTAAACAGCAGACTGAGCTGTGAGTCTAGAACTGTAATGTTCAAACTTTCCAAAGACCAGGAGCTTAGGTCATGTGATGTTGGTCATTAAAGGGTCAGTTGCAGGCTAACAAGCAGTCCCTGTGCCTCTGGTAAAAATCCACTGTTCGCCTTAGGAGAAAGATGGTGGCTTTTAGCGCCCCTGCAGGTATAATGAGTTTTTATGGCTCTCGCTTTATTATAGGGCTAGGCTGGGGAGACCAATTGCCTTTGGGTCCCTGGTTTCACTCATTGCAACATGTCCTCACAATGAGAGGTGTGAGATTCCATAAGGATGAGAGTTAAGCGTTTGTCCTGTAACCGCTGTTTGCAAATTTTCAGAAAATGTAGCCAATTTGTGAATCATGTGACCTGTGGCAGTCACCTTATGGTTCAGCAAGGTCCGCTTTTTAAAAGAGCATCAAGGTTTGAGTTAAACAGTTTATGATCTCATTCCTGTGTCACGGATATGACACATTGGACATGTCAGTAATGTGTGGGAATGCATCAATCCAACAGAGGAATGGCCTCCCTTGTATATCGCTGGGTCTAGGAGCTCTGAGCGAGCCCGAGGTGCAAGTCATCAAGAGCTCAGTGACCTGAGACAGACCACAGGTTCCCCCGGGACATCTGCATCTGAGCAAAGACAACAGGTACCATCCCACAAGACAACCATGGGCTGTCGACTGTGAGCAACAGCTTCCAACTCAACTGCTTCAGAGAGTGACAGCACAGAAACAGGCCATTCGGCCCAACGCTCTGGTGCTGGTGCTTATTGCTCCTCTTCATCTCAGCCCACCAACAGGTCCTTTCTCCCTCATGTGTTTATCCAGTTTCCCCTTCAATGGATCGACACTCTTCACCACAACCGCTCCCTGTGGTAGCGAGTCCCACATTCCCATCGCTCACTGAGTAAAGGAGTTTCTCCTGACTTCCCGATTGGATCTATTAGTGACCATCTTATACTTATAACCCCCAGTCCTGGTCTCTCCCACAAGTGGAAACATCTACTTTGGGTCCACTCCATCCAAACCTTTCCTAATCTTAAAGACCTCAATCAGGGCACCCCTCAGCCTTCTCTTTTCTAGAGAGAGGAGCCCCAGCCTGTTCAAACATTCCCGATAGGTATAACCTCTCTCTTCTAGCATCACTCAAGTAACATTTTTTAAATCCCCAAGGTCACAATATCCTTTTTATAACCTGGAGATTCGAACAGTCCACAATACTCCAAGTGTGGTCCAACCGAGGTTCTGTACAATGCAAAGAAGATACAAGGATCTGTCTAGACTCAGTAACCCAGATGGTTTAAGAGCTAGAAGATATTTTGAAGGCGTTTTCTCTCTTATCTCCAAACATATTAAACCTGCCAATCCTCCCTTGTGCCTCTCAAGGATTTCAAACTTTTCACCTGACTTAGCGGCACGGGATTTATTGGCCTGTGAAGAATTCTGTGGTGCGCGGTGAATATTAAAACGCTGGCCTTTATAACCCAAGGGCGAGAAGACAAGGGGATGGGAGTTGATGGTCCAGCCAGGCCACACCTGGAGCTGGTGTGAGCAGCCCTGGACACCACACCTTAGGAAGGATGTATTGTACTTGGGGGGGAGTGCATCACAGATTTACCAGAATGGGACCTGAACTCCAGGGGTTAAATGACGAGGAGAGATTGCACAAACCCGGGGCTGTGCTCCCTGTGATTTACAAGGTTAGGGGGTGAATTAATTTAAGTTTTCAGGATACGAAGGGGAACAGAAAGGGTCGATAGAGGGAAGCTATTTCTGCTGGTTGGAGAGTTCAGGACCGGGGCTCAGAGTGTAAACATCCGAGCCAAACCTCTCAGGAGTGAAATCAGGAAATACACAAAGGCTGGGAACATTTGGAATTTTCTCCTGTGAACCACAACCGACGTTGGATCAATTGTCAATTTTAAAGCTGAGATTGATCGATTTTTGTTATCCAAAGGTATTAAGGGATACGGGGCATTGGCAGGTAAATGGAGTTAGGTCACTGGTCAGCCAGGGTCTCACTGAACGGCAGAACAGGTTTGAGAGTTAAATGGCCCCCTCCTGTTCCCGTACAGACACATGACTGTAACCCTGTAATACAGAGGGAGCACTGTCGACTCTCTGATCAGTGCAGAGATTCAGCCTCCAGAACATGAGGATTTGTGGCTCATTGGTGAGACTTGCACTTTAGTTTGGGTGGAGTTCCACCCAACTTTCATCTGATGCTATCAGGTCACCACATCAGAAGCAACAGAAAAGGAAGGTCAGGGTGACCGGGTGCATTCCCCACGCTCGCTGCGCACATTGGCACAGGCTTTTCCTGTGGTGAGACCGCACGGTAGTTCCCACCTTGTGTAAGTATAGAATGTGTTCAAAGCGTGGGTGTGTGTGTCTGTATTTGCGTGTGTTTGTGCGTGTGTGTGCGTCTGTGTATCTGCGTTTGTGTTTGTGTGTCTGTGTGTCTGTGTGTGTGTGTGTGCGCACTTGTGTGTGTGTGTGTCTCTGTGTCTCTGTGTGTGTGTGTCTCTGTGTGTGTGTGTGTGTGTGTGTGTGTGCGTCCTAGTCACTGAGTGTGTGACCATCAGTTGCCACCTTCTCTGGCTTCCTGTCCAACCCATAGCAGTTCCCACTCCTCAAGTGATTAAACAAAACCCCTCCTGTCTCTCATGCGTCAAGGGTTGGGAATTTGGAATGGAATTTGTTTCCGTGTGTATCACTGTCTGAACATCAGGCAGCTTGGGAACAGGAGGGGGCCATTCAGCCCCTCCAACCTATTCAGTCATTCAGGGAGACCATGGCTAATCAGTCTCTTGGATCTGTCTTGGTTCTGTAGGCTACTCTACTCTCCTAGCTCTGCCTGGAGCACACCCATATCCCTCGGTTCCCTGACAGACCAAAAAACCATCTCTCCCAGACTTAAACATAGTCAACAATGGAGCAACCACAACCCTATAGGTTATAGAATTTTCAAGGATTCACAACCCTTTGAGTGAAGTAATCTTTCCTCATCTCAGCACCAAACCACGTCCGGCGAGGGAGCTGAGGAAGTCCTGCCCCTGTGCTCACCCACACCCTCCACCCCCGCAGAGACACACACCTCGGCGGGGCCTAGTTATGGATTAGGCCCGGACTCACCCAGCTGGAGCACACCTCCCCTGCGGTGGACAGAGGCAGGGACAGCCCAGCTCTCCGGAACCAGGCCACAGTGGGAGGCTAGGCCAGACGACCAAAACTGGTCAAAGAGGCCGTCTCTTTTCAGGAGTGTCTTAAAGGAGGAGGGAGAGAGAGAGAGAGAGAGAGAGGGGGGCGGAGAGGTTTAAGAACAAAGAACAAAGGAAAGTACAGCACAGGAACAGGCCCTTCGGCCCTCCAAGCCTGTGCCGATCATATTGCCCGTCAACTAAAACATTTTGCACTTCCGGGGTCCGTATCCCTCTATTCCCATCCTGTTCATGTATTTGTCAAGCTGCCTCTTAAACACCACTATCGTACCTGCTTCCACCACCTCCTCTGGCAGTGAATTCCAGACACTCACTACCCTCTGCGTAAAAAACTTGCCCCGCACATCACCTTTATAGTTTTCTCCTCTCACCTTAAATCTATGTCCCCCTAGTAATTGACTCTTCCACCCTGGGAAAAAGCTTCTGACTATCTACTCTGTCCATGCCACTCATAATTTTGTAAACTTCTATCAAGTCGCCCCTCAATCTCCGTCGCTCTAGTGAGAACAATCCGAGTTTCTCCAACCTCTCCTCATAGCTAATAACCTCCAGACCAGGCAGCATCCTGGTAAACCTCCTCTGCACCCTCTCCAATGCCTCCCTATCCTTCTGGTAATGTGGCGACCAGAACTGCAGGCAATATTCCAAGGGTGGCCTAACCAAGGTTCTATACAGCTGCAGCATGACTTCCCAGCTTTTATACTCAATACCCCTGCCGATGAAGGCAAGCATGCCATATGCCTTCCTGAATACCCTATCCACCTGCGTTGCCGCTTTCAGTGACCTGTGGACCTGTACACCCAGATCCCTCTGCCTGTCAATGCACTTAAGGGTTCTGCCATTTACTGTATAATTCCTGTCTGTATTAGACCTTCCAAAATGCATTACCTCGCATTTGTCCGGATTAAACTCCATCTGCCATCTCTCCGCCCAAGTCTCCAACCGATCTATATCCCGTTGTATCCTTTGACAATCCTCTTCGCTATCTGCAACTCCTCCAACCTTAGTGTCGTCCGCAAACGTACTAATTGGCCCAGTTACATCTTCCTCCAGGGAGGGGATTCCCAAGCGTAGGGCCCCAGGCAGCCAGAGGCATGGCTGGCAAATGGCGGAGCGATTAAAATCGGGGCGGGGGGGGCACTCATGAGGCCGGAGTTAGAGGAGCACAGAGGGAGGGTTGTTGGCTGGAGGGGATGATAGAGGTAGGTGGTGGTTGGGGGAGGGGGGTTGAGGCCTTGGAGAGTTTCCTCTTGTCCTTTCCAACCTTTACGGGTCCCTCATGGGCGTCTTTTATTACTGCTGGTCTAACTTTGATCCTTTTTAACTTGCTCAGTCACTGCCTTGCTTCTTCATACTCCTGCTGGCCTGTTGTTGCCCCTTTAAGCTCCACAACTCTCTCGCTGCCTCCTTTACTTAGTTGCCACCGGCCTTGGTCCCTGCTGTTTAACTCTGCCGTTCCAAAGGCCCCTCCCTGATTGGCTCCCAGAGGCCCTCGGGTGCCCTTAAACCAACTCACGCGGGGGTAAAACCGGCTGACCGGTTTGCCTGTGTCGCTGGTACCGGCACCGTACTGCCTGTGGCAAAGGCCGTCGCTTGGGGCCTTTCCCTTGGCCGCTGGGCCGACATGCTTTTGTCAGGCTTAACCCGTTGCCTGGCTCTGTAGGCCATGAATTTACAGGCTCCCTCCCAGGTCTCGTCGCCATAGAGTTAGCGGGTCCCGCGATGACTTCCGCCTCCCCTCGGGATTTAGGCTCCCTCGCTTCGCTTTGAGTGAGTCTTTCCTCGACATGGTTCTGGTCGAGGTGTAAAGGCCGCTTTGTTTCACCTGGTCGATCAGCTCCGACCCCTCCCCACACCCCCGCCCCCGCCCCGCAGGGGTTCCCCTCGTGACCTCCACGGGTTTTGCCTTCCCGTCGGGGGTGGACTCCGCTCCCTTCCTCTTCGGTTCCCAGGACGAGGGCCCTTCCCCCTCTACCCTGGCCCACGCGCTCGGGCCACGCGCACGGCCCTCAGGCCAAGGCTCGGCGCCTGCGGCACTGGCCCTGCGGCTCACCCAGCGCGGGGTGAGGCGCTTCCCCCCCTCTCCCCTCGCCGTCTGCAGGGGGCAAGGTTTTACCCTCGAAATTCCTGCTCTTAAGGCCATTGGCGAGTTAATTAACGCGAACTTTACGCTGGCCCGTCCGGGCCTAACGGGTCGGACGTCTTCGGCCTTGACGTCTTTTTGGGAAAACCTCATCCTGAAGCTAATACAAATTAAATAAAAAGCTTCATTTGAGCTTAAAAAACCATGTCCCATCTCATGTGATAACAGTTCAATTTTGTTCAATTTGTTTCGTTCAATTTTTATTGTCTTTATTTATTTATTTAAATAGCGCCTCGGCCTACCTGAGGAGGCTCCATGCCTCAGGGAGATTGAAGCCCTCCATCGCGCCAACTGCGAGCTGAGCCCGACCTCTCCCCCCACCCCCCATCTCCTCCCCCACCCCCACCCCCGCCACCCCCACCCCCACCGCCCGCACAGGTAAGCGCTCGGCGCTGCTGCTCGGGATCCACGCAGGGCAGGGCCTCAACTGAACCCGGCCCGCCCGAAATGGCGGCCCGGAGTTCGATCAGCTCCGTCACCACTCACGCCTCTCCCGCCCCCTCCCGCCAACACCTCCCGCCCGACGCATGGAAAATCCTGGCCCGTGCCTACCTGGGACCCCCACCCCCCCTCCCCCCCTTCTAAAGTTGGGAAAATGGGGTGGGCTATAACCAGGCCCCAGGACTCATCCCACAGGGCTGCAGGCTCCTTGCTGTTTAAACCATTCCGCCTGATTTGGGACCTCTTTGCCCACCCCCCCCACCGTTCTGTCCTGTATCTTCAGCGGGTATCGCCGTTCACAGTCGGGATAGCTTCGGCTGCCGGGCCCTGTGGCTCTTCAACTACGTGGGGCGTCCCCAGCCTCTTTAAACTGCCCACAACGCTACCGCTCAAACAAGGCCTTGCTTCACCAGCACCCTCCATTGCCTTGGGGAATTTGCGTTCTCTAGTCCCTTCCACATCCCCTGGGGACACTACCGCCTCCAAGTGGGCGTTCGTCTCCTGCCGCACTCCTTTGTGACTCTTCAACCAGGTGAGGCATCTCCTTCACTATCCACCTTTAACTGTTTGGGAAACACCCCCCTGTCCCTGTTTAAATCTGCCAACCGGCCTATTGCTACCCTCTCCTCCTTTTGAACCTCGTGGGCTTTTTTTTTAATTGCTTTTGATTTTATTCATGAATGGGATGTGGGCCAGGCCAGCGTTTATTGCCCCATCCCTAATCGCCCTTGTTCAGAAGGGCATTTAAGAGTCGACCGCATCGCTGTGGGTCTGGAGTCACGTGTAGGACCAGACCGGGTAAGGACGGCAGATTTCCTTCCCTAAAAGGGCATTGGTGAACCAGATGGGTTTTTACGACAATCGGCGATGGTTTCATGGTCATCGTCAGATTTCTAATTCCAGATTTTTATTGAATGCGAACTCCACCATCTGCCGTGGGAGAGATTTGGCCATGGGTCTCCAGAGCATTCCCCTTTGTCCCTGGAAC
This sequence comes from Cetorhinus maximus, assembly GCF_964194155.1. Taxonomy (NCBI): domain Eukaryota; kingdom Metazoa; phylum Chordata; class Chondrichthyes; order Lamniformes; family Cetorhinidae; genus Cetorhinus; species Cetorhinus maximus. The sequence goes on along the minus strand of NC_135912.1, from coordinate 3,886,884 downwards.
ACTTGTCCAGCGACAATACCACTACGCTGCTGCCTCCCTCTTTGATCCATCTAACTTGCCCAGCTTCTACCCTGTTTCTTTGTACTTCTGCAGGCCTGTCCTTGACCCTTTAAACTTCCAGTGTCTCCGCAAAGCCGGGCGTGTCACCTCTCCCGCTGTCTCCTTACTTGTCTTGGAACTCGCCTAGGAAGGTCCCTGCTTAACCCTGCACTGACGTACTTCATAACTCAATTTCCAGCTCATCCTCTTTGCCTGTTCTAAATTCCACCCTCCATTACCGGGCCTCGGTTAACCCTGCAGGTGTACCCTTTGGCCTTTGCGAATTCAAGAAGCTGTCTCCTAACTACCCCGACCCTCCTTGGTCCTCTGGGGCTCCTGAACACTCTCCAGCTCTCTGCCTCTCTGCGGACTTCGGCTATGTGCTTCTCTACCTCTTTGACTAGCAAGTAGCCCTTGTCTAGCTGCTCCAACCCTATTGCCCCCTTTAAGGCCTCTGAGACTCTAACATGCCCGAGCTGCACAGGGGGGGATAGCCAGTCCTTAACACTTCTCCACACTGATCCGTGCCAACTCAGTACCCACTCTTGCCGAGCGCAGCAGGTGGTTGAACCTTTTGCGGCGCTGCACCCATGGGCACCGCACAACGTCATGGCCGCTGACCTCGGCAGCCACCTCCTCCCAGGCTTTTTTGGTCGGGTGCAGTGGCCTCCTCGTCCTGCCACCCCTGGGTGCTAGAGTGTCCTGCCTGGCACCGGCCTCCTCCAGTAGGACTCGTCCGAGAAATGGGGGGTGGGGGGAATCAAGTACCCACCCGACTTGCCCTCCCGCCTGACATCTTCAGCCGCTGGTGAGGCCATTGTTCGAGTGCAATGACCTCCTGGGTGGGCTCCAGTGATTGTCCCCTGGCAGCCTTCAGGGAGGTGCCTCCTCCGGTTTTAAAGTGCCCGCTGGGTTGCCATTGGACGCGGCGCCTGACCCCGCCCCCGCCCGGCCCTTCCCGACCATTGGGGGGACGTGTTTCACGCTGGGGCGGACCTTAACTGGCCAACCCGCTTGAAGTCGAGTTTGCATCGCGCCTGTGGCCGGGAGCGGATTCCGCGTCCGTCTCCCGCTCCCGCCGACCCAGCGTGCGCGCAGGCGCCAAGCGCAAAACCCGGGCCGGGGGGAACTTTCCGGAAAGCGGTCACTTGCCACCTTTCGCTTGGCGTCTTTGCCTGTATTTCTGTTAAAAAAAAAATAAACGTGGGCCTTCCTTAAAAAGCTTCACGTTAGGCCCACCTCCTGTTACCCAGGCGGGAGTGGTGAGTGGTGGGGGGGGGGGTTGTACATCACGTGGGGCAATTTACGCCAGGTCAAGAGTCAATCAAATGGAAAGCCACTCGTTTCTGAGGTAACGAACAGGTTAGAGAAAAGCAACAGGCGAACGTGGGCTGCCTACAGCCTATAAAATCGGGAGAAGTTTAACGGGTTATAATTGGGAGTTAGTTCACGGAAGCTCATTGTGTCGCTTCAGCCACTAAATTAGGCTGCGAATAAAGCCTCAGAACAAGCGCGGGATGAACAGGAATAATCCCAACACGCCCGTCGAATTATCGAAGAGTCACGCGACTTGAAACGAACACTCCACTGGTGGAAGGAAAGATACCACGGGATGGGAGAGGTCTGGAGGATTATGGACTGGGTGCAGGTCAATGGGACTAGAGGAATAATATTTCGGCACGGACTAGAAGGGCCGAATGGCCTGTTTTCTGTGCTGAAGTGTTCTATGGTTCTATGGCTCATGCACCGCTGACTCAACCAGAAATTCAAATCGTACAACCTAAAAAACACACACACACAAAGGGCTGGTTCCCAGCCCCAGTGAAAAACCCAGGGCGTAAGGGGCAGGGGACATAGGCCACAGTTGTCATGACAGCCCCCAAATTACCTATGGGCACATGGGACTATTTAAGGAAGACGTGTTTTTTTTTCAAAAGGCATTCAGGCCAAGACACTGAGCGAAATATTGCTGAGAATTCGCAGTAACCACCTTCCGGAAAATCCCCATGTGGATGTATTTGTCCATCTTAGGCCATAAGACATAGGAGCGGAAATTAGGCCATTCAGCCCATTGAGTCTGCTCCGCCATTCAATCATGGCTGATAAGTTTCTCAACCCCATTCTCCCGCCTTCTCCCTGTAACCTTTGATCCCCTTACCAATCAAGAACCTATCTATCTCGCTCTTAAATACACTCAATGACCTGGCCTACACAGCCTTCTGTGGCAATGAATTCCATAGATTCACCACTCTCTGGCTAAAGAAGTTTCTCCTCATCTCTGTTCTAAAAGGTCTTCCCTTTACTCTGAGGCTGTGCCCTCGGGTCCTAGTCTCTCCTACTAATGGAAACATCTTCCCCACGTCCACTCTATCCAGGCCTTTCAGTATTCTGTAAGTTTCAATCAGATCCCCCCTCATCCTTCTAAACTCCATCCAGTATAGACCCAGAGTCCTCAAACGTTCCTCACGTGTTAAGCCTTTCATTCCTGGGATCGTTCTCCTGAACCTCCTCTGGACCCTCTCCAGGGCCAGAACATCCTTCCTGAGATACGGGGCCCAAAATCGCTCACAATATTCTAAATGTGGTCTGACCAGAGCCTGATAAAGCCTCAGCAGCACATCCCTGCTTGAACGACGAGTCCCCAGAGAACATGGAATGTTGCACCTCAAAAGGTGTCAAGGCCTATTCCAGACAGGAGAGGGAGCGACGAAATGCAGGAGACTGAACTTTAATCTCCTGTGGTTGCAGAGACGATGGAGACCGATTGCCACATCCCCGCCCAGAGGGTTAGTTCCTATTGTTGGGAAGCTGGAGGGTATTGTACTACAGCCAAGGGAGAGCCTTTAGTTCTAAAGATTATCAGCACAGGGCAAAAGAAAACTGGGTCTCCCAAGACCACAGCACAGCTTATCACCCCGAATCAACAGAGGCGGTAGAAAGAAGAATGCTATGAAGTAAAGAAAGGTCTAATTTAACTACTTTCGATACCCAGCGGTAAGTGAAGCACCAGACTGAAAGAAATGCAAGTGGTTTTAAATGATCGCCCACTGTTCAAGTGGTACAGTAAGTCCTGTGGGTCTTTACTTTGGAGACACAGACGGACACACCCCACACAGACCACAAGTCTAGACATCACATGGGGCTAGACGTGCCGAGCGGCAACATAAAGAGGAAGTTACTCAAACGCTACACGAAACCGGACAGAAACAGAGGGAAACACCAAAGGCAGAAAGCGTCATTTAATAAGGCCCGGTCTCACCAAACAGAGGAACTGATACAGGAGAAAAGGAACCCAGAGTAGGAACCGTTAGTAGGAAGTGGGGAGAAACTGCTCCCCCCCCTCGTAAATGGATCGAGAACGAGAGGGCACAGATTTAAAGTGATTTGCAAACAAAGCAAATGCGAGGTGAGAAAAAAATTCTTTCACACGGCGAGTGGGTTCGGGTCCGGAATGCGCTGCCCGGGAGTGTGGTGGAGGCAGGTTCAATCGAAGCGTTCGAGAGCGCGTTCGATGATTATTTGAATAGAAGCAACGTGCAGGGGTGCGGGGAAAAGGCAGGGCAATGGCACTCGGTCACAATAAGACCATAAGACATAGGAGCAGAAATTAGGCCATTCGGCCCATCGAGTCTGCTCCGCCATTCAATCATGGCTGATAAGTTTCTCAACCCCCATTCTCCCGCCTTCTCCCCATAACCTTTGGTCCCCCTTACCAGTCAAGAACCTATCTATCTCGGTCTTAAATATACTCAATGACCTGGCCTCCACAGCCTTCTGTGGCAATGAATTCCATAGATTCACCACTCTCTGGCTAAAGAAGTTTCTCCTCATCTCTGTTCTAAAAAGGTCTTCCCTTTACTCTGAGGCTGTGCCCTCGGGTCCTAGTCTCTCCTACACCTAATGGAAACATCTTCCCCACGTCCACAATGCTCATTTGGAGAGCCCAGTGCAGACACGATGGGCCGAATGGCCTCCTTCCTTCTCCGTGCCAGTAAAATCCTGTGACTCAGTGATTTTGTTCGATACATTCCCTGCTTTCTTTAAACTGGACACCGCACCTTCTGACCAACCGAAGTTCTTCGCAATCTCCCATCACCAGTCGCATCGAATGATTGACGTGGTTCAACACTTTCATCCTCTGTCTCATTCTAACAATTAGCTTCACCGATATAACAATCTGAGCATTTGTTTTCTGGCCTGGTCGCGCTCGTTAAGCCTGCCTTCTGGCAACTTTGGCGTCATATTTGACCCCGAGGTGACCTCACCTTCGTGCCCTCACTACTTCCAGCTCCATAACATCGCCCGATTCCACCCATGTCTCAGCTCACCTGCCGACGAAACCCCTCGTCCGTGCCTCCATCCCCTCCAGACTCGATTATATTGCAACGCACCCCTGGGCGTTCCCTCGAACTCTGCCCTCCGTAAACCCAAGATCATCCAAAACTCGCCGGAACCTGCAACAAGTCTCGTTCCCCTGTCACCCACCCCCACCCCCCGCGTCGGTGCTCACCGACAACGCCTCATGGTCAAGCCGCCCCCTTGGTCTTAAAATTCTCATCCTTGTTTCCAAATCCCTCCAAGGCCCCGACCCCCTTCCCTCTCCCGGTCGCCTCCTCCAGCCCCACAGCCCTCTGGGGTCTCAATGCTCCTCCAATTCCGGCCCTATGAGTACGCCCAATTTTAATGGCTCCACCCTTAGCTCCCTCTCTAAATCTCTCCGTCTCCCTCTCCTCCTTTAAGACGCTCCTCGCCGCCTCCCTCCTTGACCAAGATTCTGGTCATCCGCCCTCTTATCTCCCTATGTGGCCCAGTGTCAAATTTTGCTTTATAATGGCCACCTCCCCCCCACCCCACCCCGGTGAAGCAGCTTGGGATGTTTCATCATGCGTTTTCTATAAGTGTACGCTGTTGATGCTTCAGGTTTGCGAAAGACGCTGTGAAAGGTGCAGCTCTTGCTGCTCTCTTAGGCCGCTCTGCCTACGTGTCTGGTCGCTTTCGCTAACTCCCCGCTCCTCGGTGCCTGAAGCGCAAGGGGCCCAAGTGGCTCGACTCCAGCTTGGGCGTTGGCCAAGAAATGAGCAAGGGGGGGGAGACAGAAAATAGTCAGGGAGAGTCTGATCAGGCGCCCCACACACCCCCACCTCCTCTCACCCTGCCACAACACCCAGACCCCCCCCCGCGTTACTTAAGGAGGGACATACCCTCACTGGAAGGAGTTCGCAGAAGGTTCAATCGGCTGATTCCTGGGAGGAAGGGGGTTTGTCTTCTGAGGAACGGTTGGGCCTATACTGTTAGGACCAGTCCCCGGGCGAGGCCACTCGATTTATTACCTCCTCGGACGAGATACCCCAAAATTGTCATGCTCCCGGGTGAGGAGGGGGGTGAATTGGCCACCCCACTTCTTCATTCAACCCCCCCTCACTTGGTCACAAGATTGATTTGAAAAGGAAGACAGAAAATGCTGTAAAAACTCCGTCCGTCTGACAGCCTCTGTGTAGAGAGAAAAATAACAAGAGTTAACTCTTCAAGTCCGTCTGACTCCTCTTCAGCAAAGTCATAAGGACTTGAAACGTTAACTCTGTTTTATTTCTCTCTCCACAGAGGCTATCAGACCTGCTGAGTTTCCCCAGCGCTTTCTGTTTTTGTTTCAGGTGTTCCAGCGTCCGCAGCATTTATTTTGCTCTTCATTTGAAAAGGATCCCTTCCCTCGTGGACACCTTTTCCCAGTCCAAAATGTATTTATGTTTTAGGGGGAGCCAATTTAACCGGGCTTTCCTGAGTCAAAGAGAGAGCGAGTTTATGAGTGACTAAAAACCCCCGAGTAAAAAACAGTGAGAATGCACCACGCGTACACAAAAGGTTAGAAATGAGAAGTTGAGTCCAAAAATAAAAGTTTTAAAAAAAGATTTACGAATCAGTCTTTGGCTTGCCCATGAGGTGGCGAAACATTGCGGCCATGAAGTTGGGTGATTCCGGTAGAGCGGACTTTGGCAGTTGGGCAGTTGGTTTGGAGACACTTGGTTCTGCAGGTTAGCTGAAGGAATTGTCCTGTTTCCGTTTTGACTGTAGCTTTACTGACTTGTGACTTTTCCCCCAGCAACAGAGAGAGGACCTGCAACTGTAAGGATGCCTAGTTGGTGCTCTTCAACTGTGACCTTCGCAGCACACACTAGCACAGAACTAGAGTGCCAAACTAGAGCACTGGAACTAGCGTACCCAGATCAGGGTTGCCGCTGCTTTTAAACTCCTTTTTCTTGTGTATTCCTGGAAGGGAAAACACAAACACCTCCTTGGCCCAGGATCTGATTTCTTTCAACTCGGGTCATGTCCACATTCTGGGATGTGACTCAGCAGGAGATGGTTTCTGATGAGATGGTAACCAGTCTCCATCATCTCCACAACCACAGGAGGTTAAAGTTCACTCTTTTGCATTGCACCTCTCCCTTTCAAGTGTCTCTGTCTGAAGTAGGCCTTGACACCTTTTAGGTGCGAGATGCTGTTCTCTCTGGACCGGTTGGTCAAGTGCAATCCGCGTAGCAATTTTCCAGCAAGTGGTTACTTTACCTTCTCAGCCAGTTTTGCTTTTTTGTCTTCTTTTTAAATAAAAAAACACATCTTCTTTTAAAAGTTCAACAGGGGCAGCGTGCATGGTCTCCAAAGAGAAGAAGGCTCGGTGATCCTTCCCACCCTTCGTGGGCAAGCAGGCCCTGGGCGAAGGCTAAAGAAAGGCCTGTGATGGGAAGGGGTGTCCGGCTGGTGCTCACTCCGCACCTTTGCGGGTGCCTGAGGGCCCCTCCCTGGCTCCTTCAGGAGAAGGGGGGCCTGGAGGGAGGTCAAAGTGCCTCCTCGCCCTCTCGCCCGCATGCCGAGGGTGCCCGCCCTGGCGTGGGGCCCCCAGGGGTTGCAGGGCCTAGCGCCAACCAGGCGAAACCTGCCAGGCCGAGGCCTCCGCGGTGGTGGCCAGGTTTCCCATAGCGACGGCGAGGTGCCGCGTGCCGGAGCCACGGCGTCAGGCAGAGCATCGGCGGACGGACCCCCTCCCTCCTTCGCTCCGCTCCGAGGGGTGACTGCCGAATCTCCGCCTGACGCTCCGTCGCCGCCTGTTGGCGGATCCCCAGCTCTGAGTTGGCAGCCGCTGGCGGGAGGCTCATCGCCTGACTCAGGCTGAGCAGGCGGCTGGTCTCCAGGCAGCCCCTCCGAGCGCCGGAGGCCTGGGCTGCCCCCCTGCCTCCCGCTGCTGCGGGGAGGTGGGCCCGAGCCTCATCCATAACTAGGCCCCAACTGAGGTTTGGGGTCTCTCCGCACTGGCGGAGGGTGCGGGCGAGAGCGGGGAGGGTTCTCCCTTAGCTCCCTCGTCCGACGTGGGTCCTGGGGGCCTGGGAGTTACGCTGGCCGGACCTGTCGGGCCTCCATCTGCTGCTGCCTGTAGGAGAGAGAACGGGGTCCTGCGATCTTTCCCCGCCTGTTGTGGACAGGCCTGCCCTGGCCAAAGGCAAAAGTAAGGTCTGTGATGAGAAGGGATGGAGCAGAGGTTGGGAAACATGCAGGCCCCGTGTGTGTGTGTGTGTGTGTGTTTTTGTGTGTGTGAGTGTGTCTGTGTGAATGTGTGTGTGTATGTTTTTGTGTGTGAGTGTGTCTGTGTGAGTGTGTGCGTGTGTTTTTGTGTGTGTGTGTGTGTATGTGTGTGTGAGTGAATGTGTTTGTGTGTGTGTTTTTGTGTGTGTATGTGTGTGTGTGTGTTTTTGTGTGTGTGTGTGTGTGTATGTGTGTGTGAGTGAATGTGTTTGTGTGTGTGTTTTTGTGTGTGTATGTGTGTGTGTGTTTTTGTGTGAGTGTGTGTGTGTATGTGTGTGTGAGTGAATGTGTTTGTGTGTGTGTTTTTGTGTGTGTATGTGTGTGTGTGTGTTTTTGTGTGTGTGTGTGTGTGTATGTGTGTGTGAGTGAATGTGTTTGTGTGTGTGTTTTTGTGTGTGTATGTGTGTGTGTGTTTTTGTGTGAGTGTGTGTGTGTGGTGTGTGTGTGTGTGTGTGTTTGTGTGTATGTGTGTGTGTGGTGTGTGTGTGTTTGTGAGTATGTGTGTGTGAGTGAGTGTGTGTGTATGTGTGTGTGTGTGTGTGTGTGCGTGGTGTGTGTGTGTATGTGTGTGTGTGTGTCTGTGTGTGTGTGTTTGAGTGAGTCTGTGTGTGAGTGTGTGTGTGTGTGAGTGTGTGTGTGAGTGAGTGTGTGTGGTGTGTGTGTGTGTTTGTGTGTGTGTGGTATGTGTGTGTGGTGTGTGTGTGTGTTTGTGTGTGTGTGTGGTGTGTGTGTTTGTGTGTTTGTTTTTGTGTGTGTGTGTGTTTGAGTGTGTGTGTTTGAGAGTGTGTGTGTGAGTGTGAGTGTGTGTGTGTGCGTATGTGTGTGCATGTGTGAGTGAGTGTGTGTGTGTTTGTGTGTGTATGTGTGTGAGTGTGTGAGTGTGTGTGCACGTGGTGCGTGTGTGTGTGTGGTGTGAGTGTGTGCATGTGTGTGTGTGGAGTGTGTGTGTGTGTGTGTGTATGTGGTGTGTGTGTGCGCGGTGTGTGTGTGCATGGTGTGTGTGTATGTGAGTGTGTGTACGTGGTGTGTGTGTGTATGTGTGTGTGTGTGTGTGTGTGTGTGCGAGGTGCGTGTGTGTATGTGTGTGTGTGCGTGCTGTGTGTGTGTGTATGTGTGTGTGTGTGTGTGTGTGTGCGTGGTGTGTGTGTGTATGTGTGTGTGTGTGTGTGGTATGTGTCTGTGTGTGTGCGTGGTGTGTGTGTGTATGTGTGTGTGTGTGTGGTGTGTGTCTGTGTGTGTGTGTGGTGTATGTGTGTGTGTGTGTGCGTGGTGTATGTGTGTGCATGGTGTGTGTGTGTATGTGTGTGTGTGTGTGTGTGCGTGGTGTGTGTGTGTATGTGTGTGTGTGTGTGCGTGGTGTGTGTGTGTATGTGTGTGTGTGTGGTGTATGTGTGTGCATGGTGTGTGTGTGTATGTGTGTGTGTGTGCGTGGTGTGTGTGTGTATGTGTGTGTGTGTGTGTGGTGTGTGTGCGTGGTTTATGTGTGTGCATGGTGTGTGTGTATGTGTGTGCGTGTGTGCATGGTGTGTGTGTGTGCATGGTGTGTGTGTGTATGTGTGTGGTGTGTGTGTGTGTGTGCGTGTGTGGTGTGTGTGTGTGTGTGTGTGGTGAGCCCTCCCCAGGAGGGTCCGAGGGTGGGTGGAGTGTGAGCAGCAAGGTAGCGGTGATGTGAAAGTTCCCGTGAGACGATCACTGTTGCTACGTGTGCTCCGCTAACGGTTGTGTGAGACCCCTGAAGAGAGTAGCCCTTTGAGTGCACGATACCACGATGGGAGTTTGATATCGGGGGGAGTTGAAGGATGACTTACCCTGGCGGAGCGGTTGAGATCATTCATCCTCTTCCTGCACCGGGTGTGGTGGCCCCTTTGTGAAGGCAGACCAGGCCGGAGAGGTGAGGCTGGTATTCTCCCTGGAGCCTTCCCTGGGATAAAGCACATCCCTGTGCACCCACAATCTTCCTATCAAGGCATGGGGTGGGGTACGGAGGGGGTGCTGCCTTCTGCTTCCTGTTTGCAAATGTCTCTAACAGTCTCCTGGAGACGTGTGGGCTGGAGAGAGTGAGGTGCGTGTGCCGGGGCTGGTGTTTAAATACGGCCTGTTAATGGTTCCTCCATCTTTACCCTCCGCACCAGGTAAGCCAATCCCTTCGAGCTTATTGCTAACTCAAAGGGCCGAGTCATCCCAGATTTGCGCCATGTCCGGTATCGGGCGGGTGAGACGGTGTTTTAGCCCGTCGGCCGCAATGGCGGGTTTTCACAACTTATCGTCCCAAACCCGCCGCGTTAATTATGCATTCCCGGGAATTTGCCCCTTCCATGGCGGGCAGGCTCTCATTCGTGCCCCCACCCACCCCCCGCCCCCCCGAACACAATCACCTCACCGCTTCAGCACGCCGGACGCCATATTTAAAGTACGGAGCTGAAATTTGATGAGGCTTCATGCCTGGGGGACAGAGCTGAAATTCAGGCTTTAGGCCTGGAGGTCAGAGCTGAAATTCAGGCTTCATGCCTGGGGGACAGAGCTGAAATTCAGGCCTTAAGCCTGGAGGACAGAGCTGAAATTCAGGCTTCATGTCTGGAGTACAGAGCTGAAATTCAGGCTTTAGGCCTGGAGGTCAGAGCTGAAATTCAGACTTTAGGCCTGGAGTACAGAGCTGAAAATCAGGCTTCATGCCTGGGGGACAGAGCTGAAATTCAGGCCTTAAGCCTGGAGTACAGAGCTGAAATTCAGGCTTCATGCCTGGGGGACAGAGCTGAAATTCAGGCCTTAAGCCTGGAGTACAGAGCTGAAATTCAGGCTTCATGCCTCGGGGACAGAGCTGAAAATCAGGCTTCATGCCTGGGGGACAGAGCTGAAATTTAGGCTTCATGCCTGGGGGACAGAGCTGAAAATCAGGCTTCATGCCTGGGGGACAGAGCTGAAAATCAGGCTTCATGCCTGGGGGACAGAGCTGAAATTTAGGCTTCATGCCTGGGGGACAGAGCTGAAAATCAGGCTTCATGCCTGGGGGACAGAGCTGAAATTTAGGCTTCATGCCTGGGGGACAGAGCTGAAATTCAGGCCTTAAGCCTGGAGTACAGAGCTGAAATTCAGGCTTCATGCCTCGGGGACAGAGCTGAAAATCAGGCTTCATGCCTGGGGGACAGAGCTGAAATTTAGGCTTCATGCCTGGGGGACAGAGCTGAAAATCAGGCTTCATGCCTGGGGGACAGAGCTGAAAATCAGGCTTCATGCCTGGGGGACAGAGCTGAAATTCAGGCCTTAAGCCTGGAGGACAGAGCTGAAATTCAGGCTTCATGTCTGGAGTACAGAGCTGAAATTCAGGCTTTAGGCCTGGAGGTCAGAGCTGAAATTCAGACTTTAGGCCTGGAGTACAGAGCTGAAAATCAGGCTTCATGCCTGGGGGACAGAGCTGAAATTCAGGCCTTAAGCCTGGAGTACAGAGCTGAAATTCAGGCTTCATGCCTGGGGGACAGAGCTGAAATTCAGGCCTTAAGCCTGGAGTACAGAGCTGAAATTCAGGCTTCATGCCTCGGGGACAGAGCTGAAAATCAGGCTTCATGCCTGGGGGACAGAGCTGAAATTTAGGCTTCATGCCTGGGGGACAGAGCTGAAAATCAGGCTTCATGCCTGGGGGACAGAGCTGAAAATCAGGCTTCATGCCTGGGGGACAGAGCTGAAATTTAGGCTTCATGCCTGGGGGACAGAGCTGAAAATCAGGCTTCATGCCTGGGGGACAGAGCTGAAATTTAGGCTTCATGCCTGGGGGACAGAGCTGAAATTCAGGCCTTAAGCCTGGAGTACAGAGCTGAAATTCAGGCTTCATGCCTCGGGGACAGAGCTGAAAATCAGGCTTCATGCCTGGGGGACAGAGCTGAAATTTAGGCTTCATGCCTGGGGGACAGAGCTGAAAATCAGGCTTCATGCCTGGGGGACAGAGCTGAAAATCAGGCTTCATGCCTGGGGGACAGAGCTGAAATTTAGGCTTCATGCCTGGGGGACAGAGCTGAAAATCAGGCTTCATGCCTGGGGGACAGAGCTGAAAATCAGGCTTCATGCCTGGGGGACAGAGCTGAAAATCAGGCTTCATGCCTGGGGGACAGAGCTGAAATTTAGGCTTCATGCCTGGGGGACAGAGCTGAAAATCAGGCTTCATGCCTGGGGGACAGAGCTGAAATTTAGGCTTCATGCCTGGGGGACAGAGCTGAAATTCAGGTTTTAGGCCTGGGGGACAGAGCTGAAATTCAGGCTTTAGACCTGGAGTACAGAGCTGAAATTCAGGCTTCATGCCTGGAGGACAGAGCTGAAATTCAGGCTTTAGGCCTGGGGGACAGAGCTGAAATTCAGGCTTTAGGCCTGGGGTTCAGAAACAATATTGAATTCAGTGGTTTGTGGCTTCAAGGGCTGGCTAAACAGTTTCTAGTTTTTATTTTTCAGTCTAAACAGACCATAATGTCGCTAACCAGGAACACAGAAGAATGGAATTGCTCAGCTGCAGATTCATTCCAGCCTGCGGCCTTTGCCTCTTGGTATCAGGACTCGGTTACTCACAGGGACTCTGGCTTAGGCAATGCCTGGCCCAGTGGTGGGCAACCTGTGAGCCATCAGTGCTCTGAGTGCAGGCCGCGAGGCATGTTGCTGACCTTTGACCATGCGCGGGGCTGCCATCCACATCCCCCTGGTTTCTGTCCGCGGTAGTTTTTCTTCAACTGGTTTGACCGAAGCGATACGCACGCAAGGCAAGGGCCCACGAAGTGAGGCCTGTGCTGATCACTCGCACCATTGACTGTGAGGGCCGTGCGCTCCCTCTGCATCCCAATCAAAGGGCTGCTACGGTTCTGTCTGTACAGGCCACAAACTCTTACTCCTGGGGTCACGGTTAGCACGCAGGCCCGATTTCAATCCCGCGGCCCACCGAGGAGAAGGAAGGCCCGCTCAGGCGGCCTACACACAAGCCTGAGGCTGCCCAACGCTGCTCTAGCCCCTCGAACGTGCCCTGCTTTTTCAACAAGGCGCCAGGGGCCTGGCTCGAGGGGCCTGAATTTCAGGCTCGCCCGTGCGCGCCAAGCGGGTGGGCCCCGGGAAGCGGGCGCGAAATGCGCTCCTCCCGCCCGCGATCGGCCCCGAACCCCCCCACCCCCCCGCTCCCTGAACGCAGTTTCTCGCTGGCTGGGCCGATGAACGGGTCAGCCGGCCTGACACGCGCGTTGGCGAGGGAGGGGGAGGGAGGAGGAGGGTGGGTGGGAACAAGAAGAGGGCGGGCGCCGTCAAAAAGTGCGGGTGCGAGTGTGGGCGCCCTCTAGCGCTGCTTCCCTGGAGGCAGGCAGCTGCGGCGGGGCTGCCTCAGGGAGAGGCAGGGCCGGGCAGGCTAAATGAGGAGAAAATGGCGGCTCTTTGCAGCGCCTTCAAGCATCTGACAGCTCAACCCGAAAACCGTCAGCGCCCCAGGTACCATTTTTTTTTTTAAAAATTTATATTTCGCCCCCTCAGGCCTTTTATCCCATCCTGGATCGAGGTCGCGTTAAAATTAGGAGGCCGGTTCTGTACACCGTCCTCCAGCTGTGGTCTCACCAGTGCCCTGTAGAACTACAATGAAATGTATAACTCTCACATGGGGCCAAAAAGGGATGAGGACTGACCTGTAATAAGTGGCGAGCACAGAACTCCGGTCCAGCCCCGGGGTCCAAAGGTCCTTTCAGTGTCGTGGTCGGGCCAGAAGTACCGAGGAATGATGGAGTCTTGTCACAGTCCCGAAGGTTAATCTCAGTCTCCTGCCAGGTCAAGAAAGTATCACAACTGCCCTAAGGTAGGAAAAGACAACGGCTAGTCGAGGTTCAGGCAGTGCAATTTGTGGGAGCTTGCTGTGCACGGAACCATACAGACTCACAGAATTTTAATGGCACAGAGAAGCAGGCCATTCTGCCCATCGTGTCTGCACTGGGCTCTCCAAACGAGCATTGTGACCTAGTGCCATTGCCCTGCCTGTTCCCCCGGACCCCTGCACATTGTTTCTACTCGAATAATCATCTAATGCCCTCTTGAATGCCTCGATTGAACCTGCCTCCACCACACTCCCAGGCAGCGCATTCCAGACCCGAACCCACTCGCTGTGTGAAAAAGCTTTTTCTCACGTCACACTTGCTTCTTTAATCACTTTAAATCTGTGCCCCTCTCGTTCTCGATCCTTTTACGAGCGGGAACAGCTTCTCCCCATCGACTCTGTCCAGCCCCCTCATGATTCTGAACACCTCTATCAAACCTCCTCTCAGCCTCCTTCTCTCCAAGGATAACAGTTCCAGCCTCTCCGATCGATCCTCATAGCTGAAGTTTCTCACCCCTGGAACCATTCTTGTAAACCTCTTCTGTACTCTCTCCGATGTGTCCACATCCTTCCTATGAGGTGGTGCCCAGAACTGTACACAATACTCCAGCTGAGGTCTAACCAGTGTCTTATATAGAGTCAGCAGAACCTCCCTCCTCTTACACTCTATGCCCCTATTAATAAAGCCCAGGATACTATTGACTGCTCTCTCCACCTGTCCTGCACAGAACCGGATGTTGCATCTCTGATATTACAACAGTGATGAGACTTGAGAAAGTAATTCAAAGTGCATTGAGACACCCTGAGGGGGCGGGGGGGCATTATAATGCTTATCCTATTATGTTAAATACCCCCTCCTAGGCAGCGTTTAGAAGTCAATTTGCTCTTTCTGGAGGACGGAACACTGGAGAGGGTAGTAAACAACGTGCGGCTGAGGGCGAATGGATTATTAATTAGAGACAGGCTGAGGCCTAAAGACGATGAGATCCTGCTGTCGATAAGAAAGACAAAGACGCTCTGCTATGTGGTCAACTCAAGGTTCTTTATACATCTCTTCAAGTAAACCACAGTTTCCATTGCCTGACTGTATCTGGCTCTGTAAACTCAGAGTCAGCACTGAAATGACAAAGACAGTGAGCACCAATCACCGAACACTGAAATCGAGCTGCGTTGCTTTCACTATCCTTAACACCATTGGGACTCGCTCAAAACTTCCAGTACAGAAACAGCCCGTCTGCTCTATACTGATGTTCCCTCAGTACCCCTCAGCCTCTCCTCGTCACACCCCATTGCCACATCCTTCTATCCCTTTCCCCCCTCATGTGTTTATCCAGCCTCCCCTTAACTGTATCTATACCATTCACCTCGACCACTCCCTGTGGGAGCGAGTTCCCACACTCTCACCGCTCTCCGGGCAAAGAAGTTTCTCCTGAATTCCCGATTGGATATGAGTGACCGTCTTATGTGGCTCTCTTTCTCTTGTTCCAGAGATGTGATTTCCACTCAACTGGTTTCAAATTTGGGATCAAAACTTCCTACTGTATCAGCATTCATCAAGAGGTGATCCTTGAGAACCACTCGTCAGACAGAAGACTGTACCTCTTGCTCAGTTTATTAGGGAGTTCTGGGTCTTTACTCTAGCCAAGTGTGCGGCGATTCGGAGGGGAGAGAGAGGGGCAGAGTTTTAGAGAGGTAATCCCTGCATTTTCCGCCTCGGCAGTTGAAGCCATGGCCACCAATGTCGGAGTGATTAAAATCGGGGATAGGCAAGAGGCCAGAATTGGAGGAGCACAGATACCTTAGAGGGTTGCGGGGCTGGAGGGGGGGGCTACAGAGATAGAGAGGGAGGAGGGGGATGGGGGTGTGAGGCCCCAGAGGGATTTGAAAGCGAGGATGCTTGGCTGGAAACCAATGGAGGTCGGTGAGCGCAGGGGGTGATGGGGGAACAGGACGTGGTGCGAGTAAAGACATTGGCAGCAGAGTTTCAGGTGATCTCAAGTTTACAAAGGGAGAACAGCCAGGAGTGTGTCGGAATAGTCAAGTCTAGCGGTAATGAAGGCGTGGGTGAGGTTGCGAATGACTTAATTGAACAGGCGATAACTAGGAAAGGGCAACAAAATGGTCGATGGGGGTAGTGATATTCTCTCAGTGGTCGCAGGCAATGGCTTTGGTTTATCTGATGTTTGTTCAGAGAGAATTGTGATCCATTCAGCACATATAAACAGCCTGAGTACGCAGGGGACAGCAGAGGGTTTGAGAGGCCTCTTGAGAGGTGAGCTCGAGCTGGGCTTTGTCAACATATTTGTGGAACATCGCGCCCTGTGTAGAATTGAAGAGCTGCTGAAGTCCACACGTCCATGTCCACCGGTCCCTGAAGGCAGCGGGACAGGTAGATAAGGTGGTTAAGAAGGCAATATGGGATATTGGCCTTTATTAGCCGAGGCACAGAATACAAGAGCAGGGAGGTTATGCTGGAACTGTATAAAACGCTGGTTAGGCCACAACTGGAGTACTGCGCGCAGCTCTGGTCACCACATTATAGGAAGGATGTGATTGCACTGGAGGGGGTGCAGAGGAGATTCACCAGGATACTGCCTGGGATGGAGGGTCTGAGCTATGAGGAAAGATTGGATAGGCTGGGGTTGTTTTCCTTGGAGCAGCGAAGGTTGAGAAGGAACCTGATAGAGGTGTATAAGATTATGAGGGGCATAGATAGGGTGGATAGGAAGGCACTTTTTTTCCATTAGTAGAGGGGTCAATAACCAGGGGGCATAGATTTAAGGTGAGAGGTGGAAGGCTAAGAGGGGAGTTGAGGAGAAATTTTTTCACTCAGAGGGTGGTGGGAGTCTGGAACTCACTGCCTGAAAGGGTGGTTGAGTCAGAAACTCTCGTAACATTTAAGAAGTATTTAGATATTCACCTGCGTTGCCGTAGCCTCCAGGGTTATGGGCCAAGCGCTGGAAAATGGGATTAGTGCAGTCAGATCTTTGTTGACCGGCGCGGACACGATGGGCCGAATGGCCTCCTTCTGTGCTGTAAACGTCTATGAGTCTAAGTCAACGCTTCAGTTATGCAAAGTCTTGGTTAGATCACACCTGCAGTTACTGTGAGCACTGAATGGATGCACTGGGTCAGGCTGCACTGTGTTGATCTACCAGAATGAAACCTGAACACCAAGGGTTAAACGAACAGGATTTGCATCCCTTGGCGCTTAGAAGGATCAGAGGAGATGTGATCAAGATGTGACAAAGATACGAACGTACGAATTAGGAGCAGGAGTTATGCCCCTCCATTCAATAAGACCGTGGCTGACCTGAGTCTCACCTCAGCCCCACATTCCCGCCTACCTCCCGGTAACCTTTCACCCCCCCTTGTTAATCAAGAATCGATCTAGCCCTGCCTTAAATTAGGAAATTAGAAATTAGGAAACATTCCTACACACAAAGCGAGGTGGGGGGGTGCAGCGGAGGAGGGGGTAGAAGTTTGGGACTCTTTCCACAACTTGTTGCTGGACCGACTGTTAATGTTGTAACTGAGGGTGATAGATTTTTATTATCCGTATGTACTGAGGGAAATGGGGCAAAGACGGGCGTAATGGATAAAAGCAAAATGTGGTGAGAGAGAGAGAGAGAGGCACAGTTAATGCTTCGAGTCCGCACGGACTCTTCTCCAGGTGTACGGAGTTAGGCCGCAGATCAGCCACGATCCGGCTGAATGTCAGAACAGGCTCGAGGGGCTGAATGGCCTCCTCCTGTCCCTTATTTCTTATGTCTTACGCGCCTACTATGTTCTTCATCGCGTGCAATGTGTGTCCGACCCCGGCCCCGGTGCCTTGGGATGTCCACACCGGGTTCCCTCCTGACGGTTTTGTGGAACCTCCTCGTCAGACCTACTCTGGCTGCCTCTCGGTTGTCATGTCCTGCCCGGTAGCTCGCAGGGGAACTGTGCAACCTGTGGCTTCGCTGATGCTTAAACCACGGGTGTATCGACACCAGGCGCTGATGAATCATTGCACGGTATCGCACCCCCCCCGCTTCATACAGCTCTCACAACCTCAAACCACCTGCAGCCGATCATCGTTCCTGGATGTCACGCGCTTACCCAGCAGAAAAGGACGCCATTCGGCCTGTCATGTCTGGGCTGGCTCGTTGAGAGAGCTATCCGATTGGACACCCCCTCCTTTTGCTCTGCTCTTTCTCCCATTGCCTTGCGCTTTTTCACTTTCCCTCCTCAAGTGTTTATCCAATTCCTTTTTTGAAAGCTGCTGTTGAATCTGCTTCCGCCACCCTTTCAGGCAGTGTAACAACTCGCTGCGTAAAATAATTCTCCTGGTCTCCCCCCTCTCTGGCTCTTTTACCGATTCTCTTCAATCCGTGTCCCTCTGGTTACCGACCCCCTTGCCACTGGGAACAGTTTCTCCTTATTTACTCTATCCAAACCCCCCTCATGATTTTGAACGTCTGGGTTAAATCTCCCCCTTAACCTTCCCTGCTTCACAGGATCACACAGGGCAGAAGAGGCCCTTAGGCCCATCGAGTCTGCACCGACACATGAGAAACACCTGACCTACCTCCTGATTACCATCTCCGTAGAAACCATCTCCTGTTGAGTTATACCTCAGAACGTGGACATGATCTGAGTGGAAAGAAAGCAGATTCCTGGCGAAAGGCATGTTTGTTTTTCCCTTCCGGGAATACACAAGAAAATGGATTTTAAAAAGCCAGCTGCAAACCTGGTCTGTGTGCTAGTCTGGTGTTCTAGTTCTGGTGTGATGTGACAGTGACAGCAGAGTCAGTGCCAGGTGAATCATATTCCAGTGAGAGTCGGTGCCAGGTGATTAGTTCCCCAGCGAGAGTAAATGCCAGGTTAATCATACCCTTTCAGTGAGAGGCAGTGCAGAAGAACAGCAACTAGGCATCTCTGCAGCTTGAAGATAAAATTCTCCTCTCTCTGTTGCTGGAGGCAAGTCACAAGTCAACAAAGCCACAGTCAAAAAGGAAACAGGACAACTCCTTCAGCTAACCTGAAGAACCAAGTGCCTCCAAACCAACTGCTGAACTGTCCCAAAGTCCGCTTGACCGGAATCACCCAACTTCACGGCCACAACGTTTCACCATCTACTCCTCATGGGCAAGCCAAAGACTGATTCGTATAGTTTTTAAAACTTTTATTTTTGGACTCAACTTCTCATTTCTGACCTGTGAGCTTGTTTTGTTTTTTTCTCGGGGTTTTTAGTAACTAATAAGCTCACTCTTTCTTTGACTCAAGAAAGCCTGGTTAAATTGGGTCCTTCTCAAACGTAAACACATTTGGACTGGGAATAGGTGTCCACGATGGGGAGGGATCATTTTTTTTAAAAAAAATTAAACTTGTTGCGACTAACCGAAGGGTGGAGGCTATTCCGACCACTTGGGTTGGGAGGTCCACTCTAGGTATCAATGACCCAAAACTCAAGACTTTGCCCAAAACAACTGCACCTTGTTTTTTTGATTTCTGTTACCAGGCAGTTTAATAATGCTTATGCCAGTGACTATTCACCCCTGCTTGGATTCCCCCCCCTCCCCCGAGAAATAGGCAGGGTCGGGTGGTCGATCAGTCCTTGTCCGTTCTCCGTTCAGGTTGCTGACCAGGCAATCGTCCTACCTTTAATGACTACCATGCTCAAACAGGTTTCCCGGCCCTGTCTTTGGTACACACTCTCTGACTGGCTTCTTCCTCTGACAGCAACAGTCCACGGTTGGCTCCTTTCTCTGACAGCAACAGTCCAATGATTGGCTCGCTACCGCCCCCAGCAACCCTCCCGAGAGCAGGAAGGGGCCCCGACCGCAGGTTTGGCCAATCTCCTCCGGGATCTGCTTGCTTCAGCACCCAAACCCGCATCTGTCCCCGCTTCCACCAAGCGACCATTGCGCAAGGGCGATGACAAACTGCCGAATCTCTACTTATTCAATGATATTGTAAACAAACAGCAATCATCAGGTTACATCAAATTAAGAAGTTAGCTTTTCTCCGTACTTTGAGTTTGAAGCAAACAGCTTCACACGATATTTGTAACCAAAGAGGTCACAAACTGGGGGAAAAAATTGTTCCCTGGCCTTTAACCGATTATTGCCTGGACTTTAACCAATTGTTGCCTGGACTTTAACCGATTGTTGCCTGGCCTTTAACTAGTTGTTGCCGCGACCTTAACAAGATGTTGCCTGGCCTTTAACCGATTGTTGCCTGGCC
Organism: Cetorhinus maximus; assembly: GCF_964194155.1. Lineage (NCBI taxonomy): Eukaryota > Metazoa > Chordata > Chondrichthyes > Lamniformes > Cetorhinidae > Cetorhinus > Cetorhinus maximus. The sequence goes on along the minus strand of NC_135912.1, from coordinate 3,867,221 downwards.
CTTAACAAGTTGTTGCCTGGTCTCTAACTAGTTGTTGCCTGGCTTTTAAATGATTGTTGTCTGGCCTTTAATCAATTGTTGCCTTGCCATAAACAAGTGGCTGCCTGGTCTTTAACCAGTTGTTGTCTGGCCTTTAACCAACTGTTGCCTGGCCTTTAAACAGTTGTTGCCTGGCCTTTAAACAGTTGTTGCCTGGCCTTTAAACAGTTGTGGCCTGGCCTTTAACCAGTTGTTGCCTGCATTTTAACCAGTTGTTGCCTGGCCATTAACCAATTGTTGCCTGGCTTTTAACCTTTTGTTGCCTGGCCTATATCTAGTTACTGCCCGGCCGTTAACAAGTTGTTGCCTGGCCTTTAACTAGTTGTTGCCTGGTCTATAACAAGTTGTTGTCTGGCTTTTAACCAGTTGTTGCCTGGCCTTTACCTGATTGTTGACTGGCCTTTAAACAATTGTTGTCTGGCCTATAACAAGTTAGTGCCAGGCCATTTACCAGTTGTTATCTGGCCTTTAACCAATTGTTGCCTGGCCCTTAACCAATTGTTGCCTGGCCTTTAACCAACTGTTGCCTGCCTGTTAACCAATTGTTGCCTGGCCCTTAACCAATTGTTGCCTGACTTTTAAACAATTGTTGCCTGGCCTTTAACCAATTGTTGTCTGGCCTTTAACCAATTGTTGTCTGGCCTTTAACCAACAGTTGCCTGGCCTTTAACCAGTTGTAACCTAGCCGTTAACCAGTTGTTACCTGACCTTTAACCAGTTGTTGTCTGGCCCTTAACCAATTGTTGCCTGGCCTTTAACAAGTTGTTGCCTGCCTGTTAACCAATTGTTGCCTGACCTTTAACCAATTGTTGTCTGGCCTTTAACCAATTGTTGTCTGGCCTTTAACCAATGGTTGCCTGGCCTTTAACCAGTTGTAACCTAGCCGTTAACCAGTTGTTACCTGACCTTTAACCAGTTGTTGTCTGGCCCTTAACCAATTGTTGCCTGGCCTTTAACAAGTTGTTGCCTGCCTGTTAACCAATTGTTGCCTGGCCTTTAACCAATTGTTGTCTGGCCTTTAACCAACGGTTGCCTGGCCTTTAACCAGTTGTAACCTAGCCGTTAACGAGTTGTTACCTGACCATTAACCAGTTGTTGCCTTGCCTTTAACCAGTTGTAAACTGGTATTTAACCAATTATTGCCTGGCCATTAAACAGTTATTGCCTGCATTTTAACAAGTTGTAGCCTGGCCTTTGACCAATTATGGCCTGGCTTTTAACCAGTTGTTGCCTGTCCTATAACCAGTTATTGCCTGGCCGTTAACAAGTTGTTGCCTGGCCTTTAACTAGTTGTTCCCTGGTTGTTAAACAATTGTTGCCTGGCCATTAACCAGTTGTTTCCTGGCTTTTAACCGATTGTTGCCCGGCCTTTAACCAGTTGTTGCCTGGCTTTCAACTAGTTGTTGCCTGGCCTTTAACCAGTTGTTGCCTCGTCTTTAAACAGTTGTTGCCTGGCCTTTAACCAATTGTTGCCTGGCCTTTAACCAATTGTTGCCTGGCCTTTAACCAGTTGTTGCCTGGCCTTTAACCAGTTGTTGCCTGGCCTTTAACCAGTTGTTGCCTGGCCTTTAACAAGTCACCTTTCTAATATTAGCACAAAACCAAGAACACAGCATAAAGATTCTCTGTTAACTCATTTGCTGTAGTTTGCCTATGTTAGGCTTATAAACACTGTTAAATAGTAATAATAGTGTTAAATAGTAATAATAGTGTTAAATAGTAATAATAGTGTTAAATAGTAATAATAGTGTTAAATAGTAATAATAATGTTAAATAGTAACAATAAGGTTAAATAGTAATAATAGTGTTAAATAGTAATAATAGTGTTAAATAGTAATTGTAGGCTTGGCTATTCCGTCTATCCATAAAAAGCTTTCACAATTTAATGACCCTTTTATTATAGTCAAAATGCATCAGATGCCCACAGGGCCTTTAACCAATTGTTGCCTGGCCTTTAACCAATTGTTGCCTGGCCTTTAACCAATTGTTGCCTGGCCTTTAACCAGTTGTTGCCTGGCCTTTAACCAGTTGTTGCCTGAAGGGGAGCCAGTTTGTCCCTCCTCACCTGGGTGCATAACATTTTGGGGCATCTCGTCCGTATCCGTTACAAATTGGGGGAACCGGGCCTGGGGACCAGTCACACCAATAGTGTAGTGGTTACGAAGGAGTCCCAGGTGAAAACGTTATGTGACGATGTTGTTTCTCTCCCTCAGGTAATCCATTCGGCCTTATACCACAGTTTTGCTGTCATGACAACCAACACTTCAATCCACATTCCTGAAATATACGTGTCGAATGAGATAAGAGCGAGAGTTCCCCAAACACAAACCACAAAATAGCTTCTGAGAACAGGGGTGGGTGGATGTGGCGCAGGTTTAGTTCAACCCGAGGAGAGACTCGGCACCTGGAGTGGGCCTGGCAGGAACCGGGGGGCACCAGGGAAGAAGATAATTAAATTGAGGCCCAGGCTCGGGGCCTATCACTTCCCCGAGGAGGCAGCAGCAACAGCCTCAGGGACAGACCGGAGACAACTCGAGTTTAAAAACAGGGGACAAAATCCTGACAGTGACGTCACAGGAAAAGCTGTGAGTTGTTTGGCCGGTGAGAATTGCAGCTGTGTTTCCCGTCTCCAGAGTTACGGAGTTAGTCTAAGCAGCTGGGAGACTATAAACGTTAACAATTTGAAGGAAAGCATCCAGTTAGCGTTTATTGGGCACAGGCAGTTGCTGTAAGTGCTCTGAGGGGAAGCAGTGGCTGAGTGAGAGACCAGTTTACTGCCGTTAGCAAATTGATATCTCTCCTTCGCTGGTCATTCATCTAAACCATTGACAGATAGAATCCTGGGGAAAACAATCTCACTGCAGTAACTGATAAGGACAAGCACTTCCTTCAGGCCCGGCTAGCTCAGTCGGTAGAGCATGAGACTCTTAATCTCAGGGTCGTGGGTTCGAGCCCCACGTTGGGCGAGTGTTTCTTTTTAAACACCTATCCACCATTCAACAGATCCAGCCCCACCTCTGAATTTCCCTGAGATTTAACTCAACTTGCACCAAATTCCTGCTGTCACAAACTATCAACGGTTTAAACTACACTCTTAAAATGCAATCTGAAAAATCACATGTGGCTAACGCCTCAACACGTCCAAAGCACAAAATAAATCCTTCAACTTTCCACTCTCCCTCACCAGCAACTGCTTTCATTCTGCAAAATAAGATTACCCGCTGTCATGAAAAGTGAATATAGCCATGAATTCCTTACAGGCATATTGAACTTTTAACAAGACTTGTGTGTCTTGTTAACGAAATACAAGCTAGAACACTGAGCAAAAGATGGCTGGAAATGTAAAGTGACCACCCTCTGGGAAATTCCTACGTGTGGGTGATACTGACAGACCCGTCCTGAGAGAACATGGGAACTCGTAGCTGAAAAGGTGCCATGGGCTTCTTTAAGGGTTGACAAGGTCCCTCCTGGCAGACTGGTCAAGAAAGGAAGAGCCCCATGTGACCCACGGCAAAGTGGCACATTGGATCCAAAATTGGCTGGGAGGCAGGAAGCAGAGGGTGATGGTAGAGGGATGTTTCTGTGCCTGGAAGTCTGTTTCCAGTGGGGTTCCACAGGGCTCGGTGCTGGGGCACTTGCTGTTTGTGGTGGACATAAATGATTTGGACTTAAATGTAGGGGGTATGATCAAGGGGTTCGCGGATGAGACGAAAATTGGCCGGGTGGTAAATAGTGAGGAGGATAGCCGTAAACTGCAGGACGATATCAATGGACTGGTCAGGTGGGCAGAGCAGTGGCAAATACAATTCAACCCAGAAAAGTGTGGGGTAATGCACTGGCAGAGGGATAATGAGGCAAACGGTTACACTATGAATGGTAAGACCCTGGAAATCACTGAAGATCAGAGGGACCTTGGTGTGAATATCCACAGATCCCTGAAGGTAGCAGGGCAGGTAGATAAGGCGGTTGAGAAGGCACATGGGATACTTGCCTTTATTAGCTGAGGCATAGAATACAAGAGCAGGGAGGTTATGCTGGAACTGTATAAAACGCTGGTTAGGCCACAACTGGAGTACTGCGTGCAGTTCTGGTCACCACATTATAGGAAAGACTTGATTACGTGGGAGAGGGTGCAGAGGAGATTTACCAGGATGCTGCCTGGGATGGAGGGTTTGAGCTATGAGAAAAGATTGGGTAGGCTGGGGTTGTTTTCCTTGGAGCAGTGAAGGTTGAGAGGGGACCTGATTGAAGTGTATCAGATTATGAGGGGCATTTATAGGGTGGATAGGAAGGCACATTTTCCATTAGTGGAGGGATCAATAACCAGGGAGCATAGATGTAAGGTAAGAGGTATAAGGCTAAGAGGGGAGTTGAGGAGATATTTCTTCACCCAGAGGGTGTTGGGAGTCTGGAACTCACTGCCTGAAAGGGTGGTTGAGTCAGAAACTCTTGTAACATTTAAGAAGTATTTAGATATTCACTTGCATTGCCATAGCCTCCAGGGCTATGGACCAAGCGCTGGAAAATGGGATTAGTGTAGTCAAATCTTTGTTGACTAGTGCAGACATGATGGGCCAAATAGCCTCCTTCTGTGCTGTAAATGTCTTTGTGTCTATCTGAAGAGACACTTAAAAGGGTGATAGGGAAGATGCAAAAGACTGAACTTTAATCTCCTGTGACTGCAAAGAAAAAAGACAGTTTTGCACATTTCAACAGTCACCCAAAAACCCATCTCCTGTTGATTTATATCTCAGAATGTGTAAATAGTTCCGGTATGAATACAAGATGATTATTTCCTCTCCTGGAATGTACAGGGGAAAAAATAGGTTAAAAAGCGAGCTGCGGAGCAGGGCAGGGTGTGCTGGTCACTGTGAGAGTGACAGCACAAGAAGACCAATAGTCATCCCTGCAGTTACAGAGAAAGTCTCTCTCTCTCCCTCTCTCCCTCTCTCTCTGTTGTTGGAGGCAAGGTTCTGCAGAAGCCACAATCAAAAAGGAAACAGGACAGCCTCTTCAGCTACCCTGCAGAACAAAGTGTCTCCAAAGCTAACTGCAAAACTGCCAAAGTCAGCTCTACTGGATTCACCCAACTTAACGGGGACAACGTACCCCCATCTACACCTCACAGACACGCCTGGTTCTTTTCTATTAACTTTCATTTGGACTCTTAACTTCTCATTTCTGATCTGTGCGTTCTGCTTTCATTATTTTTCTCGGGCTTTAGTAACTAATTATCTTGCTCTTTCTTTGACTCGAGAAAGCCTGGTTACATTGGCTCCTTTTATAAAATAAATACTTTTGAGCTGGGAAAAGGTACCTGGGGCGGAGTTGGGGGTTCGGTGGAGTCTAAGTTAACCTTGTCACGACCAACTGAGGGGTTGAGTAAAGAAGGGGAACCAGCTCATTCCTCCTCACCCGGGAGCGGAGCAGAACTGGGATCCCGTGTTCAGGAAGATAACAAATTGGGGACCTCGCCCAGGGACTGGAAGGGTCAGACGGATTGTGAACTCTGTGTCTCTGTCTCCACAGATGCTGTCAGAATTTTTCTGTGTTTGTTCCAGCACTGCTCTTTAGTGATCCCTGGTGGTCAAGTGATTGGGATTTGACACTCACATCGTGGGAAGGAAGACAATTGTTTTAAGGGTTGTGACTGAAGGTCTAACCTTGTGTTGGAGAATGGAGGCTGGTCTCATTGCTGGGGAAGGGTTACTGCAGCTGTACAGGGCCTTGGTGAGACCACAGCTGGAGTATTTTGTGCTGGTTTGACCTCCTTACCTAAGAGAGATAATGCTTGCCTTAGAGAGAGTGCAGTGAAGGTTCACCAGACTGATTCCTGGGATGGCGGGATTGTCGTATGAGGAGAGATTGGGCCGACTAGGCCTTTATTCACTGGAGTTTAGAAGAATGAGAGGGGATTTCATTGAAACGTATAAAATTCTGACAGGGATGGACAGACTGGATGCAGGGATGATGTTTCCTCTGGCTGGAGGCGTGTCTAGAACAAGGAGTCACAGTCTCAGGATACGGGGTAGGCCATTTAGGGCTGAGATGAGGAGAAACGTTTTCACTCAGAGGGATGAAGAAGCTTTGTTAAAATTCATTTCTGGGATGTGGGCTTCGCTGGCTGGGCCCAGCATTTATTGCCCCTTGAGAAGGCGGTGGTGAGCCGCCTTCTTGAACCGCTGCAGTCCATGTGGTGTAGATACACCCACAGTGCTGTTAGGGAGGGAGTTCCGGGATTTTGACCCAGCGACAGTGAAGGAACGGCCGATATATTTCCAGGTCGGGATGGTGAGTGACTTGGAGGGGAGCTTCCAAGTGGTGATGTTGCCTGTGGAATTCTCTACCACAGGAGGCTGTGGAGGCCAAGTCACTGAATATAGTTCGGAAGGAAATAGATATATTTCTAGACTCTAACGGTATCAAGGGGCATGGAGAGAGAGCGGGAGTACGGCGTTGAGATAGAGGATCAGCCATGATCATATTGAATGGCAGAGCAGGCTCGAAGGGCCGAATGGCCTACTCCTGATGCTATTTTCTATGTCCCTTTGGTCATAATAACAGGATTTATTTTGTGGTTTTCATGTTCCTCAAAGCTGACTTTACACGTGAGAGTTTAGGAGACGATGTTAAAATGTTTTCTTGCTGGTGAGAGTGGGAATGTGGTAAAAGTTCAGTGAAAGGGAAGAGGAATTCAGAGCTGGGGTTGCCTGTGAAACAAAGAGAAATATTCATAGCAAAAAGGAACAGTAAAGGATAACAACCTCAGTCACAGGAGTTTCCATAGTGTAGTGGTTATCACGTTCGCCTCACACGCGAAAGGTCCCCGGTTCGATCCCGGGTGGAAACATTATTGGACAATCTTGTGTTTCTCCCTCAAGTTACCTGTACAATGTTTACGCCACATTTTTTGCTGTCATGACAGCCAACACTTCAACCCAGATTCCTGAAATATACGTGTCGAATGAGACAAGAGCGAGAGTTCCCCAAACACAAACCACAAAATAGCTTCTGAGAATAGGGGTGGGTGGATGTGGCGCAGGTTTAGTTCAACCCGAGGAGAGACTCGGCACCTGGAGTGGGCCTGGCAGGAACCGGGGGCACCGGGAAGAAGATAATTAAATTGAGGCCCAGGCTCGGGGCCTATCACTTCCCCGAGGAGGCAGCACCAACAGCCTCAGGGACAGACCGGGGACAACTCGAGTTTAAAAACAGGGGACAAAATCCTGACAGTGACGTCACAGGAAAAGCTGTGAGTTGTTTGGCCGGTGAGAATTGCAGCTGTGTTTCCCCTCTCCAGAGTTAGGGAGTTAGTCTAAGCACCGGGAGACTAAAAACGTTAACAATTTGAAGGAAAGCATCCAGTTAGCGTTTATTGGGCACAGGCAGTTGCTGTAAGTGCTCTGAGGGGAAGCAGTGGCTGAGTGAGAGACCAGTTTACTGTCGTTAGCAAATTGATATCTCTCCTTCGCTGGTCACTCATCTAAACCATTGACAGATAGAATCCTGGGGAAAACAATCTCACTGCAGTAACTGATAAGGACAAGCACTTCCTTCAGGCCCGGCTAGCTCAGTCGGTAGAGCATGAGACTCTTAATCTCAGGGTCGTGGGTTCGAGCCCCACGTTGGGCGACTGTTTCTTTTTAAACACCTATCCACCATTCAACAGATTCAGCCCCACCTCTGAATTTCCCTGACATTTCACTAAACTTGCACCAAATTCCTGCTGTCAACGTTTTAAACGACACTCTTAAAATACAATCTGAAAAATCACATGTGGCTACCGCCTCAACACGTCCAAAGCACAAAATAAATCCTTCAACTTTCTGCTCTCCCTCACCAGCAACTGCTTTCATTCTGCAAAAGAAGGTTATCCAGAAACGAAACTGATTTAAATAATGATCTTTTTTCCAGACTGGATTCATATGAGTAATAATTTAATAAAATTACTTTCATTTCATCCGAAACTTCTATAAAAGTTTGGATAAAACTCCAGCACAGTTCTTTAGCGACCCCTGGCGGGCGAGTGATTGGGGTTTACCCATCATGACAAAAAACCCCAGGGGCAACCCACATCTGCTGTGCCATTCTGTTCATCCCCCTTTGCCCCAATATTTTCTACTCTATATAAGGTCCTGCCGGGTGTTGACATAGGTATGACAGGTATTACTAGTACAATGCCTATTAGCATATTCACTATGCATTCAACATTCATTCTATATACGCGTGTCAAACCTCTGAGCTGGCAACCGGTCAAGTCATGATTCTTGTGTCGTGAGAGATTCAATAAATGCTCATTAGTTACCCATAAAGGAACTACCCCTTCATTAATCTGTCTTAAATTTTCTCGGGCTTGTTCCAGTGCCCAAGATCCATAGGTGCTGCTGACATCATTTCTGCTTGCTTCGTCTGAAATATCTTTCCCTATTTCAATTAGTTTATTGATAGTCCCCGCATGACTCTCGAGCAGGGTAGCCAGACTTTGGATTAACCATGTCACGTCCTGGTCCATATCTAATTGTGTTTCCTGGTTCCCCTGTCCCCGCCCTAGAACCTTCTTAAGCTTAAAGCTCAGGGTCCGGACCTTCTGGTCAACAGTTGCCAGGTTCTGAATTAACCACTGATGTCCCTATATTGAATATCATAGCGGCATCATTTACCAGGCTGCGCTTAACGCGGTTCCCTCCCAAGCCTGATCGCATCTCGCCAATGAACTGAACTGCTTCAGTCATCAATTGGCATGTCAGAGCCGTATAGAGTGCTTGGGTATGGGTTGAGCACCACTGGGGCGGGGAAATTCCAGATATGTTCAAGACTCCGGGTACCAGCTCATGGTGTACATTATCATACAAAACTTCTGATTAACCAGTACCAAACCAGTCGTCAGTCCTGGATGCATAGTCGGACAAGGTGGGTCAGTCGGTGTGGTTTGAGGGGCTTCAATTATCTCTACTCGGACTGTGGAAGTAGATGTAGGAGGTGGCTGGGTATTGGCGGACCTCCCACGCCCGATCTGAAGCAAACCCTTACTACAATTCGAAAGCACTTGTTCTCCTACTGTTACATTTATCATTCCCCGTTGCTTGTCACATTCGGCACTGTCCGTGCTGTACCAAAGTTCCTCCTGCGGTGCGGGATGAGCGGTGATGATCCCCGACCTTGTTGCCAGTACTGATACGCCCAAGACCAGGATCGTGGATCTGTGGAGACATTAACATCGGCTCCCGTTCTCCGGGTTACCACTTGGTCAATTGTCATGTATCTTAAACTGTGTGCAATGCCTCCATTTACTTCCCGTTCTCATATCTACAAGTGCGCGTGTATCATCTGTCATAATTACCTCGTATGGTCCATGCCTGTTCTCTCTGAGCTCATCTTGACCATCACCTTATTCCCCACTGTGCGTTTCCAATGTCCCAGTTGATGGCCAGATTATCAAATTCACTTCCCTTAAAACAGTTTGTGCATTATGTCCTCTTTCCCTAACTCATTCTCCTACTTGCCTCATACCATTTCACACATGCAACAGCTACCATCTTATCTTGTTCAGGTTGCCTGGAGAGACTTTTAAATAAATAAAATATTCTCACGACGGTTTTTAAAAACAGAAATCAGGTATCGACATGTTTTGCTTCCTTACCTTCTTCTCAAACATCTTATTGTCTCAAGAGTAACCCACTAAATTGTGTCTGACCCGTTTCTTTTAGAATTATCCCAGGTTCATTAACTGGGCCAAAAATTGGATTTCTACCAAACTTTGTCAAGGTCTTGAGCTTAGTTTCATATTTTGGGAACAGACCTACAAACACAAAAGCTTGTAGCGTTTGAATTAGCGCCAATTGTTGTCAAAAACCCTTTAAAATGAAAATTCCCTTTTGAGAAATTATCAGGAACCAAACCTCAAATTTTTAAACTTTGTAAGAACTGTAATTCACACTATCAAAATCAAAACAACCTCTTTTTCATGTGTAATGATTTGTATCCAAGTTATAATTTCCGTATGTTTATGGACACATTCTTTATCTTTGGATAGCGTCCTAGTGGGATTCAAAAGTAACCTGTTAAATTACACTGCACTTTTACATCTCAAGATTGTCCCCAGTTCAAATCCCAGTGCTGTTGGGGTACAGATTTCCTTTCCTATTTAATTCATCTCTTCAAAAGAAACCCCTTTTTATCCATTGGAACCATCTAGACCGCGTGTTTACGCCTTTTGGTTTTCCTAGAATCCTTCTGAATTTCAAGTAATTTCCTTTTTCCTCAGAATTTTAGAATACCAACTCGCAAGATTGTATTCACCTCAAGGTGGTAGTATTTTTCTCTTAAGCCGAGGTGTACAATTAACTTCCCATTAACCCTTCCAGCACCAAAGGGGTTCCCTGCAGTAGCCGAGGCCACCGCACTCCCACATTTTACATATTTTTTGCATTGTGTGGCGAATATGGTGCCTTGATTGCCATATGTTTAGCAAACGTCCAAATCCTATTGGCCAACCCCTGTGCCAAATAATTAGCTGGACTGATTTAGGAAGATGCAGGATCCGAAGTGGGATTTAGCTGATTTGGCAAGGGATCTGTTCAATTGCCACTGATGTGAATCATTGAACACGCGTGTACGCAGTGTACACGAGTCGTTTCCAAGCAGGGAAATCGCAGGAATTAGAAGATAAATTTTGCTGGAAAGAGAGGCATGCTGCCGAAGTTTTTCATCTCGCGCCCATTAGGACAAATGCAAGAATGCCAAATTTCAAATGATCTAAACAATTTATACCACAGGAGGAGAGGGTGCTGATTGGCCGGCAAGTCGAATCAGATTGGCCGAGGTGTTGCCATGGAGAAAGTGACAGGGAGCTATAGGCTCCCCAAGCTCCCGAGTAATTCAAAAAGGTGCAAGGCTTGAACATATTCCTTTTATTTGCAGAGCATGGGCCCCTGTGTATGAACGTACGTCACCTCTAGCAGGTATAAATGAGCCACATTACCAGCTCGAATGATTATACTAAATTGGTTGTTAGCAGCAGTTAGTAATGTCACTGAGCTAGTAATTCAGAGGCCCAGGCTAATGCTCTGGGGAAATAGGTTCAAATCCCACCACAGCATCTGGTGGAATTTAACCTCAATTAGTAAATCTGGAATTGAATGCTAGTCTCAAACAAAACCATAAGCCTAAAAAACCCGTCTGGTTCCCTAATGCCCTTTAGGGAAGGAAATCTGCTACCCTTGCCCAGTCTGGCTGATATGTGACTCCAGACCCACAGCAATGTGTGGTTGACTCTGAAATGTCCCAGCAAGCCACTCGGTTCAAGGGCAATTAGGGACGGGCAACAAATGTTGGCGATGCCAGCGACACATCCCAGGAAAGAATCAATGAAAAAGCTGCTGGTGTATTCCTGCGGTATAAATTGCCCCGAGCATTTGAAATTTGACATTCTTGCATTTGTCCTGATGAGTGCAAGACGAAAAGCTTCGGCAACATGTGCCTCTTTTCAGCAAGATTCAAGCTCTGTGCCAAATGACTGAGAGAAATGTCTAATCTATGCAGAATACGGTGAGAGATACATGTCCTCATAGGGTATGGATGTGAACATAGGAATGGGAGGAGGCCATTTAGCCTATTGGACCTGTTCTGTCACTCAATCAGATCGTGGCTGAGCTGTGACCTAGCTCCATATCTCCGTCTTTGTCCGATATCCCATTATACCTTTGTTTAACAATAATTTAAAATTAGCAATCTAGCATCATTTTGCCACTTGTGGAAAAACATTGCGAGCTTCTCCCACCCTTTGCGTGTGGAAGTGTTTCCTAATTTCACTCCCGAAAAGCCTGGCTCTTAAGTTTTTGCACTGCTCCGAGACGTGTCCGGTCACCAGCGCGGAAGTGTCCGCTCTGTGGGTGTTAGAGCGGGTCCCTGAAGACAGAGGGCGAGAGGGGGAGAGCGGCTTTTGAAATGTGGGGATGGCGGAGGATGCTTGGAGTCAGCGGGATGGACAGAAGGATTCATGAGTGGGTCGGGCCAAGAGTAGAAGTCCAGGAACCAAAAGGCGTTGCTAAGTACAGTTGGAGAGAGAAAGCTCGTTGAGGCGAGTATTAGAAACGAGAAGCCAGCGGCACAGTGTCCATGCTGGGTGGAGGGTGAGGTAAGGGTGAAATTGGACCCCACTCGAAGGTCACACAATTGGCTGGTGGCCTATTACTGACTCACTCTGCCACTGCCTCCTCTCACCCGAGCACTTACAGCAATCGCGTGTGCCCAGTAAATGCCACCTTACTGAACCAACCACCCAGAGTCAACGTCACTTCCTAAGTGTGGAAGTAATGAGTGGAAAGGTTGACCCCTACAGTCAGGATGGCCGAGCGGTCTAAGGCGCTGCGTTCAGGTCGCAGTCTCCCCTGGAGGCGTGGGTTCAAATCCCACTCCTGACATTTCATTTTTCCAATAACTGCGCACAATTCATTCTGTGATAAAAGGGACACTGACCCAGACGCGATTTGAACACACGACCTCCTGATCTAGAGTCAGACACGCTACTGCTGCACCACGAGGCTGGGAATTGCTAATGCTTGTGTTTATATTGTGGAATGCCTCTCTTTCTTTATACGTTATGGCCACGTTGTGACACTCAAACAGTATCGACTAAAGGCTCAATCGCCAATTCTGCTGGGAGCAAATCAACCACCAGAAAAATAAACGATGACCTTCACTCGATGAAGCTAACGAAAGAATTCTGCCTCTTAACAACTAACATTGTGAGTGATTTTCCAACTCCCCGACAGGAGACTGCAGACTCAAAGCCGTGTCTGAGACCACTCAGCTAGTCTGACTGCTGACTGACCGTCTCCACACGGGGCAAGTCTCACTTGCTGACTTCTCCCAGTTTGTCTCGCCTTGGGGGACAGTCAATAATCGGTGCCTTTGTCTCCGTCTCTCGCGGCTTAAATCTGCTGTGATTCGTCGAGGCGGCTGCAGCAGGAGGATCCTGCGATAATCTCCCACACGTCAACTGCAGACGGTCAGAATGGGCAGCTTTGGACGCAGCAGCTTCTAACAGGGAATCGATCGCGTTCAGCAACGTAAAACATTGGCTGTTTGTACAAAAGAATGTTTAACAAGTGTTTAGATATAGGTCACTGGGGAAGCTGCGATAGGTGATAAGGGAAGCTAAGCACTTCAGTCCTGGCCAGCTCAGTCAATAGGTCATGAGACCTGTGCCCTCTGACCGCATAGATTCATAGCCCTGTGTTGGGCAAATGCTTCCTGTTGAGTGGGAATTTTCCCCCTCACGCGTCGACTCCAGCCCCGCATTCCCGTGACGTCTAACGGAACCTGCACCACATTCCCGCTCTCAGGGGGGAAGTTTTCCGCTTCCGTCTGTGGCGAACTCTCGCTCCGGTTTCATGTTGCACCCTGTATTTCGGGAATTTGGATGGAAACAGTGGTTGTCGTGATGGCAAAAAAAATAAAATAAAATGGTGCAACTTCGAACGGGTCACTTGAGGGAGGAAAGAAAGATTTTATCACTGAGCGTTTCCGCTCCGGATCGGACTGGGGATCATCCGGACACAAGACGAGTGTAACCACAAAGCTACGGAAACTCCTGGGATTGAGAGATTTCATCCTTTCAGCTCAATTTTCCTGAAATATTTATCTTTGTTTCACAGATGAATTCCTCTCACTTTTCTCTAAGCTTGATACCACTTTCCTGCCCTCACCGGCAAACCCACATTTACATCCCGTCTCCTAAACTACCAGGTGTAAAGCCAGCTGTGAGGGACAGTTCACCACATGAAAAACCACAGAGTAAATCCTAGCACTGTAACCGCTCTCCCTCAGTGAGAACCGCTTTCATTCCCCCCAACACACGGTTAGAGTTTCAGTCCCGATCATTGAAACAATTGTCTTTTAGCCTGTGGGTGAACCCCAATCACTCGCCCACCAGGGGTCGCTAAAGAACTGTGCTGGAGTTTCATCCAAACTTTTATAGAAGATCCTCATAACATGAAAGTAATTTTATTGAATTATTACCAATATGAATCCAGTCTGAACATTAGATAGTCGTTTAAATCAGTTTTGTTTCTGGATAACCTTCTTTTGCAGAATGAAAGCAGTTGCTGGTGAGGGAGAGTGGAAAGTTGAAGGATTTATTTTGTGCTTTGGACGTGTTGAGGCGGTAGCCACATGTGATTTTTCAGATTGCATTTTAAGAGTGTAGTTTAAAACGTTGATAGATTGCTAGAGCAGGAATTTGGTGCAAGTTTAGTTAAATCTCAGGGAAATTCAGAGACGGGGCTGGATCTGTTGAATGGTGGATGTGTGTTTAAAAGGAACAATCGCCCAACGTGGGGCTCGAACCCACGACCCTGAGATTAAGAGTCTCATGCTCTACCGACTGAGCTAGCCGGGCCTGAAGGAAGTGCTTGTCCTTATCAGTTACTGCAGTGAGATTGTTTTGTCACCAGGATTCTATCTGTCAATGGTTTAGATGAATGACCAGCGAAGGAGAGATATCAATTTGCTAACGGCAGTAAACTGGTCTCTCACTCAGCCACTGCTTCCCCTCAGAGCACTTACAGCAACTGCCTGTGCCCAATAAACGCTAACTGGATGCTTTCCTTCAAATTGTTCACGTTTTTAGTCTCCCGGCTGCTTAGACTAACTCCCTAACTCTGGAGAGGGGAAACACAGCTGCAATTCTCACCGGCCAAACAACTCACAGCTTTTCCTGTGACGTCACTGTCAGGATTTTGTCCCCTGTTTTTAAACTCGAGTTGTCCTCGGTCTGTTCCTGAGGCTGTTGGTGCTGCCTCCTCGGGGAAGGGATAGGCCCCGAGCCTGGGCCTCAATTTAATTATCTTCTTCCCGGTGCCCCCGGTTCCTGCCAGGCCCACTCCAGGTGCCGAGTCTCTCCTCGGGTTGAACTAAACCTGCGCCACATCCACCCACCCCTGTTCTCAGAAGCTATTTTGTGGTTTGTGTGTGGGGAACTCTCGCTCTTATCTCATTCGACACGAATATTTCAGGAATGTGGGTTGAAGTGTTGGTTGTCATGACAGCAAAAATTGTGGCCTAAACATTGTAGAGGTAACTTGAGGGAGAAACACAAGATTGTCCAATAATGTTTCCACCCGGGATCGAACCGGGGACCTTTCGCGTGTGAGGCGAACGTGATAACCACTACACTATGGAAACTCCTGTGACTGGGGTTGTTATCCTTTACTGTTCCTTTTCTCTCTGAATATTTCTCTTTGTTTCACAGGCAAACCCCAGCTCTGAATTCCTCTTCCATTTCACTGAACTTTTACCACATTCCCACTCTCACCAGCAAAAAACATTTTAACATCATCTCTTCAACTCCCACTTGTAAAGTCAGCTTTGAGGGACATGAAAAGCACAAAATAAATCCTGTTATTATGACCAAAGGGACATAGAAAATAGGATCAGGAGTTGGCCATTTGGCCCTTCGAGTTTGCTCTGCCATTCAATATGTTCATGGCTGACCCTCTATCTCAGCGCCGTACTCCCGCTCTCTCTCCATGCCCCTTGACACCGTTAGAGTCTAGAAATATATCTATTTCCTTCCGAACTGTATTCAGTGACTTGGCCTCCACAGCCTCCTGTGGTAGAGAATTCCACAGGCAACACCACCACTTGGAAGTTCCCCTCCAAGCCACTCACCATCCTGCCCTGGAAATATATCGGCCGTTCCTTCATTGTCGCTGGGTCAAAATCCCGGAACTCCCTCCCTAACAGCACTGTGGATGTACCTACACCACAGGGATTGCAGCGGCTCAAGAAGGCAGCTCACCACCACCTTCTCAAGGGGCAATAAATGCTGGCCCAGCCAGTGAAGCCCACATCCCATAATTGAATTTTATAAAAGTTTCTTCATCCCTCTGAGTGAAAATGTTTCTCCTCATCTCAGCCCTAAATGGCCTACCCCGTATCCTGAGTCTGTGACCCCTT
This sequence comes from Cetorhinus maximus, assembly GCF_964194155.1. Classification (NCBI taxonomy): domain Eukaryota; kingdom Metazoa; phylum Chordata; class Chondrichthyes; order Lamniformes; family Cetorhinidae; genus Cetorhinus; species Cetorhinus maximus. The sequence goes on along the minus strand of NC_135912.1, from coordinate 3,851,222 downwards.
GTTCTAGACGCCCCTCCAGCCAGAGGAAACATCATCCCTGCATCCAGTCTGTCCAGCCCTGTCAGAATTTTATACGTTTCAATGAAATCCCCTCTCATTCTTCTAAACTCCAGTGATTACAGGCCTAGTCGGCCCAATCTCTCCTCATTCGACAATCCCGCCATCCCAGGAATCAGTCTGGTGAACTTTCACTGCACTCTCTCTAAGGCAAGCATTATCTCTCTTAGGTAAGGAGGTCAAACCAGCACATAATACTCCAGCTGTGGTCTCACCAAGGCCCTGTACAGCTGCAGTAACCCTTCCCCAGCAATGGGAACAGCTTCCAGTGTCCAGTTGTGACCTCAGTCCTAAATGGTCTACCCCATATCCTCAGACTGTGACCCCTGGTTCTGGACTCCCCACCATCGGGAACATCCTTCCTGCATCTACCCTGTCTAGTCCTGTTAGAATTTTATAGGTTTCTATGAGATCCCCCCTCATTCTTCTGAACTCCAGCGAATATAATCCTAACCGACTCAATCTCTCCTCATATGTCAGTCCCGCCATCCCAGGAATCAGTCGGGTAAACCTTCGCTGCAGTCCCTCTATATCAAGAATATCCTTCCTCAGATAAGGAGACCAAAACTGCACACAATATTCCAGGGGTGGTCCCACCAAGGCCCTGTACAATTGCAGCAAGACATCCCTGTTCCTGTACTCGAATCCTCTGGCTATGAAGGCCAACATACCATTTGCCTTCTTTACCGCCTGCTGCACCTGCATGCTTACCTTCAGCGACTGGTGTACGAGGACACCCAGGTCTCGTTGCACATTCCACTCTCTCAATTTATGGCCATTCAGATAATAACCTGCCTTCCTGCTTTTTGCTGCCAAAATGGATAACCTCACATTTATCCACATTATACTGCATCTCCCATGCATTTGCCCACTCACTCAGCTTGCCCAAATCACACTGAAGCATCTCTGCATCCCCCTCACAGCTCACCCTCCCACCCAGCTTTGTGTCATCTGCAAATTTGGAGATATTACATTTAATTCCCTCATTGAAATCATTAATATATATTGTGAATAACTGGGGTCCCAGCACCGATCCCTGCGGTACCCCACTAGTCACTGCCTGCCATTCGGAAAAAGACCCGTTTATTCCTACTCCTTGTTTCCTGTCTGCCAACCAGTTTTCTATCCATCTCAATACCCTACCCCCAATCCCATGCGCTTTAATTTTACACGCCAATCTCTTATGTGGGACTTTGTCGAAAGCCTTCTGAAAGTCCAGAAGCTGGTGAGAGAAGGAACTTGGTGCAAGTCCAGTGAAATGTCAGGGAAATTCAGAGATGGGGCTGGATCTGTCGAATGGTGGATGTGTGTTTAAAAGGAACAGTCGCCCAACGTGGGGCTCAAACCCACAACCCTGAGATTAAGAGTCTCATGCTCTACCAACTGAGCTAGCCAGGCCTGAAGGAAGTGCTTGTCCTTATCAGTTACTGCATTGAGATTGTTTTCCCCAGGATTCTATCTGTCAATGGTTTGGATGAGTGACCAGCGAAGGAGAGATATCAATTTATTAACGACAGTAAACTGGCCTCTCACTCAGCCACTGCTTCCCCTCAGAGCACTTACAGCAACTGCCTGTGCCCAATAAACGCTAACTGGATGCTTTCCTTCAAATTGTTAACGTTTTTAGTCTCCCGGCTGCTTAGACTAACTCCCTAACTCTGGAGAGGGGAAACACAGCTGCAATTCTCACCGGCCAAACAACTCACAGCTTTCCTGTGATGTCACTGTCAGGCTGTTACTCTTTATAGCCCCTTTTTTCTATGAATATTTATCTTTGTTTCACAGGCAAACCCCAGCTCTGAATTCCTCTTTCCATTTCACTGGACTTGAGCCACATTCCCACTCTCACTGGCAAAACAACATTTTAACAATGTCCCTAAAAACTACCAGGTGTAAAGCCAGCTGTGAGGGACAGTTCACCACATGAAAACCACAGAGTAAATCCTAGCACTATAACCGCTCTCCCTCAGTGAGAACCGCTTTCATTCCCCCCAACACACGGTTAGAGTTTCAGTCCCGATCATTGAAACAATTGTCTTTTAGCCTGTGGGTAAACCCCAATCACTCGCCCGCCAGGGGTCGCTAAAGAACTGTGCTGGAGTTTTATCCAAACTTTTATAGAAGTTTCTCATGAAGCGAAAGTAATTTTATTGAATTATTACTCATATGAATCCAGTCTGGACATTAGATAGTTGTTTAAATCAGTTTCATTTCTGGATAACCTTCTTTTGCAGAATGAAAGCAGTTGCTGGTGAGAGAGAGTGGAAAGTTGAAGGATTTACTTTGTGCTTTGGATGTGTTGAGGTGGTAGCCACATGTGATTTTTCAGATTGTATTTTAAGAGTGTAGTTTAAAACGTTGATAGGTTGCGAGAGCAGGAATTTGGTGCAAGTTTAGTTAAATCTCAGGGAAATTCAGAGACGGGGCTGGATCTGTTGAATGGTGGATGTGTGTTTAAAAAGAAACAGCCACCCAACGTGGGGCTTGAACCCACGACCCTGAGATTAAGAGTCTCATGCTCTACCGACTGAGCTAGCCGGGCCTGAAGGAAGTGCTTGTCCTTATCAGTTACTGCAGTGAGATTGTTTTGTCACCAGGATTCTATCTGTCAATGGTTTAGATGAGTGACCAGCGAAGGAGAGATATCAATTTGCTAACGACAGTAAACTGGTCTCTCACTCAGCCACTGCTTCCCCTCAGAGCACTTACAGCAACTGCCTGTGCCCAATAAACGCTAACTGGATGCTTTCCTTCAAATTGTTCACGTTTTTAGTCTCCCGGCTGCTTAGACTAACTCCCTAACTCTGGAGAGGGGAAACACAGCTGCAATTCTCACCGGCCAAACAACTCACAGCTTTCCTGTGACGTCACTGTCAGGATTTTGTCCCCTGTTTTTAAACTCGAGTTCGGCCCCGGTCTGTCCCTGAGGCTGTTGCTGCTGCCTCCTCGGGGAAGGGATAGGCCCCGAGCCTGGGCCTCAATTTAATTATCTTCTTCCCGGTGCCCCCCGGTTCCTGCCAGGCGCCGAGTCTCTCCTCGGGTTGAACTAAACTTGCGCCACATCCATCCACCCACCCCTGTTCTCAGAAGCTATTTTGTGGTTTGTGTGTGGGGAACTCTCGCTGCTATTTTACTTTGCACACACTTCAATGTCCAGTCTGGATTGAAGTGTTGGCTGTCATGACAGCAAAACTGTGACATAACAACGAATGAGTAACTCGAGGTTGAAAAACAACTTCGTCACATAATGTTTCCACCCGGGATTGAACCGGGGACCTTTCGCGTGTGAGGCGAATGTGATAACCACTACACTATGGAAACTCCTGTAATTGTTGTGGTTCTACTTTGCCTTACCAACGCTGCAGGAGCCCCACAACGTGTGATTCTTTTTTTTTGTTGATAGTTTTTCGTCACTTTTGGCAGTCGAACAAGGTAAGTTTATTGACGCTCCGTCCCGAATTAAGAAAAGCGTTCAGATGCGTTCCTCGGGCCCCCGCACGCCCTAGGACAGGTGGAAGAGTAAGAGGATAGGCTTCAAGAGGTTTCACAGGTAACGAAGAAGACAAGCGAAGAAACGTACGGTTGTTTGGCTGTTCACGATGCAAATAATTCCGCATTGCAGCCAGTTCTGTTCGGTTGCCTTCTTGGATGTAGTTGTGTGGAGCAAACCTCACTTTTTTATTAGGGATTCAGTTTGCAGTAGCTTTCTGTTCTCAGGATGGTAACTTTGCAAACCCGGGTGCAGTACTCGAGAGAGAAAGAGAGAGAGAGAGAGGGAGAGAAAGACGGCTTTCTTACAGCTTTTCAGTACGGCAACTCTGTTCTCTCCTTGCGATCTCTCTGGCTCGGTAAAACAATCCTTAAAAGTCCTACTGGCTGTATATGCCAGAGGAATTTGAATACCCATGTCAACCTTTGTGGAACAGATAGTTGCATTCTGATATCTCATGTCAGGGACTTTTGACGAGTTTCAAGATAATGTGAAAGTCGGGAGGAGATGGGGCCTTTCACACTCCTTAGAGGGTTTTGGATGTCTGCTCCCTTTTCATCCCACTTGGGTGGAATGCTTTCCCCATGATTCCTATTGACTCCAGCTTTGCTAGGGGTCCTTGATGCCACACTCGGTCAAATGCTGCCTTGATGTCAAGGGCAGTCACTCTCACCTCGCCTCGGGAGTTCAGCTCTTTTGTCCATGTTTGAACCAAGGCTGTAATGAGGTCAGGAGCTGAATGGCCCTGGCAGAACCCAAACTGGGCGTCAGTGAGCGGGCTATTGCTAAGCGAGTGCCTCTTGATAGCACTGTTGATGACACCTTCCATCACTTCCCTGATGATCGAGAGTAGACTGATGGGGCAGTAATTGGCCGGGTTGGATTTGCCCTGCTTTTTGGTGGTCAGGGTATACCTGGGAAAATGCCCACACAGCTGCGTAGATGCCAGTGTTGTAGCACTGCCTGAGAGTGTGGTGGAGGGGGATTCAGTCGCAGTTTTGAAAAAGGAATTGGATAAATAGCAGAAAAGAAAAAAAAATGATGGTCTGGGGAGGAGTGGGAGTAGGAGAGTTCCTTTTGCAGAGAGCCAGCATTTACATGATGGGCTGAATGGCTGTCAAGTGGCACTCGCTTAGCAATAGCCTGCTCACTGACGCCCAGTTTGGGTTCTGCCAGGGCCACTCAGCTCCTGACTTCATTACAGCCTTGGTTCAAACATGGATGAAAGAGCTGAACTCCCGAGGCGAGGTGAGAGTGACTGCCCTCGACATCGAGGCAACATTTGACCGAGTGTGGCATCAAGGAGCCCGAGCAAAACTGGAGTCAATGAGAATCAGGGGGAAAACTCTATGCTGGTTGGAGTCATACCTAGCACAAAGGAAGATGGTTGTGGTGGTTGGAGGTCAGTCAACTCAGCTCCAGGACATCACTGCAGGAGTTCCTCAGGGTAGTGTCCTCGGCCCAACCATCTTCAGCTGCTTCATACATGACCAATGGCCTCATTCTGTGTCAGGCTAACCTGGGGTGTTAAGGGTTAATATTTTCGCACTCTTGCCATCCAAGACAAATAGGGTGTATAAGAAGGATCATCAGGCAAAATCTTATCTTATCTTCCACCTTTAGTGTTTGAAGAAACACATGACATCGAAAATTGGTAGCTAAACAGAGTGAGAGGGATCCGTTTGTTTTTCTGGTTCATTTGTAGCTGGCAGCATTTGCTGCCCTTCCCTAATTACCCCTGAGGGCGGCTGAAAGTTAACCACCTTCTTGTGGCTCTAGAGCCACATAAAGGTCAGACCAGGTAAGGATGGCAGATTTCCTTCCCTAAAGGGAAATTTGTAAACCATCTGAGCTTTTACCACAATCAGTGATAACATCATCATGATCGTTACTGAGGCAAGCTCTCCATTCCCAATTCATTAGTTTAACCCTCCCCACTACCCCACAGTGGGATTTGAACCCATGCCCCCAGAGTGTTACAAGAACAAAAATTGCCGGAAAAACTCAGCAGGTCTGACAGCATCTGTGGAGAGGAAGACAGAGGTTACGTTTCGAGTCCGTATGACTCTTCATCGGAACTATCAACTTAGTGCATCAGAACTATCAACTGAGTGCATCAGAACTATCAATTGAGTGCCCCAGAGTGTTAGCCTGGGAGGGGGACCTCAAAATTGCAGGTTAGGTGACATTATCACTGCCACACCATTCACATGTCAGTTCATTCCAGGATGGAAAGATAAGGGTTAACAAAGCCTGTTCTTCAAATGATTCAAGAACATTTCGGTCAGGACATTTTGTTTGAGGGAGGCAGCTATGGGGTGAACAGCAGTTTACATGAATGGACTGTCTTCAAAGGATTTGGGAATGGATACATCAGGAGGTCTGACATGTACCTTTGGTGTATAGAAGGACATGGCCTTCAATAGCTCTTTGGAGGGCTGGGGAGATAGAGAACTGAAAAGGCTCTCTTGTGCCTGGTGTCGGGGAACACAGGGAGAGGCAGCATTGTAAGCAGTGGAGATAGATCACTAGCGAGGGTCAAAATACAAAAGAGCTATTAATGGTTCAGTGAGGGAGTAAAATTTGACAAATGGATTTCGATTTCGGCAGATGTGAAGTCATTCACTTTGAAACTAATAGGATGGGGAGACTTTGTGAATGGTGAAAATCTACAAGCAGTGGGAGTCCAAAGAGGTTTGGGGGGTCCAGGCCCAGCGGGCATTAAAATATCTAGAACAGCTAGAGGAAATAATACAAAAGGCCCATGGGGTTCTGGAGGACTAGAATACAAAGGAGTAAAGTACAAGTCATGATCCTGCCCTACAAAGCCCTGGTTAGACCACACCTGGAGTTACTGTAAGCAGGGCCACCACACCATAGGAAGGATACATATGGCCCCGGAGGGAACATAGTGCAGATTTACCGGAATGAGACCTGGACACCAAGGTTTAAGCTACAAGGAGACACTTCACAAACTAGGCCTGTATTCCCCGGCATTTAGAAGGGTAAGGGGTGATTTGATCAAGGTTTTTTTTAAGATGTTAAGGGGAACAGATTGAGCCGATAAGAGAGAAACTATTTCCGCTGGCTTGGGAAGTCTGGGACTCGGGGTCAGAGTTTCAAAGTAGAGTTAGACCATTCAGGATTGGAATTAGGGAACACTTCCACACACAAAGGGTGACCATAAGACATAGGAGCAGAAATTAGGCCATTCGGCCCATCGAGAAGTTTTAACCTCACTTCCGCAAACGGCAACTGATGTTAGACCAATTATTCACATTAAATCTGAGATTGATAAGATGTTGTTAACCATTAGGGTGTGGGGGGGATATGGGGCAAAGGGGTTAGGTCACAGATCAGCCATAATCTCATTGTATGGCGGCAGGACAGGGTGGAGGGGCTGAATGGCCTCCCCCTGTTCCTATGTTGGGTCGGTCACCAATGCTAGACATCAATCGAGTCTATCCCGTGTTCTTCACCATCGAGTGTCTCATGCTTATTGGAAAAGTACTGTTGTGAACCAGGGGAGGGGTCGATTGAGAGAAGGATGAGCGTAAGCAGGAAGCAGTGAGTTTAGATGTAAGGGTGTGAGTGTCAGTGCCAGAGGGCAACGTTTAGTGTGTGTGAGTGTCTGACAGCTTAATCCAGCCCTGCTTGAGTGGTCTTGTGAGAAAATCTGCGGATGTTGTGGGTGGGGGGTCGGTGGAGACGACATTACCCCCTTCCTTACCCTGACCTCCCCCATGAGGGCAAACATTTGGGCAGATGTTGTAAAGTGTTAACAGCTGGGATATGCTAATGTATGACATAGATCACGATCTACCACTGACATCAGCCCATCATGTATTAGACTCTCTCTCTCTTTCTCTCTCTCGAGTAGTACTAATGAACAAGTGTTAAGCAGATATCAGTGTAGACCATAAGACATAGGAGCACAAATTAGGCCATTCGGCCCATCGAGTCTGCTCCGAGTCTGTCTGAGAATGAAGTCCCATGCCTAGAGTCCAAGATAGAAGAACGTATCTCAGAACAGAACAAGTGGTTGTCCACTTTGGCAGCAAGAATAGAAAAGCAGAATATTATTTAAATAGAGAGAGACTGCAGAATGATGCAGTACAGAGGGATCTGGGTGTCCTGATGCTCGAATCACAAAAATTTAGCATGCAGGTCCAGCAAGTGATTAGGAGGGCAAGTGGAATGTTGGCCTTTATTGCAAGGGGGGGTGGTGGAGTGTAAAAGTGGGGAAGACTTACTGCAAGTGTACAGGGCGTCGGTGAGACCACACCTGGAGCACTGTGTACAGTTTTAGTCATCTTATCTAAAGAAGGATATATCTGCATCGGAAGCCGTTCAGAGAAGGTTCACTTGGTTGATTCCTGGGATCAAGGGGTTTGTTTTATGAGGAAAGGTTGACCAGGTTTGGCCTATACTCATTGGAGTTCAGAAGAATGAGCGGTGATCTTATTGAAACAATTAAGATGCGAAGGTAGGTGCTGAGAGGGCGTTTCCTCTCGTGGGGGAATCTAGGACTAGGCACAGTTTAAGGGGAGTCATGTTAAGAACAGAGATGAGGAGGAATTTCTTCTCTCAGAGGATTGTTGATCTTTGGAATTCTCTACCCCGGAGAGCAGTGGAAGCTGGGTCATTGAATATATTCAAGGCCGAGTTAGACAGATCGTTGATCTCCAAAGGAGTTATGGGGTGCAAGTAGGAAAGCAGAGTCAATACCACAATCAGATCAGCCATGATCTTATTGAATGGGGGAACAGGCTTGAGGAGCCAAATGGCCTCCTCCTGGCTCCTATTTCTTACGACCTTATGACCTCCAGGGCGGTCTCTGGTAGTGACTCAGTGCCTCATTACAGACAGTCAAATTCAGCTCACTCGTTTCCACAAACCATGATCGCAGGGGCCGCGGCCTCACCTGAAGAGGTGCAGCCTGGTTCAAACAGGCCGTTGGACACTCCTGAGGGAAAATGACCATGCGGCCTTAGTAATCACACGGCCAGCCCTGTCAGCCAGATCAAAAGGAGGTCCCGGGAGTCATTTGGGGTCTCACTCTCGAGAACACTATGAGGGCTTCTGGGTTCTTCCTGTCTCACTCCGATTTCCAACCTGAGTTCCAATCGGGAATTGAGGGCGAGTGAGTGAGAGGGAGGAAGAGTGCACGAGGGTGTGAATGGGAGCATAATTGCGAAAGTTGATGAGTAGGGGGGAGAACAAGCAGGAGAGACATTTTGACACAGTACCATTACAGGAAGTACATATTTTATTGCTCTGATCTAGATAGATATGACACTAGTTTCTACGCATGTAACAGGTTTTATTCACAGTGCTTTAAAATGTCTGCTCCATGCTTCAGCTGTTTGCTTCCGGCTCTTTCTACAATTTGTCTACTTTGCTCAGAGTCCACACCCAGGCTTAGCTAATCAAACACAGTGAGCATCAATAATAAACAGATTTACTAATCAAACAGAACAATTGAAGACTACAGGAAGCATTTTAAAGGGATCATCAGTGCAGGGAAGGTAGTTAATTGGACTAAAAACTGGTGAGATAGGAAATGGCAGAGTCAGAGTTGAGGGGCGTTCCTTAGAGTGGTTGGAAGTGGTTAGCAGCGCCCCACAGGGCTCTGTTCCGGGACATTGTCTATCCACTGTTATAATCAAGGATTGGGACAGATGGTTATGGGCTCTCTCTGGATTATGTGACTCAGCACCACACCCGGTAGCTGCCACTGACTGAACTACACACTTACTCAGTCCGTCATTGGTTTCCCGATCTCTTTTTTTTTGAAAATCAACTCATGTGCCAGCTGGGACCCAGTTGGTAGCGCTCTCACCCCTGAGTTTCTGGGCTCAAGCCCCACTCCAGAACCTGAGGGCAAAAATCTAGGTTGGGACTGATGGAGGTGTTGCATTGTCAGAGGTGCTGTCTTTTAGATGGGATGTTAAATTGAGGCCCCAGCTGCCTGATCGAGTGAATGTAAAAGATCCCATGGCATTATTTCGAAGAAGAGCAGGGAGGGGGTGGGGGAAGTTCTCCCCCCTCCCCTGTCCTGGGGGCCAATATTTATCCCTCAACCAACATCACAAGAACAGATGACCCAGCCTTTATCACACTGCTGTTTGTGGGAGCTTGCTGTGCGCAAATTGCTTACCGTGTTTCCTGCGATACACTTGCACTTCAAAAACAAACTTCACTGACTGTAAAGCGCTTTGAGGCTTCCGGTGGCTGCGAAAGGCGCTATATAAATGCAGGTCTTCCTTTCCTTTTGAAATGGGATCTTTCTGTTGGGCAGATCCCAGGTCGCAGGGGCACATGCACCCAGGAATAGAGGAGGGGCGACTGAAAAAAACAGCCAAGGGATGAATCTAAACCCCCCCCCTGCCCCCGTCTCCCAGCGAGTGGAAGAACGGGGAAGGGGAGAGGAGAAGAGGGGTAGAGGGGAGACGGAGCTGTGTCCGATGACTCAGTTGGCTTGCGGGCAGGGACTCACTGGGCTGCTCATGTCTGGAGCGCCCGCCTCCAGTCCGACCACCAGAAGAAGCATACCCGTTGTCCCCTTTTGCATCTCTGGGCAATGCCAGGTGATGGAGCAGCCCTGATTATAGCCAGGGGGAGGCGCAGGGGAGCAAGTTTCCTAAGGCGAATTTAGACATTGTCGATGGAAAGACTTTGCCCTGCCCAGCATCACAGAGAGGCTGGCACGGTTGGAGGGGCTGAATGGCCTCATTCTGCGCTGTAACCCTATCCTTCTATATGCAATGCCCGCAGCTTGTGAAAAAAGTCAAACTGCTGCAGATGCCGGAAAGCTGAAATAAAAAGAGAGAGAGCTGTAAACACTCAGCAGGTCAGGCAGCACCTCGCAGACCGAGAAGCAAGAAATGACCCTTTGGCAGAATAATAGCCAAGACTCGAACTCTTAATTCTCACCCAGGCCGCCTGGGCTGCTGAGCATTTCCGGCATTTTCCGTTTCATCCCAAGCCTGCCAAAGTTTTTTTCCAGTGGTCCCGGGTGGTCCTACCAGGTTGTGAACCGACTGCCCATTTCCAACCACCCGCTGCCTTGCCCACGGCCATCCAGACTGGTTGCGGAGTGCCACCAGACATGAAGGGAGCTCTGCAATCCGCCATGGCTCAGTTGGTAGTGCACCCCACCCCCCACCCCCTAAGAATCTTAGATAAAAGCAAAATACTGCAGGTGCTGGAAACCTGAAACAAAAACAGAACTTGTGGAGAGAAAGACAGAGTTAACATTCTGAGTCCTTATAGCTGAAGAAGAGTCATAAGGAATCAAAACATTACCGCCTTTTTTTTTAAGCTTCACGGATGCTGTTAGGCTGGCTGAGTTTATCCAGCACTTTCTGTTTTAGTCCCCCAAGAATCTTGACCAGTCTTTATCCCTCAATTGATATCACAAACAAACAAAAAAAAAAATGCTGTTTGTGGGATCTTGCTGTGCACAAATTGGCTGCTGTCTTTCCGACATTACAGCACCGACTACTCTTCTTCAAGTGTTTCACTGTACCACGGGGCGCTTTGAGATGTCCGGTAGCCGTGAAAAACATTATATAAAGGCTAGTCTTACTTCCTTTCCCTCAGTGGGATCGGAGGCTGGAATGAGATTTCCCTCAGTTTCCAAGGGCCCTGTAGTGTCAGTCAAACTCCTGAGAACAAGAGCCATGGGATCGAGGAGCGACTGTGCCACACAAGTCATTTCTCGGTGCGGGTCAAGGATGGAACGATCGGGGCACATTTCCCGTGGAGCGCAAACCGATGACTCAGTAAGAGTCCGAGAGACCAATGCCTCGATCGTCTTGCAGAGATGGTGGTATCTTAGCGTCTGCTTTTAATAAAGACTTGTCATATCATGAAGCTCGTGCTGTTATATTCACGAAAACAAGGTGGCGAATTGGAGTCAATCTTTTCCAAAAAACATTTATTTACAGAGTGACAGATTACAAGCATACACCTCCTCACTCACCTATCCGAATTTGAGTGCGTGTCTCTTTATACCTGCTCAAGTGAAACCCCAATTTAATGCCCTTCACTTGCATACAATTAAAAATAGTTGATATTTAATTAACATGTGGCTCTATTACTGAAATAACCTATAAAGTCAGATTATAATTTACATTCGTAAAGATCTGTATCTTAACTCCAACTGCCCAATTGGTTTTCTAACCTCTTCCCAGCAGAAAGCCATCAATGGAGTGGTTGAGGTGAATAGCGCGGAGTGCGATGGAATACTCTCCAACAACACTCAAGAAACTTGACACCGTGCAGGACAAAGCATCCCCGCTGGATTGGCACCCGATCCACAAACATTCACTCCCTCCACCACCGACGCACAGTAGCAGCAGTGTGTGTACCATCTACAAGATGCACTGCAGCAACTCACCAAGGCTCCTTCGACAGCACCTCCCAAACCCGTGACCTCTACCATCTAGAAGGACAAGGGCAGCAGATAGATGGGGAACACCACCACCTGGAAGTTCCCCTCCAAGCCACTCGCCACCCTGACTTGGAAATATATCGGCCGTTCCTTCACTGTCGCTGGGTCAAAACCCTGGAACTCCCTCCCTAACAGCACTGTGGGTGTACCTACACTACAGGGACTGCAGCGGCTCAAGAAGGCAGCTCACCGCCACCTTCTCAAGGGGCAATTAGGGATGGGCAATAAATGCTGGGCCCAGCCAATGACGCCCACATCCCATGAATGAATTAAAAATTATGCATTTAAGGGGAACCTGGATAAACACATGAAGGAGAAAGGGATAGAAGGATATGTTGATTGGGTGAGATAAAGCAATGATGCGAGAAGGCTGAATGGCCTGTTCCTAGTCTGTACATTCATTGTCATTCTATATAACAACCATCCATTTAACCTCCTTCCTCAGACCTGTAGATTTTGTCCTATCACAGAGTCTGTCTACCCATTTAATTTCCTGATGTCTTTCACTATACCACGAATTCTTTATGACAATCCCTGGTTCTATTTTGGGTCTTTCATCTCCCGCCCTCCATAAGCCCGAGAGTGTCTGTAATCCTGCTGCCCCCTGTCCTAACTCTCACCAAGTCCCATTCGCTTCTCACCAACCCCCCCACCACCTCGCCCCACCCTGTACTCACTCATCCACATCGGTACTCGGTTAAGTACCCTGGTTTTCGAATCCCTCCATGGTCCTCGCACCCTCACTACCTCTGCCACCAGCGCCCCCCACCCGCCCCGCCCAGCCCCACAACTCTCCGAGATCTCTGCGCTCCCTCAATTCTGGCCTCTTGAGCATCCCTGATTTTAATCGCAACCCCCCCACCGCCACCGGTGACCCCAAAGCCTTATCTCTGTGCCCCTCCCGCCCCCACTCCCCCGGTCCCCGTACCATCAGCGAATGGGAACAAGCTTCTCCCTTGTCTACCTTGTCTAGCCTGTTGGTCTCTGGTCACTCAGTGAGGTTCAGCGTTGACTGTTCCCCAGCTGAGGGACGCCAGGGGAAGGGTTTTTCCCTTGTCACAGGAACACGTGATGTGGTCCATGAATGTCAGTGCTGGTGTGATGCTAGATATGTAGCCCGCACCTCCCAACAACTGGGAGAATCGTATCAAACAGCATGTCCCTTCAGCTAGTATTATTCCTCTGTTGTTTGCGTACAGCATAGGAACAGGCCATTTGGCCCAAGTAGCTTACTCCTTACTGGTGATTACTCCCCACATGAACCTCCTCCCACCCCTCCCTCATCAGCAGATCCTTCTACCCCTCCCTCCCTCCTATACCGCCCCCCCGGAAGCCATTTAATTTGAAGGAAATGAAATGCCGGAGAATTTCCCAGAAGATGTTTTATCCAATCGGGCGTTGGCTTGAGGAGACGGCGCAGCTCATTGTTGGGACTGTCGCTTCCATCGAGAAGGCTGGGGTTCCAGTCCCCCCCCACCCCCCACCCCCCCACCAGGGCTCGGGTGTACAGACTGAGCCCCCCTTCATCTTGTAAATGGCGTCCCCGATGGTAAAAGGCGCCGGCTTTTCGGGAGGTGACTCGCGGGGGCCCCCGGCATTGTCAAAGGTCTGGTGCTGCCAGTCGGAGGAGAATCATCGGGGCGTGGAACGTTTACTGCACAGAAGGAGGCCATTCAGCCCATCCTGTCCCTGCCAGCCCTCTGCAAGAGCAACTTGGCTACTCCCCTCCCCCTCGCCTTAAATCCCATGAACCCCCAAGGGGGTGGGTAAATCCCATGAGCCCCTGGGACGGGTAAATCCCATGGACTGGAGCCTCGGGGGCGTTAATAAATGACGGTTCATACCCGAATAGTGCTGCCCTCTCCACATTGTAACCTGGCTTGCTGAGACCCCCCCCCACCCCCTCAGAGACCCTCACTCCCTCCCACCCGCCAACACCCCCTCGCCGCTTCCCCCCTGCTCACCGTGCTCGCTGCCCCCTATACTGAGGCCTCGTGGTGCTCGGGGGAGGGGGGATCCCCCTCCAGCTTTTAGGAACACGTAAGTGGTGTTGAATGAGGGGTAGCTGTACAGCGGTGGCCCGCACTCTGCTGTGTCGCCAGGGATTCCTGAGCAGGCCCCCGGGCACCCGGGTTCCGTCGGGGGTTCGGCGGGCGCCGGTCTCCTGGCGGACGCTGTGATCTCACTGTACACCTCCATGTCGGCCTCCCTCTCCTGGTCAGCCTGGCCTCGCGTCCCCCTGCAGGGCTGGGAAGATCGTGCAGGCGTTAAATGGTCAGTCGCGCGGATCGGTTCGAGGACGCAGCCGGAAAGCGTTGCCATGGCTCTGAGACAGTGAGCCCACAAAGGACGGGCATCAGGACGGGCACCAGGAGTGGCATCAGGACTGGTATCAGGACTGAAATGAGGCCTAACATCAGGGCTGGTATCAGGATTGGTATCAGGACTGGAATTAGGGATGGTACCTGGACTGCTTCAGGACTGGTATGAGGACTGGCATCAGAATTGACCAGCTGATCAGTGCCTGGACTCAGGCATTGGTGGTGTCCATGGACTGGACACAAAGACAGAGATCCCAATGAATTAACTCACACTGTCACTTTCAATCTGACACACATTGATGGGACATCGACCCCTGAGTTACTATAGCCTCTCTGATCCTTATATTCTCTCTGTCTGTGTGTACCTGTCCTGGGAGTGTTTGATGGGGACAGTGTAGAGGGAGCTTCACTCTGTATCTAACCCCGTGCTGTACCTGCCCTGGGAGGGTTTGATGGGGACAGTGTAGAGGGGGCTTTACTCTGTATCTAACCCCGTGCTGTACCTGTCCTGGGAGTGTTTGATGGGGACAGTGTAGAGGGAGCTTCACTCTGCATCTAACCCCGTGCTGTACCTGTCCTGGGAGTGTTTGATGGGGACAGTGTAGAGGGAGCTTCACTCTGTATCTAACCCCGTGCTGTACCTGTCCTGGGAGTGTTTGATGGGGACAGTGTAGAGGGAGCTTCACTCTGTATCTAACCCTGTGCTGTACCTGCCCTGGGAGGGTTTGATGGGGACAGTGTAGAGGGAACTTCACTCTGTATCTAACCCCGTGCTGTACCTGTCCTGGGAGTGTTTGATGGGGACAGTGTAGAGGGGGCTTTACTCTGTATCTAACCCCGTGCTGTACCTGTCCTGGGAGTGTTTGATGGGGACAGTGTAGAGGGGGCTTTACTCTGTATCTAACCCCGTGCTGTACCTGTCCTGGGAGTGTTTGATGGAGACAGTGTAGAGGGGGCTTTACTCTGTATCTAACCCCGTGCTGTACCTGTCCTGGGAGTGTTTGATGGGGACAGTGTAGAGGGAGCTTCACTCTGTATCTAACCCTGTGCTGTACCTGCCCTGGGAGGGTTTGATGGGGACAGTGTAGAGACAGCTTTACTCTGTATCTAACCCCGTGCTGTACCTGTCCTGGGAGTGTTTGATGGGGACAGTGTAGAGGGAGCTTTACTCTGTATCTAACCCCGTGCTGTCCCTGTCCTGGGAGTGTTTGATGGGGACAGTGTAGAGAGAGCTTTACTCTGTATCTAACCCCGTGCTGTACCTGTCCTGGGTGTGTTTGATGGGGACAGTGTGGAGGGAGCTTTACTCTGTATCTAATCCCCGTGCTGTACCTGCCCTGGGAGTGTTTGATGGGGACAGTGTAGAGGGAGCTTTACTCTGTAACTAACCCCGTGCTGTACCTGTCCTGGGAGTGTTTGATGGGGACAGTGTAGAGGGAGCTTTACTCTGTATCTAACCCCGTGCTGTATCTGTCCTGGGAGTGTTTGATGGAGACAGTGCAGAGGGAGCTTTACTCTGTATCTAACCCCGTGCTGTACCTGTCCTGGGAGTGTTTGACGGGGACAGTGTAGAGGGAACTTTACTCTGTATCAAACCCCGTGCTGTACCTGTCCTGGGAGTGTTTGATGGGGACAGTGTAGAGGGAGCTTTACTCTGTATCTAACCCCGTGCTGTATCTGTCCTGGGAGTGTTTGATGGAGACAGTGCAGAGGGAGCTTTACTCTGTATCTAACCCCGTGCTGTACCTGTCCTGAGATTGTTTGATGGGGACAGTGTAGAGGGAGCTTTACTCTGTATCTAACCCCGTGCTGTACCTGTCCTGGGAGTGTTTGATGGGGACAGTGTAGAGGGAGCTTTACTCTGTATCTAACCCCGTGCTGTATCTGTCCTGGGAGTGTTTGATGGAGACAGTGCAGAGGGAGCTTTACTCTGTATCTAACCCCGTGCTGTACCTGTCCTGGGAGTGTTTGACGGGGACAGTGTAGAGGGAACTTTACTCTGTATCTAACCCCGTGCTGTACCTGTCCTGGGAGTGTTTGATGGGGACAGTGTAGAGGGAGCTTTACTCTGTATCTAACCTGTCTCATTCTCTTTCTGTTATGCTGTCTTTCCCTATGTCTCTATCATTTCTTCCTAATGGTTAAAAATGGTAACTGAACTGAGTCGCTCAATAACACCATCCCCCACCACCATTGACCTGCCCTCCCACAACCCCATGCCTGCCCCATTTTCAGGGTTTAAGTAGGGGATTATTCCAAACAACAATATTAATGGCACAAAGGATCACGAGAAAATATTCTTGTGTCCCAAAGTCTCAGTGAATGCATCATCGGGAAAAACTGACAAGGGGAGACAGGGGAGTAAATTGGGCTCGAGGGTGAGGGTGAGATCGATCAGAACCTGGAGAGACCTCTAGGGGCAAAAACCCTTCTCTTGGAGCTGAACCCTCAACGTAAGTCATAGGACAAACTTGCCTCGTTCTCCGATGGTGGGGCACGGTCCTCTTCTCCTCCTCCTGCTTCCTGGGAATTTGATCCCAATCCTGCAAGAGATGCATGCACATTAGGAATGAAGGGGTGGGGTGTGGGAGCAGGAAGACAGCCCTCGGGTTCAGCCCGTTATACTCCTGAGAAACAAGAACTTCGCGTGGTTTGAACGGCCTCTGGACCTTCCCGAAGTTGGAGAGACGCGGAGCTGGCATGTGGGAAAAGCAACACCTCGTCAACCATGAGTTCAGGAGCGGGAGGAGGCCATTCAGCCCCTCTAACCCTGTTCCTCCATTCACTTTGGTCATGACTGAGTGAAGCGCAGTCGGAGCAAGGGGAGACGATTTGAGGCGGGGTGGGGGGAAAAAAAAGTCGGGGGTGGGGGTGTTGCTCGGTTCATCTTCCTCTCAGCATGCTGACCATTTCTTCACCATGGAGAGCGCAGTCCAGTGGTTGTTGTGATTGGCACTGCTCAGGCGGGAGGTGAACAGAAAGTTCAGAGAGGCAGAATGTCAATGGCGGCTCAGTGGCTATCGAAACGAAGTGGGCAACGGGTCACCCTGGCCAACGTCCTGACCAATGCTGGCGGTCACCAGGCTGGCTGGCCACTGGCTCGTCGTGGGATCTTGCCATGCCATTTCTTTGGAAGACGAGGACGCACACCAAACTGGGCAGAGATGGTTTCTGGGTCAAAGTTGAGGCCTTCATCATGAAAAATCAATTTTCACCCACAGCACGAAGTGGACCATGTCCAGTCGGCCACCCGTGACACACATTGCCAGAGGACCCCACACGGGAAAATCACGGGAGAGTTAAGTTGACGTCATTCCAGGTTAGAGTGCCTGCCCTCCCCCCTCTCCCCAGGGATGGTACATGCCAAGAGTACAATAGCAGTGAATGAACATAATCTCTGCCCTGGGAGTGTTTGTTGGGGACGGTGTAGAGGGAGCTTTACTCTGTATCTAACCCCGTGCTGTACCTGCCCTGGGAGTGTTTGATGGGGACAGTGTAGAGGGAGCTTTACTCTGTATCTAACCCCGTGCTGTACCTGTCCTGGGAGTGTTTGATGGGGACAGTGTAGAGGGAGCTTTACTCTGTATCTAACCCCGTGCTGTACCTGCCCTGGGAGTGTTTGATGGGGACAGTGTAGAGGGAGCTTTACTCTGTATCTAACCCCGTGCTGTACTTGTCCTGGGAGTGTTTGATTGCGACAGTGTAGAGGGAGCTTTACTCTGTATCTAACCCTGTGCTGTACCTGTCCTGGGAGTGTTTGATGGAGACAGTGTAGAGGGAGCTTTACTCTGTATCTAACCCCGTGCTGTACCTGTCCTGGGAGTGTTTGATGGGGACAGTGTAGAGGGAGCTTCACTCTGTATCTAGCCCCGTGCTGTACCTGTCCTGGGAGTGTTTGATGGGGACAATGTAGAGGGAGCTTTACTCTGTATCTAACCCCGTGCTGTACCTGCCCTGGGAGTGTTTGACGGGGACAGTGTAGAGGGAGTTTTACTCTGTATCTAACCCCGTGCTGTACCTGTCCTGGGAGTGTTTGATGGGGACGGTGTAGAGGGAGCTTTACTCTGTATCTAACCCCGTGCTGTACCTGTCCTGGGAGTGTTTGATGGGGACGGTGTAGAGGGAGCTTTACTCTGTATCTAACCCCGTGCTGTACCTGTCCTGGGAGTGTTTGATGGGGACGGTGTAGAGGGAGCTTTACTCTGTATCTAACCCCGTGCTGTACCTGTCCTGGGAGTGTTTGATGGGGACAGTGTAGAGGGAACTTTACTCTGTATCTAACTCCGTGCTGTACCTGTCCTGGGAGTGTTTGATGGGGACAGTGTAGAGGAACATTCTTAGGAGCCAAAACCCTTATTAATTTCCACCCCCCTTCTAACCAAGGTTTCTGGGAGCATTTTCCAATCCATATCCAAAAGTGTGAGGAAGCGACTGAGACCAGACGAGAAATGGTTCCTGAGTTTTCATAATCCCCCCTGCGTCTTTCAGAAATATGGAACTTCTACAAGCACTATTGGCAGATATACACACCAGGTATAATGTTGAATTTAACCAGGAGGCATATTAGGCACAACATGCACAGGACGATCCCAGAGACCAGCAGAGCCGGCATAGGCCAATTCCCAAACTTTTGAAGGCCTGATGATCCTTCATCTGGAAAAGATGAAGCATCATCACGTTAAATACAAACTCACTTCACCGACAAAGGGTTCTCACCCCCAAACGCCAGCCCTCCCCCTATACTTCAACTGATGTGCTAAGCTGGCTAACAATCCTCCTGGAACTTTCAACCTGGAGAACCTATTGAGGGAAGTGGGGGAAAGGAAAGCCTGTTGCACTTCCTATTTGTGGCGCCCCCCTCCCCTTACTCTCGCCCCTCCTCTGGCTGTTCTCTTGCCTTATGCTGTGTCTCAATGGGTAGAACTCTCTCTCTCTCTCGCCTCTGAATCAGAAGGTCAAGCGTCCAAGCCCCACTCCCGGAACCTGAGCACAAAATCCAGCCTGGCGCTCCCAGTGCAGCACTGGGGGAGCGCTGCACTGTCGGAGGTGCCATCTTTCAGAAGAAATGTTAAACGAGGCTCTCCCCAGTGCCCTGGACGATGTTTCTCTCTCGACCAGCGTCAGTAAGACATGTCGCTTGGCTGCTTCACTATTTGTGGGATCTTGCTGTGCATACCTTGGCTGCCCCCCCCTCCCCCAACCCCATTGCAACAGTGACTTGGAAAAACTACGTCATTGACCGTAGGGGGTTGTGCGACATCCTGAGACCATGAAAGGCGCCTTATAGAATCATTACAACACAGAAGGAGGCCATTCAGTCCATCAAGTCTTTCCCCATAACCCGTCCGTATTTTTTCTGCTTCAAGTATTTATCCAATTCCCTTTTCAAGGCTATTTTCAAACCTGTTTCCACCATCCTATCAGACAGTGCATTCCAACCCCCGACCACACCACCCACAAGGACATAAGAAATAGGAGCAGGTAGTAGGCCATTCAGCCCATCAAGCCTGCTCCATCCCATTCAATATGATCATGGCTGACCTTGGGGTTTCAGCATCATTTTCCTGCCCACTCCCCATATCCCTTAATTCCCCAAGAGACCAAAAACTCTGTCTATCCCAGCCTTAGATGTGTTCAACAATGGAGCATCCACGACCTTCCGGGGTAGAGAATTCCAAATATTCACAACCCTCTGAGTGAAGGACTTTCTCCCCATCTCAGTCCTGAATGATCGGCCCCTTTTCCTGAGACTGTGCCCCCGTGTTTTAGACCCCCACCCCCCGACCAGCGAGAAACAACCTCTGAGCGTCCATTGTATCGAGCCCCTTCAGAATCTCGTATGTTTCAATGAGATCACCACTCATTCTTCTAAACTCCCGTATAAACTCCCAATTCACACAGCCTCTCATCACAGGACAATCCCCTCACCCCAGGGGGCCAACGTAGTGAAGCCTTCGCTGCGCTGACACCAATTACAGTTTTTCCTTCCTCAAATATGGAGACCGAAACTGTGCGCAGGATTCCAGATGTGGCCTCACCAACGTCCTGTACAGCTGCAGCGAGGCTTCATTCTCTGTGTTTTCCAATCCTCTTGCAATAAAAGGCCAAACCAATTTGCCTTCCTAATTGCAAGCTGTAACCGCATGCTAACTTTCTGTGCTCCTTGTATGAGTGCACCCAATCTCTTTGAACGTTAACATTTACAGGTTTCACACCTTTTAAAGATATTCAGTGTTTTTGCTCTTGTTATTTAAACTTTCTCACATTTTGCCCCATCTGCAACCATGCTGCCCATTCACTTAAGCTGTCGATTTCTTTTGGCAGCCCCTTTGTGTCCTCCTCGCAGCTTACACTCCCACCTAACCTTCTTATGTTCAGCAAACCTCCACACATTACTCTCAGGCTATAGAACAGACCTCCTTCCATTTGCTGTCCCTTCTTCCTTCCTCAGCATTTGTTAGTTTACAAAGCGACCGAGAAACAGGAATACCTGGTGGGTCGATGATAAGGACAGTTCCGTTACCCTGCCCTTCTTTGATTGGAATCGGATCCTCTATCTGTAGGTAACAGTAATAAGTCCCACTGTCATTTAGCTCGACACTTCTGATCTGTAAAGTGAAGAGTTGAGATTCCAGATTGACACTGACACTAAACCTGGGACCCACATCGACCGAAGTGCTGTGGTTTCTTGAGCCTTTGATTTGATAGGTGTAGAGTTTGACATCTTCCTTTTTCCAATGGAAGAAAGCTTCTGTGATCTTCTCTGAGGCATTAAAGCTACAGGTTAAGACCACATCCGTGCCTTGCTTGACAGTGAGAGATGAGGGTGATTGCAAGACCAAGAGATTCGCCTGGGCACCTGAAACAGCAAAACCAATTAAACATTTATGGTTTCCAAGGAGGCCATTCAGCCCATTGTGACCATGCTTTGAATAGGAACGAGGAGCAGCAGTAGGCCATTCAGCCCATCGTCATTCAACCAGATCATGGCTAATCACCTACCTCAACGCCACTTTCCCACGCTATCCCCATATCCCCTGATGTCATGAGTATCTGTTGGTCTATCGATCCCTGACTTGGGCATATTCAATGATTGAGCTTCTAAAGTAGCGAATTCCAAAGATTCACTACCCTCTGAGTGAAGAAATTACTCCTCATCTCAGTCCTAAATGACCTGCCCCTTATTCTGAGACTGTGTCCTCTGGTTACCAGCCACTCACCCATCCCTACCAGCCAGGGCAAACATCCTTCCTGCATCTACCCTGTCTTAGCCTCCGAAGAATTTTGTACTCCAAAACCCTTACAATAAAGGCCAGCCAATTTGCCTCCCTAATTGCTAGCTTTTTGTTCCTGTACAAATACCCCAGAGTCTCATTGAACATCAACATTTACAAGTTTCACTTCTTTAAAAATATTCAGCATTTTTGTTCGAATGACCAAACTTTCCCACATTATACTCCTGAGCTCGCAAGATTACAGGCCCAGTCTTATCAATCTCTCCTCAAAGGACAGTCCCAGTGATTAGTGATTGAAACTTACAGAATACTGAAAGGCCTGGATAGAGTGGACGTGGGGAAGATGTTTCCATTAGTAGGAGAGACTAGGACCCGAGGGCACAGCCTCAGAGTCAAGGGAAGACCTTTTTAGAACAGAGATGAGGAGAAACTTCTTTAGCCAGAGAGTGGTGAATCTATGGAATTCATTGCCACAGGAGGCTGTGGAGGCCAGGTCATTGAGTGTATTTAAGACCGAGATAGATAGGTTCTTGATTGGTAAGGGGATCAAAGGTTACGGGGAGAAGGCGGGAGAATGGGGTTGAGAAACTTATCAGCCATGATTGAATGGCGGAGCAGACTCAATGGGCCGAATGGCCTAATTTCTGCTCCTATGTCTTATGGTCTTATTAGTCTGGCAAGTAAACCCTTCCTTAGGTAAGGGGACCAAAACTGAACACAATACTCCAGGATAAAGCAGCCCCGCTTGATTGGCACCCCATCCACAAACATTCACTCCCTCCACCACCGACGCACAGTAGCAGCAGTGTGTGTACCATCTACAAGAGGCACTGCAGGAACTCACCAAGGCTCCTTAGGCAGCACATTCCAAACTCACGACCACTATCATCTAGAAGGACAAGGGCAGCAGACACATGGGAACACCACCACCTGGAAGTTCCCCTCTAAGCCACTCACCATCCTGTCTTGGAAATATATCGCTGTTCCTTCACTGTCACTGGGTCAAAATCCTGGAACTCCCTCCCTAACAGCGCTGTGGGTGCACCTACGCCACATGGACTGCAACAGTTCACAAAAACATCTCATCATGAGTGTTGTTGGAGCTGCACTCATCCAGGCAAGCGGAGACTGTCCTGACTTGTCCCTTGTAGATGGTGGACAGGCTTTGAGGAGTCAGGAGGTGAGTTACTCGCTGCAGGATTCCTAGCCTCTGACCTGCTCTTGTAGCCACAGTGTTTATGTGGCTGGTCCAGTTCAGTAACCCCCAGGATCTTGTTGGAGATGACAATTGCCTAACAATTGTGTGGTGCAAATATTACTTGCCACTTGTCAGCCCAAGCCTGGATATTGTCCAGGTCTTGCTGCATTTGGACATGAACTGCTTCAGTATCTGAGGAATCATGAATGGTGCTGAACATTGTGCAATCATCAGCGAACATCCCCACTTCTGACCTTATGATGGAAGGAAGGTCAGTGACGAAGCAATTGAAGATGGTTGCATACAAACATACAAACATATGAACAAGGAGCAGGAGAAGGCCATTCAGCCCCTCGAGCCTGCTCCACCATTTAATAAGATCATGGCTGATCTGATAGTGACCTCAAATCTGCATCCCACCCACCCCAGGTAACCTATCACCCCCTTGCTTACCAAGAATCTGTCCACCTCTACCTTAAAAACATTCAGCGACTCTGCTCCCACCGCCTTTGGAGGGAGAGAGTTCCAAAGACTCACAACCCTCTGTGAGAGAATAAAATTCCTCCTCATCTCCGTTTTTAATGGGCGACCCCCTTATTTTTAAACAGCGACGCCTGGTTCTAGATTCTCCCTCTAGAGGAGACATCCTCTCCACATCCACCCTGTCAAGGCCCCTCAGGGCCTTAAAAGGTAGCTTCCCCAGTGAGAAACAAGCAGCTATTGTGGAAAATGAATCTGACAAGCATCTGGATAACCCATGGATATTTTTTTTTCTGACTTTGCTTTTTACTTTGGCCAAGTTTTAAGATCTGATGCTCAACAGAATTTTATTTCTTTATTACACGCTTGGAGCTGTGACAGGTGGGGGGTGGGGTGATGAATGTTGTCCATGTGTTGCTTTTGCGTTGGCGGCTGATCGGACATATTTGTACATTTTAAGCCTTTCGTTAATAATTTCTGCATCATTACCTGAATGAGTTTTCGCAGCGAAACTAACTTTTTTACTTGCTAACTTGAGAAGCCTGGCTGGCTTTAATTTCTTACAATGAGCTACCACACAGTTCAATAACCAAACTCTGCTCTAACCAATCCAGGAGTGGGACCAAGAGAAGAGTCAGTTCACGCCTCCTTACCTTGTCGTAACACATAGCTTACCTCTTCCCCAATGGCAGTTTAAAGTCTGATGCCAGGGCTTGGGGGTATCTTGGCATCGAGCAGCAGTGATGCCACCAAGCATGCAAAGCCACACAAGTGCCAGGCAACGGCTATCTCCAACAATACAGGACTTAACCACATACCATTGACATTCAATGGCACTACCACCACTGATCCCCTCCACTATCAATGTTCTGGGGTTTACCATTGACCAGAAGCTTAACTGGACCCAGATAACTGGACATAAACAATATGATCTGGTCAGAGGCTTGGAATTCTGCAGTGAGTAAACCATCTCCTGATTCCCCAACTTTTATTCCCTCCACCACCGACGCACAGTAGCAGCAGTGTGTGTACCATCTACAAGATGCACTGCAGCAACTCACCAAGGCTCCTCAGACTGGACCTTCCAAACCCGTGACCTCTACCACCTGGGACAAGGGCAGCAGATAGATGGGAACACCCCACCACCTGGAAGTTCCCCTCCAAGCCACTCACCATCCTAACTTGGAAATATATCGGCCGTTCCTTCACTGTCGCTGGGTCAAAATCCTGGAACTCCCTCTCTAACAGCACTGTGGGTGCACCTACACCGCAGGGACTGCAGCGGCTCAAGAAGTTATAACTTCTACCTGGTTCTTAACAGTGCAACGTTAAGGGGAAGCAATTGTCAAATTGTGATCAGATTAATGAGATTCCAGGAAGCTATGAGGTTCTGAATTGAGGGATTTCACTTCCTTAAAATCTTTTACATCTTTAACTGTGCTGAAAAACATCACCGACTCTGGCAAGTTAACTCTGTCGCACTGTCTCCACAGAAGCTACCTGGTCTTGCTGAGATTTCCAGTATCTGCAGTATTTTGCTTTTGAAGCCCTTTTCGAATTGTACTAACGTTGGGAAGTGGTTGATAATTGGCGCACAGCAAGCTCCCACGGACAGCAATGTCTTAACACCCAGATCATCTGGTTTCCTGATGTTGGTTGTGGGAATAACATTGGCCAGGACATGGAGGGAGGTGGGGGTGGGATCTCCCCTGGTCTTCTTTGAGATATTGGCCGTGGGGTCTTTTACACCCACTCGACATGGCACTGCCAACACTCGCTTGGCTGGCACTAGAGAGTCGGCCTAGATTTTCCAAGGCTCTAGGCTCTGGGGAGGCCCTTGAACCCACAACCTACAGACTGGGACACAAGAGCGTAGCCCACAATGAGTCACAGCTACATCCGCTGTGAGAACATCTGCTGATAAACACTAACTGTTGGTCTAAAATCCAGATTAAAACCAAAGCAGGCTAGTCTTACAGATCAGGACTGGTTACACCACATTATAGTTATACCACATTATTGTTATACCACATTATAGTTATACCACATTATAGGAAGGATGTGAATACATTGGGGAGAGTGCAAAAGAGGTTTACAAGAATGGTTCCAGGGGTGAGAAACTTCAGCTATGAGGATAGATCGGAGAGGCTGGGAATGTTCTCCTTGGAGAGAAGGAGGCTGAGAGGAGGTTTGATAGGGATGTTCAAGATCATGAGGCGGCCGGACAGAGTGGACGGGGAGAAGCTGCTCCCGCTTGTCGATGGATCGAGAACCAGAGCGCACAGGTTTAAAGCGTCTTGCAAAAGAAGCAAATGCGGGGTGAGAATTTTTCACACAGCGAGTGGGTTCGGGTCTGGAATGCGCTGCCTGGGAGTGTGGTGGAGGCAGGTTCAATCGAGGGCATTCAAGAGGGCATTGGATGATTATTTGAATAGAAACAATGTGCAGGGGTCCGGGGGGAAAAGGCAGGGCAATGGCACTAGGTCACAATGCTCGTTTGGAGAGCCCAGTGCAGACACGATGGGCAGAATGGCCTCCTTCTCTGTGCCGTTAAAATTCTGTGATTCTGATTCTGTGAGCTTTTTATTCTTCTCATGGGAGGTGGGCATCACCGTTAAGGCCAGCGTTTATTGCCCATCCCTAATTGCCCTTGTTCAGAGGGGCAGTTAAGAGTCGACCACATTGTTGTGGGTCTGGAGTCACATGTAGGCCAGACCGGGTAAGGACGGCAGATTTCCTTCCCTAAAAGACATCAGTGAACCTGTTGGATTCTTACAACAACCAATGATAGTTTCATGGTCACCGAGGCTAGCTTTCAATCCCAGGTTTATTAACTGACTTTAAATTCCCACCAGTTGCTGTGGTGTCATTTGAATCTGTGTCTCCAGAGTGTCTAAATAAATAGTCCAGTCACTTTATTACTACCCTAGCACCTCCCCAATCTCCAACAAGAGAGAATCTAACCATTGCCCCCTGACATTCAATGGCATTACCATCACCGAATCCCCCACTATCAACATCCCGGGGGTTACCATTGCCCAGAAACTGAACTGGGGCAGCCATATAAATACTGTGGCTACAAGAGCAGGTCAGAGGCTGGGAATCCTGCAGTGAGTAACTCCCCTAGTGACTCCCCAACATTCACTCCCTCCACCACCGACGCACAGCAGCAGCAGTGTGTGTACCATCTACAAGATGCACTGCAGGAACTCGCCAAGGCTCCTTCGACAGCACTTTCCAAACCCACAACCACTACCACCTAGAGGGACAAGGGCAGCAGATAGATGGGAACACCACCACCTGCAAGTTCCCCTCCAAGTCACCCACCATCCTGACGTGGAAATATATCGGCCGTTCCTTCATTGTCGCTGGGTCAAAATCGTGGGACTCCCTCCCTAACAGAGCTGTGGGTGTACCTACACAACAGGGACTGCAGCGGTTCAACAAAGCGTAACTTCAATACACTCTAACTTCTACCGAGTTCTTAACAGTGCAACCACCAGTGTTAAAGTGGAAGCACTTGTCAAATTGTGACCACATTAACGTGGGGTCCAGGAAGCTATAAAGTGCCTCATTAAAAGATTTCACTTCCTTAAATCCTTTTCCACCTTTAGCTTATCCCAGTTCTGAAAAACGTCATTGACTCCGAAACGTTAACTCTGTCTCTCTCTCTCTCTCTCTCTCTCCCTCTCTCTCTCTCTCTCTCTCCACAGAAGCTACCACCTGCTGAGTATGTCCAGTATTTCCTGATTTTATTCCAGGTTTACAGAATCTGCAGCATTTCCCACGGACAGCAATGCCCAACGCCCAGATCGTCTGCTTTCGCGATGTTGGTTGAGGGAATCAATATTGACCAGGACATGGGGGGAGGAAGGCCACGCTGTCCCTTGAGATCGTGGCCGTGGGCTCTTTTACATCCACTCGAGAGCCTAGACAAGGCCTCGGTTTAACATCCCGTCTGAAACTGGCACTGTCGGTAGTGCAGGATTCCCACAGTACTGGCACTGGAGTGCCAGCCTAGATTTTTTCAACACTCAAGTCTCTGGAGCGGGACTTGAACCCATGACCCACAGACTGGGACATAAGAATGGGACCCACAATGGGTCACAGTTACCTCACTGTGAGAACACCTGCTGAGAAGCAATAACTGCTGCTCTGAGGTGCAAATTAAAACCGAAGCATGCTAGTCTGGCAGATCAGGACTAGTTAATCCTTTGTTCTTTTCGTGTGGGCATCTCTGTCCAAGGGAAGCATTTGTTGCCCATCTCTGACTGCCCTTGAACTGAGTGCCAGGTCTGCTAGTCCACCCCAGAGGGCAGTTAAAGGGTCAATCACATTGCTGTGGGCCTGGGAGTCACCTTTAGGCTAGACCAGGTAAGGAGAGCAGGTTCCCTTCCCCAGGGGCCTTTCTTGAGCCCGATGCAATCGATAAGAGTTACCATGGTCACCATTACTGAGACTAGATTCCCCTTCCAGGTTTATTCATGGAGCTTAAACGCCACCAGCCGCTGTGGTGGGATCTGATCCCACGCTCAACCCCAGCGCATTAGCCTGGTTTACAAGTCAAACGACATTACCGCTGTACCGCCATAGCGCCATTCAAAGGGGAAAAAAAACAACACCAGCCAATCCAAAACAAAACCAGAAACAGAAGTACCTGAGAAAAACTCGGCAGGTCTGGCAGCATCGGCGGAGAAGAAAAGAGTCGACATTTCAAGTCCTCATGACCCTTCAACAGAACTAAGTAAAATTAGGAAAGGGGTGAAATATAAGCTGGTTTAAGGGGGTGGTGGGGCGGGGGGGGGTTTGTTGGGACAAGCAGCCAGTGATAGGTGGAGATAACCAATAGCTGCAAACACCAGGAGAGAAATGGAAAGCAATGAAGGTGAACAAGGCAAAAGAGAGATTCGGAAATCCTGACGGAGAGGAGGACAAAACTTCTTCAAGGTTGGCATTCCTTGAAGAGAGGTGACAGTCACTTAAACCTTGCTAAGATTGTGCGTTCCTGGTCATCTCCTTGCAAAGTCTCCTCTGTCGTGCGACTACATCCTTCTGTGATGTGGTGACCAGAACTGTACAAGGCAGGCGGACGTGAGGCTTTAGTTGTACAGAGCCCTGGTCAGGCCCCACCTGGAGCACCCGAGTTCAGTTCCGGGCACCGCACCCCAAGGTGGGTATATTCGCTCAGGTTTTGCAGGCAGAGGCGATTAAGCAACAGCCCTCATCCCTGACCTCAAAGAAATACCTGCGTTAGAGGCAGAATATGAGTCAGTAATGTCACAGAATCTCACTTTGTATTCCTACCTTGAGCATCAAAGCTAAAGCAGGTGAACACGGCCAATAGAGTGATCCGGAAGGCTTCAGAGCTCATGTCTCCTGAGCAAGGACGCGGCTTCTGTCCGATCCCTCGCCTCCCCGGTGGCACTGAGCTCCCCCCGCCGTGCCCTCCCGCGCTCAGCTGGGTCTTTTTAAAAGCTTTGACTGTGCCCTGTGATGCCTGCAGCCTCTCACACGGCGCCTGAGCTGAGCTCCTCCTTGCAACCAACGAAGCAGGAAAGCACAACAACTGTGGTCAGGGCTTTCTCGGAGGAGTTAGCAACGCGAAGGCAGGCGGAGGAGGGTACCAGGAACATTCTCAAGCTACAGGTTGCCGCTGCAGGCTCGGGTTTCGCAGAAAACACGGAAGAGAGATTTCTCAAGCAGATAAGAGGCATGTGCGCACTTAAGTCTACAGTTCAGAAACAGCCCATTCCACCCAGCTGGTCTAGGCTGGTGTTCGGACTACATTCAAGCATATTTCACCACAGCCTATAAATATAACGGTCTATTGCTCTGGAGAGCAGTCACACGGACTCGAAACGTTAATTCTGTTTCTCTCTCCAGGAACGCTGCCTGACCTGCTGAGTTTTCCCAGCATTCTCTTGAATGTTTTTTTCACCTGGGATTTCCAGCCTCGGCAGTATTTTCCTTTCATCCCTTTCTCCCCCCATGTGTGGGCTCAGTTTTCGGTTACGTGTATCTATCCTATTCACCTCATCCAGTCCCTACAGCAGCGAGTTCCACACCTTCACCGCTCCCAGGGTAAGGAAATTTCTCTTGTATTCCCGATTGGGTTTATGAGTGACTATCTTATATTTATGGCCCCGAATTCTGGTCGCTCCCATAAGATGAAACATCTTCTCTACATTTACTCCATGAAACACCTGGACTTAAACGCTCAGTTCAGGTATCGTCTTCGTGATTCACCTCCGTCAGTCTCTCTATATCGTTAGTGGAAAATATGCATAGTGCTCCAAGTGTGATATAGAGACTGGAACTATACATAGTGCTCCAAGTGTGATATGGAGACTGGAACTATACATAGTGCTCCAAGTGTGATATGGAGACTGGAACTGTGCACAGTGCTCCAAGTGTGATATGGAGACTGGAACTGTGCACAGTGCTCCAAGTGTGATATGGAGACTGGAACTGTGCACAGTGCTCCAAGTGTGATATGGAGACTGGAACTGTGCACAGTGCTCCAAGTGTGATATGGAGACTGGAACTGTGCACAGTGCTCCAAGTGTGATATAGAGACCGGAACTGTGCACAGTGCTCCAAGTGTGATATAGAGACTGGAACTGGGCATAGTGCTCCAAGTGTGATATGGAGACTGGAACTGTGCACAGTGCTCCAAGTGTCATATAGAGACTGGAACTGTACTCAGTGCTCCAAGTGTGACATAGAGACTGGAACTGTGCACAGTGCTCCAAGTGTGATATGGAGACTGGAACTGTGCACAGTGCTCCAAGTGTGATATGGAGACTGGAACTGTGCACAGTGCTCCAAGTGTGATATGGAGACTGGAACTGTGCACAGTGCTCCAAGTGTGATATGGAGACTGGAACTGTGCACAGTGCTCCAAGTGTGATATGGAGACTGGAACTGTGCACAGTGCTCCAAGTGTGATATGGAGACTGGAACTGTGCACAGTGCTCCAAGTGTGATATGGAGACTGGAACTGTGCACAGTGCTCCAAGTGTGATATGGAGACTGGAACTGTGCACAGTGCTCCAAGTGTGATATGGAGACTGGAACTGTACACAGTGCTCCAAGTGTGATGTAGAGACTAGAACTGTGCACAGTGCTCCAAGTGTGATATAGAGACTAGAACTGTACACAGTGCTCCAAGTGTGATATGGAGACTGGAACTGTGCACAGTGCTCCAAGTGTGATATGGAGACTGGAACTGTGCACAGTGCTCCAAGTGTGATATGGAGACTGGAACTGTGCACAGTGCTCCAAGTGTAATATGGAGACTTGAATTGTGCACAGTGCTCCGAGTGTAATATGGAGACTGGAACTGTGCACAGTGCTCCAAGTGTAATATGGAGACTAGAGCTGTGCACAGTGCTCCAAGTATATTATGGAGACTGGAACTGTGCACAGTGCTCCAAGTGTAATATGGAGACTGGAACTGTGCACAGTGCTCCAAGTATATTATGGAGACTGGAACTGTGCACAGTGCTCCAAGTGTGATATGGAGACTGGAACTGTGCACAGTGCTCCAAGTGTGATATGGAGACTGGAACTGTGCACAGTGCTCCAAGTGTGATATGGAGACTGGAACTGTGCACAGTGCCCCAAGTGTGATATGGAGACTGGAACTGTGCACAGTGCTTCAAGTGTGATATGGAGACCGGAACTGTACACAGTGCCCCAAGTGTGATATGGAGACCGGAACTCTGCACAGTGCTCCAAGTGTGATATGGAGACTGGAACTGTACACAGAGCCCCAAGTGTGATATGGAGACCGGAACTCTGCACAGTGCTCTGAGTTTGGTTGAACCTGGTTGCTTGGGTGGAATCAGTGTAATCGGTTTGGGTCAGGAATGTTTATGACATAATATTTTTTTTTTTTTTTTTTTTTTGTAAAAATATACTTTATTCATAAAAATCTTCAATCACATTCAAAACCATTTCAAAAACAACATTACAAGGGTACAATCCAGGTTAAACTTTTACAAAATGTATCACCAGGTGCATCAGTACAAACAATATTACAGTCATTTACAGCCTTTCATTTTGATCTGTACAGCCCGAGGGGCTCTAAACAGTTCCCAGTCTCTCGGTGCGCTGTGGTAGAAAGGTCTTAGACAGCGACCCTTCCCCATTGCGCCTTTGCGGCAGCTGCCCCAAGCTTTAGTGCGTCCCTCAGCACGTAGTCCTGGACTTTGGATTGTGCCAGTCCGCAACAATCGGTCGGGGACAAATCTTTGTGCTGGAAGACCAACAAGTTTCGGGCAGACCAAAGCGCGTCTTTCACCGAGTTGATGATCCTCCAGCTGCAGTCGATGTTTGTCTCGGTGTGTGTCCCTGGGAACAGCCCGTAGAGCACAGAGTCCTGTGTCACAGAACTGCTCGGGATGAACCTCGACAGCAACCACTGCATCTCTCTCCAGACTTTCTTTGCAAAGGCACAATCCACAAGGAGGTGAACAACGGTCTCTTCCCCACCACAGCCACCTCGAGGGCATCGTGCAGAGGGGGTGAGACTCCTGGCGTGTAGGAAGGATCTGACGGGGAGGGCCTTTCTCACCACCAGCCAAGCTACGTCTTGGTGCTTGTTGGAAAGTTCTGGCGATGAGGCATTCTGCCAAATGACTTTGACAGTCTGCTCGGGGAACCATCCCACAGGGTCCACCCTCTCCTTATCCCTCAGGGCCTCTAGGACGTTACGTGCTGACCACTGCCTGATGGACTTGTGGTCAAAGGTTTATGACATAATATTTACAGCACTGAAACAGGCCATTAAACCCAACGTGTCTGTGCCTGTGCTTCAGCTGGAGGGGCTCCTACTTCTCTGATGAGTCACACTTTACTGGGCCTATTTATTGAACTGTCCCTTGGGAGGTTCCAGTTCACCAGCCAGGCCAAGGCCTTGGCGCAACTAGATCTTAAAACCCTTTCCATGCCCCGAGAAGGGCCAATAGTGGGAGAGGGAAGCAGGCTGAGGTGTTGAGTCACTCCTCATTAGGAATTCTCTTGCCTCCTTGACCTCCGTGAGTCCTGAAGGTGGTTGGATAGGTAGGTGAGGTGGTCAAGAGGTTTTAAGGGATACTTAAACTTTTGATCGGCACTTGAAATGTCGAAACCCACAGGGCTATGGCCCAAGGAGACAGAGGTGGAATTAGGGTGGATGCCTAGGAGCCGACACAATGGGCCGAAGGGCCTCATTCCATGCTGTACGTTTCTCAGGTTCCCTGGCGGAGTGGTGGGTGGCCAAAGCAAGGCCCTGCCTTGCCGAAAGCGATGGTTATGGGACCTAGTCGGGGTCCCAGACTGAATTCCAGTCCAAGCTCCGAAAGTGGATCAGAGGGGCAGCATTAGCAGAGTGATGGAGGGAAGGCCTCCATTACCTTCAGACCTGGCTCAATGGAGGCAACTGAGAAGAGGGCACTTTCCCACAATCCACAATACCCTTCAATCTGGTCTTTTTTTAATTCGTCCATGGGATGTGGGCGTCGCTGGCTGGGCCCAGCATTTATTGCCCAACCCTAATTGCCCCTTGAGAAGGTGGTGGTGAGCCGCTTTCTTGAGCCGCTGCAGTCCATGTGGTGTAGGTACACCCACTGTGCTGTTAGGGAGGGAGTTCCAGGATTTTGACCCAGCGACAGTGAAGGAACGGCCGATATATTTCCAAGTCAGGATGGTGAGTGGCTTGGAGGGGAACTTCCAGGTGGTGGTGTTCCCCATGTGTCTGCTGCCCTTGTCCTTCTAGATGGTAGCGGTCATGGGTTTGGAAGGTGCTGCCTAAGGAGCCTTGGCGAGTTCCTGCAGTGCATCTTGTAGATGGTACACACACTGCTGCTACTGTGCGTCGGTGGTGGAGGGGGTGAATGTTTGTGGATGGGGTGCCTCCTCCTTTTCACTCTGCTTTGACCCCCTGGGGTCTGTGGTTACTGCTGGAATCTCGCGTGACGTTTGCTATGGTCAGTGAGAGGCCTCTGGACTGTCGGACTCAACAATTAACCGAGGGCCCATCCAACCTTCTGAGGTGGATGTAAAAGATCCCAATGGGAGAAGAGCAGAGGGGGTTGGGGGGTGGGTTAGTGGTGCGTTGGGTCCTCCCTGGGTACTGTGGCCCAACTCAGCCTACATTACGTACAAAAATAAATATCATGGAAAAAAGAATCTCTCTTTACTTATCACTTTTACTGATTGTGGGAGCTTGCTGTGCCCAGATCAGCTGGCACACTCTCCACCTTTACAACGCAGCCGCGATACCAGGAGCTGAATGCAGTTCCCTCTTTCTCAATCCGCCCATTGTCACCTGGGAGCTCCAATATCCGATGCCTCATTTCTTTTTCCATCTTTCCTCGTGCGCTACCCCGACAATCAAACGCCCCGACACCCGAGTGCCAGCGGGGCCGGACACTTCCAAAAGCGGCATCCCACGACCAGCTGGGCACGGGGACCCCCACCCCCCCCCCCACCCCCCCCTCAACAGCAAGGGGACCACCCCCCAAACTCAGGCCCCGAAGACACCCGAAAAGCCCAAGCTCCAGGCCTGTGGACTGGGCCCCCCACCCCCTCTACCAGCGACCCTCGACATATCCAAACCGAGGGGCTCCTGTCTCCTCCAGCAACTTCAAAAGGTTTGAGGCGAATGGAGTCGGGCTCCCAATGGGACAGGTGGGCACATCGTCACCCGCCCCCTCACCCCCCACCCCCACAAACAGTGGCCTCACCTGCACCATTGGCAACCGGACCCGCCAACTGACATTCGCGCCACACACACGAGGTGGCACCAAACTAGACGCTGAACACACACTCGGTGAAGTGACCGGAGGTTCCATCACCTCAGCTCTGCTGCCTCACTGTGTCGAAATGCCGAGTGGTTGCACCATCCACCCATTCTCCAAACTGTGGAGCTTGTCCCTCCCTCCCTCCCTCCCTCCCTCAGTTTCCCCTTTCTCCCTCCCTTCCTCTGTCTTCCCTCCCTCCCTCCCTCAGTTTCCCCTTTCTCCCTCCCTTCCTCTGTCTTCCCGCCCTCCCTCTCTGTCTTTCTTGTCTCCACTCCTTCGTCCTTCCTCCCTCCTTCCCTCAGCCTTCGCTCTCTCCTTCCCTCCTTCAGTCTCCTGGCCTCCCTCAGTCTTCCCTCTCTCCCTCTATCTTCCTTCCCTCCCTCAATCAGTCATCCCCCTCCTTTCTTCCATTCCTCAGTCTTCCCTCTCTCCTTTCTATCCTTTTCCCTCCCTCTCTCCATTAGTTTTTACGCTCTCCCTCCCTCAGCCTTCCCTCTCTCTCCTTTTCTGCCTCCCTCGGCCTCACATTCTCCCCCCTCAGCCTCCTGACCTTCCTCAGTCTTCTCTCTCTTCCTCCCTCAGCCTTCATACACTCCCACCCTCAGTCTTCCCTCTCTCCCTCCCTTTATCCCTATCTCAGTCTCATGTTCTCCCCCCTCAGTCTTCCCTCTCTCTCCCTCCCTCCCTCTCTCAGTTTCCCCTTTCTCCCTCCCTTCCCCTGTCTTCCCTCCCTCCCTGTCTTCCTTATCTCCATCCCTTCCTTCTTCCTCTCTCCTTCCCTCATTCTTCGCTGTTTCCTTCCCTCCTTCAGTCTCCTGGCCTCCCTCAGTCATCCCTCTCTCCCTCAATCTTCCCTCCCTCCCTCCCTTAATCAGTCTTACCCCCTTTCCTCCATCCCTCAATCTTCCTTCTCTCCTTTCTATCCTTTTCCCTCCCTCTCTCCCTTGGCTTTTTGCACCCTCGCCTCCTCAGTCTTCCCTCTCTCCTTGCCTTTACCCCTCCCTCAGCTTCACGTTCTCCCTCCGACCTTCCTCAGTCTTCCCTCTTCCCCTTCCTCCCCCTCCCCTTCAGCCTTCACGCTCTCTCTCCCTTAGTCTTCCCTCTCCCCTTCCCTTTCTCCCTCGCCCAGCCTCACATTCTCCCCCTCCGTCAGTCTCCCGACCTTCCCCCCTTCCCTCCGCCTTCACTCTCTTCCCCCATACCAAGCCTCCCTCCCTCCCTCAGTCTTCTCTCTGTCCTTCAATCTTCCTGCCTCCTTCACTCGGTCTCCCACCACCCTCCCTCCCTCCCTCACTCCTATAATGGACAGGTTTGGACAGTTCCTCCTTTGTGGGTTGCTGGGGTTGTCACACATTGTGTGAAACAGAAATTCAGGAGAGTCGAATCAGGAGAATATGATAAGACGACAGGGTAAACATGAGTATTAATGTGTTAAAACACCCCAAGGCGCGATCATCGAATGAAATCCAACACCGAGCTATTCTGATTTGGAGAAAATTTGAACCAAAACCATTCAGCAGCATTGTAACGAGTATCAACACCACGTGGACTGCAGCGGCTCAAGAAGGCAGCTCACGACCATCCTCTCAAGGGCAACTAGGGATGGGCAGTCAAGGTAGCCTAGCCAGCGACACCCACATCCCATTATTAATGGAGCCCAGTGTAAACTGACCGATCCTTCACATTCAGCCTTCGGGTGACAATATCGCGAGCTTCCATTTTAACATTCCCACCCTTGTCTTCCAATCTCTCTGCGGCATCGCCCTCTCCCAATCTCCTCCGGCCCCACGGCCCTCCGAGATCTCGGCGCTCCCCCCAATTCCAACCGCTTGATTTTAATCCCTCCACCGTTGGCGCCCGGGCCTGCAGCTGCCTGGGCCCCAGGCTCTGGAATTCCCTCCTTAAGCCTCCCCGCCTCTCTCTCTCTTGCTCCTTTAAGACGCTTGGTAAAAAACCGAACTCTTTAACCAAGCTCTTGGCCGCCCGTCCCAATATCTCCTTATGTGGGGCTCAGTGTCAAATCTTGATTGACAGTCACTCCAGCAAAGGACTGCGTTAAGGTTTTACGATGTTAAAGGCGCTATACAAATGCAAGTTGAGGAAAGAGAAGGCTGAGGCTGTCACCTGATAGAGGGCCTTTAAATTAGAAAGGGGTTTTGATAAGGTGGGCGTAGAGAAAATGCTTGGGGGAGATTCAAAACTCTGGGCCACAAATGTAAGGTGGTCACCAATAAATCCAATTGGGAACTCATGAGAGAGAGAGAGAGAGAGTGGTGAGAATGTGGAACTATCAGCAGAAAGCAGCTGAAGTGAACAGTATCGATACATGAGGGAGAAAGGAATGAATGATATGTTGATAGGGGGAGAGGAAGAGGGGGGTTGGGAGGAGGTTCGTGTGGGACAGAAATGCCAGCTCGGAGCAGATGGGCCAAATGGCCTTTTCTCTGCTGTACCGTCCATGTAAGATAGAGAGATACTCTGCACATGTTAACCCCATCCCCCCCACCCCAACCAACCACACACGGATGGCCATTGGTCACTTATTCCTAAGTTGTGCTTTCACAGAGCGCTGACCTTGGTCGGCTGTTATTACATTCTGCTATCTCACCTTTACGCCACTATCATCACCTACTTTAGTCTTTAACGCTCCCAATTGACACTACCTTTGTCTTGTGTCCTTTGGCGAATTTCTCCTTAGCTCCCACCTCTCCCACCTGACCCATTTGGCCCCACCTGCTCCACCCCTTCCTACCTCTCTTTGGCTCTTTGGCTCTGAGGAAGGGTCATTCAGACCCAAAGGTTAACTCTGCTTCTCCCTTCCACAAAGGCCCTCTGAGTTTTTCCAGTCGGGCTCTGTTTCCCTTTCTGACAGAAGTGAGTTGCTTTGACAGACCAAAACAGAGCTCTGTGACCAACAGCTTCACGTGGAACATGATTTCCAGTCAGCTTCTCTACAAGTGTTGCAACGCGCTCAGCGTGTGAAGTAAACTTCACACCCGGCTCAGGACTGTAGGAGGCTTGGCCACAGACGCGCTCCATCTGAGAACCAGTTCAGTTTTCAACCCCTTCTGAAGTGTCGACACTGGTGTGAAGAAAAAGCGACTGGTAAACAGGCATGTCACAGAGCTGTGCAAACAGTCCTAGCTTCCAGTAATGTGGGCAAGTGCAGTTGTAATGTCCCTTCTGGTAATAATAACCTTAAACCACAGCCTGCGATCCCCATCAGTCATTAGCGTGGTTGAGAAATTTGTCAAGATTTTGCGGTTCGGGGTAAGGCTAAAAATTTCAAAATAAGCTCGCATTTACGTAAGGACACAAGGGTTCAAAAAAAAAGACCCGCATTCATATAGCGCCTTCCACGACATCCTACAGGGCTTCATGGGCAGTGGGCCACGTAGGGAAGGCAGCAGCCAATTTGCACACAGCAAGCTCCCACAAACTGCCGATTGCCTGTTTTTGTGGTGTCGATTGAGGCCTAAGCACTAGTCAGGGCCCGAGGGGTAGACTCCCCCTTCCCTTCAAACCTTTCACGCCCAGCCAAGAGGGGCCGGACAGGGCCGTGGTTCAACACTTCCTTGAGGAGGACAGTACCCGGAACCATCCTGGTAAATCTAGACCGTGCCTCCAAATCTCAAGCGCAAGGGGGGGGGCGTCACCCCGGAATGCTGCGCTCAGTTAAGCCCCTAGGAGTGGGGGCTCGAAACGTCAGTCAGAGAGGTAGGAGCGCGACCCACTGAGCCACGGCTCGAACTCAGGAAGCACCGCCACCCTGAGGGTGAGCAACCCAGGCATAGCTGAGATCTTTTCCTCTGGATGCCTGGTGCATGGAGGCCCTTGTGAGGATTGACTCAGCCCGGTGAGGATTGATCGATTGACCCCCTGCTCATGCAGGGGATATTATCTTTATTTCAGCATTAAAAAAAACCGGACCGGACAAAGGCTTCTTTCAAACCTGCCCCTCCATTCAGCAAAATCTCCTTCCTTCAATGCCACCCTTCACCTTTTGCCAGCTCTGTTGGGGCGCGTTTTCTTCAGGCAAGAATTGCAGCGACGATGGTTAGCAGCAGGGTAACAGAATGCCAACGGTGTTCCCCGAGCGTCAGTTCAGCACCGCTTGTAACCGCTGCTAACAAAAGAACACTAGTGAAAAACCTTTTACAACCATCAGCGATGTTTTCATAGACTCGTTCTCAATTCCAGGTTTATCAATTGGATTTAACATTTCAGCTAACTCCCTTTTTATTCATTCACAGGACGTGGGCTTCACTGGCTGGGCCCGGCCCTAGTTGCCCTCGTTCAAGGGCATTTGAGAATCAATCGCATTGCTGGGGGCCTGGAGTCACATGTAGACTAGGCCAGTCCAGGTAAGGATGGCAGATTTCCTTCCCTAAAGGGCATTAGTTGACCCAGGTAGGTTTTCACAATGACTGGTTATCATTCGACTTCCAAGTCCAAATTTTCAATTGGATTCAAATTCCCCCAAACCATCGGCCATGGAACTAGGTCCCAGTGGCATTACCCTGGATCGCTAGCCTGGTGACAGTGACAATGCCACTACCGCTTGGGATGGTGCAGTGGAGA
Source organism: Cetorhinus maximus (assembly GCF_964194155.1). NCBI lineage: Eukaryota > Metazoa > Chordata > Chondrichthyes > Lamniformes > Cetorhinidae > Cetorhinus > Cetorhinus maximus. The sequence continues at coordinate 3,812,615 of NC_135912.1, read as the reverse complement.
TTTTACCAGGGTGGTTCCAGGGCTGAGGGATTCTAGAGACGAGGTCGGGTTGGAGAAGCCGGGATTGCTCTGCCTGGGGCGAAGGAGGTTGAGGGGGTGGAGGTGGGGGGGGGTGGGATCTGACAGAGGGGCACAAGATGATGACAGGTTGAAATGAGAAGGGGGCAGAGTTTTACAGCCCTGTTGCAGCCTGATTCAGGTGATAGGCCTCCTAAGGTGAGAAGCAGGACCCTACATTGTGAATGGAGCCTCCAGGTTGCCTCTAGCAGTTAAAAAAAGGCGAGCCAATGAAAAGCCCATCGACTTCGGCGGGGCTGTAGAATCCTACCAGTGGGAGGTGCTGTAAAATTCAGCCCTAGGTAAGGAAAAGCCGTTAGCCGTTGGCACAAGAAGTAGGGGACACAGATGTAGGTAGGAGATACAGGGGGTGCGGGGTAGGGGAGGGGCGATGTGAGGAAGAACATTTTGACGCAGCGGGTGGTAATGACCTGGAACTCGCTGCCCACGATGGAGGGGGGGAGACGATGAATGATTTCAAAAGGAAATGGGATGGGCGCTCGAGAGAAATAAACTCGGATAGAGCGGTGGGGAGGGGGGGGGGTGGAATGGGAGCATGGATTGCTCTACGGAGAGCCAGCATGGGCTTGATGGGCAGAATGGCCTCCTTCGCTGCTTCACTGCCATGAGGAGCTTATGACGGGTCATGGTAGGGAGAGGACAAATTGGCGAGGGGGCTCAAGAGAGGTTTTACCTGTGACTTTGACGCTAGGGCACACACACAACTTCGGCCTGGTCGCGCCGTCTCCAAGGCAACATTCGTGGTTGTCTCCTCGAGTGACAGAGCGGATCGGCATCTGGAGACCCCTCAATCTCAGGGTGCAGTTCTCACCCCGGAGATCTCCGGTCGCTCCCCCTTCGCCGAGCTCGCAAAGCCGCTCAGGCCAGCCTCCGCCGTGCCTACAGGACACCTCCAGCTCCTCGGGGTTGAAGCACTTGGGGCCGGAGGGACGCTCGAGGTTCCGCTTTCTCCCAGCTTCCACTGTGGGCGCTGGAGGCGTGGCCCAGCATAGCTCCGCACCTACGGAAGGGAAGCAACAGAGTCACGAGGACGGATAAGCGAGGTACGGCCATACCTACATACAAAGCAGGAGCAGAAGTAGGCCATTCGGCCCCTCGAGCCTGCTCCGCCGCCCAATACCATCATGGCTGACTCTTGGGCTTCAACCCCATTTTCCCCCATATCCGTCGACCCCTTGGGAGACCAAAATTCTGTCTATCCCAGCCTTCCATTTTACCGACGATGGTGCCTCTGGGGTAGAGAATTCCAAAAATTCACAACCCTTTGAGTGAAGAAATTTCTCCTCAACTCAGTCCCTAAATGATCGGCCCCCTTATCCCGAGACTGTGCTCCCCCCCCAGTGTTTTAGATTCCCCCGACCAGCGGAAACAATCTCTCAGTGTCCACCTTGTCGAGTTGTATGGTTCAATAAGGTTGCCTCTCGCTCTTCCAAACTCTAGGGAATACAGACCCAACTTACTCAGCCTCTCATCATAGGATAATCCCCTCATCCCAGGGACCAGCTTAGTAAACCTGCGCTGTACTGCCTCCAGTTGCGTGAGCCTTCGCTGTACCACTTCCAATGCAAGTATATCCTCCCTTAATCTTGGAGACCAAAGCTGTGTACGGTATTCCAGGTTTGGTCTCACCAAAGTCCGGTACAATTTTAGCAAGAGCTCTTAATTCCTGTACCCCAATCCCCTTGGAATAAAGGCCAACAGGCTATTGGCCTTCCTATTTGCTTGCTGTATCCGCATGCTAACCTTCTGCATTCCATATCTTACAATTATAGAAAAGTACAGCATAGAGGCAGGCCTTTCAGCCCATCAGGCATGTGCCAGCCCTTTAGTAGAGCAATCCAGTCAGTCATAGAACCATAGAACACTACAGCACAGAAAACAGGCCATTCAGCCCTTCTAGTCTGTGCCGAAATATTATTCCGCTAGTCCCATTGACCTGCACCTAGTCCATAACCCCCCAGACCTCTCCCATTCATGTATCTATCCAATTTATTCTTAAAACTTTAAGAGTGAGCCCGCATTTACCACGTCAGATGGTAGCTCGTTCCACACTCTCACCACTCTCTGAGTGAAGAAGTTCCCCCTAAACCTTTCCCCTTTCACCCTAAAGCCATGTCCTCTTGTGTTTATCTCTCCTAATCTAAGTGGAAAGAGCCTACTCGCATTTACTCTGTCTATACCCCTCATAATTTTGTAAACTTCTATCAAATCTCCCCTCATCCTTCTACGCTCCAAGGAATAAAGTCCTAACCTGTTTAATCTTTCCCTGTAACTCAACTCCTTAAGACCTGGCAACATCCTAGTAAATCTTCTCTGCACTCTCTCAATCTTACTGATATCCCTCCTGTAGTTAGGCGACCAGAACTGCACACAATACTCCAAAGTTGGCCTCACAAATGTCTTGCTTACCCACCCTCACTCTTCCCCAAGATCCCAGCAATTATTTCCTCTTTCAAGTATTTATCCGATTCCCATTTGAAAGGCACTTTTAAATCGGTCTCCACCACCCTATGAGATAGTGCCAACCAAATTTTAACCGCTCACTGGGTAAAAAGCAGTTTTCCCTCATTTCACCTTTTGCCAATCATTTTAAATCAGTGTCCGCTGATTCTTGACCCTTCACCCTGTCTCCCCCAAACCCGGTTTGTTCCAAGCAGAACATTCCAGTTCCTTAAAAGCAAAAAAAACTGCGGATGCTGGAAATCCAAAACAAAAACAGAAACAGAAATACCTGGAAAAACTCAGCAGGTCTGGCAGCATCGGCGGAGAGGAGCACAGTTGACGTTTCGAGTCCTCGTGACCCTTCAACAGAACTAAGTAAAAATAGGAAAGGGGTGAAATATATCCACCCATCCAGTATATTTCACTAAGTAAAAATAGGAAAGGGTTGAAATATATCCACCCATCCAATTTATTTCACCCCTTTCCTATTTTTACTTAGTTCTGTTGAAGGGTCAAGAGGACTCGAAACGTCAACTGTGCTCTCCTCCGCCGATGCTGCCAGAACTGCTGAGTTTTTCCAGGTATTTCTGTGTCTGTTTTGGTTTCTTCATTCCAGTTCCTGGTTCCCCGCTACGTCACTTTAACCTTTCACCCTGGGCGTTGGTCTCGTAAACAAGGGTGGGGAGGAATTTGACGAGGTTGTTTTCCCAATACTTTGTTGACAGCGGTCGGGTAACTAGTGGGCAGTGTGGGACAAGGAATCTGGGAGATAATCCCACCTCCGATCTGCAATTGCACCTGGCAAGGCTTTGCTCAGGCCATTTCGTGAAGTTAAAGGCGCTTTGTAAATAGAAGTTGCTGTTATTTGCTCTGTGGTCAAGCTCCACAATATACCCCTTTAAGTTTGAATGTCGTGCACTCGCCAGTTTGTTAAATCTTTTTATATTTCTTAGAACAATGCAGAGATGACACTAGTTTCTAAGCCTGCAACAGGTTCATTTGCAGTTCTTTAAAATATCTCTGCAATCACAAAATGTCTCCACTTCTGCTTGTAGCTCAGCTTCTTCTAGCGGCACCCCTGCTTACCCAAGCTCCAAATCAGCCAATCAAGGAAAGTGGGCATAGATCACTGGCCAGGCTCTCATTATCAAACACAGATCAATTAAACCATTGAACGCGACATTGACGTGGCTACCCGATGCCCTTCACAAATCTCCTTACTTTGATGTACTTCCAACGATATCCTAGAGCAAACTTCGCTTGGACGTTCTGAGGTGAAACGAACGTAACAGACATAAGTGCCGCTGTCCGTCAGTGTAACGCTCTTGAGGGTGAGACTTGCATTTCTCTTCTTATCCCAGTCTGGCTGCATTTCCGCCCTGATCTTGTAGATGGAAGGCAAGCCACCATTGACAGAGATTTCAGGCTTCTGGTGCACAACTAGGTAGTCATCTGCAAGCTTTTTCTGCCAGATAACACGATAGGGCTTTGTTTCACCAGGAAAGGTACAAGGGAGAACGATGTTACCTCCACACTTAGCGTTCAAGTCTGAGACAACTTCGTGACACATAAACTGTCCTATGGAATCAATAAGCAAAATTAGTAAAGTTCCCTCAGCCTCCAGCCTCTTGGCACAATCTTAATGCCAACCAGAGCTCTGGCAAATGCGCAGGTGCCGCCACATTGAAGCTAAATGCCTCTCAACATGAAGACTGTGCGCCAGCAGGTTTTCGTGAGGAGTCACATCTCCAGGAGACCCGAGTACAGAATACAGGCTAACTCTCCCTGTGCAGTGCTGATGGAGTGCGGCACTGTCGGAGAGTCAGTACTGAGGGAGTGCCGCACTGTCGGAGGGTCAGTACTGAGGGAGTGCCGCACTGTCGGAGAATCAGTCCTGAGGGAGTGCTGCAACGTCGGAGGGTCGGTCCTGAGGGAGTGCTGCACTGTCGGAGAGTCAGTACTGAGGGAGTGCTGCAATGTCGGAGGGTCAGTACTGAGGGAGTGCCGCACTGTCGGAGGGTCAGTGCTGAGGGAGTGCTGTACTGTCGGAGGGTCAGTACTGAGGGAGTGCTGCAATGTCGGAGGGTCAGTACTGAGGGAGTGCCGCAATGTCGGAGAGTCAGTGCTGAGGGAGTGCCGCACTGTCGGAGAGTCAGTACTGAGGGAGTGCTGCACTGTCGGAGGGTCGGTCCTGAGGGAGTGCTGCACTGTCGGAGAGTCAGTACTGAGGGAGTGCCGCACTGTCGGAGAATCAGTCCTGAGGGAGTGCTGCAACGTCGGAGGGTCGGTCCTGAGGGAGTGCTGCACTGTCGGAGAGTCAGTACTGAGGGAGTGCTGCAATGTCGGAGGGTCAGTACTGAGGGAGTGCCGCACTGTCGGAGAGTCAGTACTGAGGGAATGCCGCACTGTCGGAGAGTCAGTCCTGAGGAAGTGCTGCACTGTCGGAGGGTCAGTGCTGAGGGAGTGCTGTACTGTCGGAGGGTCAGTACTGAGGGAGTGCTGTACTGTCGGAGGGTCAGTACTGAGGGAGTGCTGCACTGTCGGAGGGTCAGTACTGAGGGAGTGCTGCAATGTCGGAGGGTCAGTACTGAGGGAGTGCTGCAATGTCGGAGGGTCAGTACTGAGGGAGCCCTGGGCTATCAAAGGGTCAGTACTGAGGGTCAATTGCACTGTTGGAGGGTCAGTGCTGAGGGAGCACTGCACGGTCGGGGGTCAGGATTGAGGGAGTGCTACAGTGTCCTAGCTGCCACCTACTGAATTAGATACTAAACCAGGCTAGCTCCCTGGGAGGATGCAAGAGAGCCATTAGCTGATATGCAACAGAGAGAGCTTTACTCTGTATCTAACCCTGAGCTGTACCTGTCCTGGGAGTGTTTGATGGGGACAGTGTAGAGGGAGCTTTACTCTGTATCTAACCCCGTGCTGTACCTGTCCTGGGAGTGTTTGATGGGGACAGTGTAGACGGAGCTTTACTCTGTATCTAACCCCGTGCTGTACCTGTCCTGGGAGTGTTTGATGGGGACAGTGTAGAGGGAGCTTTACTCTGTATCTAACCCCGTGCTGTACCTGCCCTGGGAGTGTTTGATGGGGACAGTGTAGAGGGAGCTTTACTCTGTATCTAACCCTGTGCTGTACCTGTCCTGGGAGTGTTTGATGGGGACGGTGTAGAGGGAGCTTTACTCTGTATCTAACCCCGTGCTGTACCTGTCCTGGGAGTGTTTGATGGGGACGGTGTAGAGGGAGCTTTACTCTGTATCTATCCCCGTGCTGTACCTGTCCTGGGAGTGTTTGATGGGGACAGTGTAGAGGGAGCTTTACTCTGTATCTAACCCCGTGCTGTACCTGTCCTGGGAGTGTTTGACGGGGGCAGTGTAGAGGGAGGTATGTTGAACAGAACCTGTGATGAATATTTAATGGGAACATTCTCTGTGTAGGGTGCATCTTACCTATGGAAAACAACTGGGACATCCAGAGCAGCCATATCAGAAATTGAGAGAAGAGATAAGAACAGTGGTTCATTGAGCCTGAAATAAGACAATATATGGCATGATGTACTAATGGCATTCCGCACTCTCACACTCATCTAATTCTGTATCCGAACCCTTTCCCTCCTGGTCTATGTTTGATTTCATTATTGTAACCTGGTTTTCACATTCTACACTCAACACAGTGTACACCACAGGGACTGCAGCGGTTCAAGAAGGCAGTTCACCACCACCTTTCTTAAGGGCAATTAGGGATGGGCAATAAATGCTGGGCCCAGCCAGCGACACCCGTCAACGAATATATTAAAAAGAAAAAACAAAGGGGTGAGTTTAAATTTAAAGGAAAACTTGGGCCAGGATCTTACGCCCCCTCCCTCCCTCCCGGCAGGATATTACGGACCCGCCGAACTATGTGGGGATTTAAACGGTTCACCGCATCCGCCAGGAGTGGGGCGGTGGGGTTGTGGGGGGGTGGTGGTGGTGATGGGGGTGGGTGGGCAGGGTGGAGACACGCTGCAGTGGGGCCATAAACTCTTGGCCCTGCATTTGTATAGAACCTTTCACAACCACCAGTAGTCTCAAAGCACTTTTCACCCAACGAAGCGCAGTCGCTGTTGCAATTTTAGGAAACACAGCAGCCAGTTTGCGCACAGCAAGATCCCACTCGTAACAGCGTGAGAATAGCCCGGTAATCTGTTTTCGGGATGCTGACTGAACTGAGGGGTACATTTTTTTTTCCCAGGACACCAGGGAAGGCTCCTCCTGCTCCTTTTTGGAAATAGTGGCCTTCGGATCTTCGGCATCCACCTGAGAGGGTAGCCCGGGCTTGGGGTTTAACCAACGTCTCATCTGAAAGGCAGCGCCTCTGACAGTGCAGCACTCCCTCAGTACTGCACTCGAGTGTTAGCCAGAGCATGGTGAGAAAGCGGAATCCTCTATCACAGGGCATAGCATAGACGCACTTAAGGGGAAGCTACATTAATCACAAACATGTACGAACATAGGAACGAGGAGCAGGAGAAGGCCATTCAGCCCCTCGAGCCTGCTCCGCCATTTAATAAGATCATGGCTGATCTGATAGCAGCCTCAAATCTGCATCCCACCCACCCCAGATAACCTATCACCCCCTTGCTTACCAAGAATCTGTCCACCTCTTCCTTAAAAATATTCAAAGACTCTGCTTCCACCACCTTTTCAGGAGAAGGGTTCCAAAGACTCACGACCCTCTGAGTGAGAACATTTCACCTCATCTCTGTTTTAAATAGGTGACCCCTTATTTTTAAACAGTGACCCCCTAGTTCTAGATTCTCCCACAAGAGGAAACATCCTCTCCACACCCACCCTGTCAAGACCCCTTAGGATCTTAAAGGTTTCAATTAAGTCGCCTCTTACTCTTCTAAACTCCAGCGGATACAAGCCTAGTCTGTCCAAGCTTTCCTCATAAGACAACCCGTCCATTCCAGGTATTCGTCTGGTAAACCTTCTCTGAACAGCTTCCAACGTATTTACATCCTTTCTTAAATAAGGTGACCCGTACTGTACACGGTACTCCAGATGTGGTCTCTCTAGTGCCCTGTACAAATGAAGCATAACCTCCCTACTTTTGTATACAATTCCCTGCGCAATAAATGATAACACTCTATTAGCCTTTCTAACTACTTGCTGTACCTGCACACTAGCCTTTTGTGATTCATGCACTAGGACACCCAGATCCCTCTGCACCTCAGAGCTCTGCAATCCTCTCACCACTTAGATAATATGCTTCTCTTTTATTCTTCCTGCCAAAATGGACAATTTCTCATTTGCCCACATTATACTCCGTCTGCCAGACCTTTGCCCACTCACTTAACCTACCTATACCTGTTTGTAGCCTCGTTATGTCCTCTTCACAACTTACTTTCCGACCTATCTTTCTGTCATCAGTAAATTTGGCTACCATCCCAACCATCCCTTCATCCAAGTCATTTATATAAATTGTAAACAATTGAGGTCACGTCACTGATCCCTGTGGCACACAACTTGTTACATCTTGCAAACCATAAAAAAAGACCCATTTATGCCTACTCTCTGCTTTCTGTTAGCCAGCCAATCTTCTATCCGTGCCAATATATTACCCCCTCTACCAATGAGCTTTTATTTTTTTGCAACAACCTTTGATGTGGCACTTTACCAAATGCCTTCTGGAAATATAAGCAGAGTACATCCACCTTTATCCACAGCACATGTTACTTGCTCAAAGAACTCCAATAAGTTGGTTAAGCACGATTTCCCTTTCACAAAACCATGTAGACTCTGCCTGGAGGGAGGAAAGGATCAAGCAGCAGTTCTCAAATATTTTTGTCCGGGGGGCGGGGCCACTCAGGTAGGACAATAGACCCCATGGACCACCTCCCGATCCTAACCTACCCATTTTAACTTACCAACGCCAAAATCTGATCAGAATTATGGGGAAGAATGGTGCTGCCATATTTGGACAAAACCAAGGTGCAAAAGGGAGGGAGAAACTTAAAATGATCACAATCATTAGGAAACAAATGTACTAGGAAAGCTAATGGGATGAAAGGCTGACAGGTTTTCTGGGTCTGATGGCCTGCATCTGAGTGTCTTTAAAGAAGCGACGGCAGAGATAGTGGGCGCAGTGTCTATGATCTTCCAAAATTCCCTAGATCCTGGAAAGGGCCAAGCCGATTGGGAAACCGGGAAAGTAACACCTCTGTTCCGGGAAGGAGGGAGATAGGGAACGGGAAACCACAGGCCAGTCAGACTAATACCTGCCGTTGGGAAAACGCTGGGACCCATTATTAATGAGGCAGCAGGACCTTTAGAAAATCAGAGTAAAATCGGGCAGAGTCAACATGGTTTTGTGAGAGGGAAATCGCGTTTGGCAAATTTATCAGAGTCCTTTGAGGGTGTAACAACCAGGGTGGATAGAGGGGGACCAGGAGATGTGGTGTATTTTGATTTTTCAAAAGGCGTTCAATAAGGTGCCACATGACACAAGATAAGACCTCAAGTCGGGGCTGATACATTCGCATGGATAGAGGATTGGCTGACTAATGGGAAACAGAGAGTCGGGACAAATAGGTCATTTTCAGGTTGGCAAGCTGCAACTAGTGGGTCAGCTACTTACAGTTTACGTTAATGATTTGGATGAAGGGACAGAATGGATCGCAGTCAAACCTGCTGATGACACAAAGGTAGGTAGGAAAGCAAGATGTGAGGAGGGCACAAGGGGCGGGATCGTCCCAGGTCTGCACTAAGTGCGGTAGCGGGTGGGAGAAAGGGCGTTTTACCGCCCCCCCAGCCGCAATGGCGGCTTTTCGCGCTGTATCGCCTCATTGCCGGCGTGTCCCGCCTCATTAGTTGTGCATTCCTGGGAAACACGCCGGGTCACTGGCAGGGCAGCCTCTGACTCACCCGCCCCGCCGTCACCTCAGGCCTTCAGTAAACCAGGCGCCATATTTAAAGGCGGGGTCCCTGCACAGAGCGAGCGCTCCTCAAGGGACAGGAAGCATGCTGGGAGCTGATGGCTGCCAAAGGGAGGAAACGTGTCACCCCTCCAGATTTAGCGAGGCCTCCCTCGAGCGCCTCCCAGGCACAGTGGAAGACCTGCGCGAATTCCTCTACCCCCTTGCTCTGGGCAAAAACAAGCAAACAAGCAAGATTGCCAATCCAGCATGGGGTGGTGGTGGCAACAGTGGTCAGCGCCAATGCCCTGCAAAAGAGGACAGCCACCCAAGAGGGTATGTGATCTCCCCCGTTGCGCCAGGGTAAGTCACTCTTCTCATCCCTCTCACCTCACACGCTCACAAACCCATCACACGTCCACAGGGATCTCACACCTCAAGAGGCGACGCCACCAACTCTCACCCACACCCTCACATCTCCGTCAGGCTCATACCCTCTGGAACTCGCATCCTCATCCCGTCCAAGGCTCCGCTTGCCACACAGACATTCCATGCAGTGCTATGTGGCCTGCTCACACTCTCTCCATCTGTTTCCATGCAGGAGAAACTGGCCCACAACAGCAGGGAGAGGTCCCAGGCCCGGGGTGGAGTGGCCCACATTAGGCCCCTCGCTCGCTTTGAGGAGTGTGCTGTTGCACTGACTGGTGAGGACGTGGACCCTGCCTGCGGTGACAGTGAGGTTGGTGGTGAACACCCACCTCAGGAACCAGCACCACATCATCCCTCTCTTAACGCAACTGTGAGTGCCTCTCTCTCCTGCTTTTGACTCTGCTGCCATGCACTCATTATCTCTACTTTGGTTCACAGGGAGCTCTGCCTGTCGACCGACACCCTCAGCCAGCCAGTCCCTCAGCTCCATCCAGGTCCTCACCTCCAGCCAAGAGGACACCTCCTCCATGGAAATAAGCAGCCTGGAAGATCCGTCACTGCGCTTACCCACACCCTCCACCAGCGCAGAGACACACACCTCGGTGGGGCCTAGATCTAGAGCAGGCTCGGGTTCACAACCTGGTGGTCACCGCACGGACACGTGTCCGCAGGAGGGGGAGGCAGGGTCAGCCGAGCTCCCTGGCACTCAGAGGGCAGCTGGGGAAGAGGCATCTGTGAGGTTTGAGTCAGGTGACGAGCCTCTGGATTCGGCCTTCCAACTCATCCTGGAGAGTCAGCAGAAGGTGGGGGAAACATCACGCAGAGCTGTTGGAGGCCCTCGACAGAGTGGGAGGAGTGCGTCTGCCTGCTCTCCGATGAAGTGGTGCCCACATGTGAGTGCATAGAGGTCTCCATGGGGAGGATGGCGGACAGATGGGGTCCCTGGTCCAGCAGAACACGGAGATGCACTCAGACCTGCACCCCATCGCAGTAGCCATGGGTGAGTTCCTTCACTGGCAACGCAAGAAGGAAATGGGGATCCTCAAAGTCCCTCCAGGTGCTCCTTCCCCTCAAGAGGTCAGGCCAGGGCCTTCGGGCACCTGAAGGGAGGAGGAGCGGCAGCTGGACACCCCCCGGATCATCCAGTCAGGAATCTCAGAGGCCGTCCTCTCCCACTGAGTCCCCCTCAACCTCATCCTCTGTTACCGTAGAGGGAGCAGCCGGCGCACAGGAGGGCAGCCAAAGCAAGCCGGGGCCCTCGAGGCTTCGGCTCTCCAGAGGACGCACGCCAAAGTCATCAGAGGCTACGGGGGCCAACCATTGCACAGGCCGACTCCACCCCTGCCGCGGATGTCAGGGCAGCACCTAGAAGAAGTGGTCGGCCTAGAAAATAGATTCACTTCCACTGAATAATGTGTACTGTTGCTTTTCAGCTTCATTGACTGGCCTCGCGAGTTCTCCACACATGCAGCTCAGCTACACACCGAGCGAGTCCGGGGGGAGGGAGAAGTGTGTGTGTGTGTGTGTGTGTGTGTGTGTGTCAGGGCCTTTCAGAGCCTCGTGCCAGCCTTTCCCACACACACGGAGCCTTCACCCATCACACTTGCCTCAACGTCCTGAGCGTTTCCAATGCTGCAGGCTGGGGTTCGCTTCCGGGTTGTCCGTCTGAGTTGTCCTGCATCTCCGCCCGCCGCCCCTCCCCCGACCCCTGACCACACTCCCATGCTGCACCTCTTCCAGTCCCACACGAGGCTCCCGCTCACTTTCCATTTCGACAGTCCTGGTGGCCGTTAAAGTTTCTTCCCAGCTCCGCCGTCCTTTCCGCTTCCCCCCCCGCCGGTCACCCATGTCCTTTCCCCCATCGCTGTTAACCCCTCCCCGGCATCGCCTTCCACCTCCCCACCGTCACCTACCAACCAGAGCCCTTTCCTTTCCAGGATGTCCAGGTGAACATGGATGTTCCCTGCCTTCCCGAAAATCCCGCCCCCGCCCACATTGACCTCCCCGACCTCTTCCTTCCCACCCCCCAGATTTCGTGTCCGCCTCCGAGACCCCACCAACCACCCTCACTGTCCCTTCTACCACCACCGACGCACCCTCACCCTCCCATTCTACAGGCTCCCTGTGCCCCCCCTCATACTCCCATTCCCTCCGACCATGCCCACCCTCAGTTTGATCCCCAGGAGGTAGTCATTGGTACCACAGACCCCTCCCTTCAATGTTCAACTGGACATCATTATCCACCCCTTACTCCCTCCTCCCCCCCAGACTTCTTCCTCCCTCTGGACTCCTTCCTCCCTCCAAACTCACTCCTCCCCCCCGGACTCCTTTCCCCCTCCGCACTCCGTCCTCCCCTCAGACTACTTCCTCCCTCCAAAGTCCTGCCCCCCCTCCGAACTCCTTCCCCCGACTCTGAACTCCTTCCCTTACGCCTTCCTCCCCCACTCACAAACTCACCCTCGATACCTTTGTCCTCCCCCCCAAACCCTCCTAACCACCCGGCTTGGTACGCCATTCCTCAGCCACTCGCAGCTGAACGTCCCTCTCCCCCAGCCCCGCTGACCTCGCTGACCGTCCGAAGCAGGCCCAAGGCCAAGACCGTGACGCTCCGAATCCGACCCGGGATGTCAACGGAGACTGTCCCCCACCTCCCGCCTTCCGTGAGCTGCTTCGCGGCGGAGTGCGGGTCCACGAGAACCCATCCAGCAGGCGCCGCCCGTGTGTCCCTCCAAGCCCCCGTCGCTATGGGGCTCCGGCATCTTCTGCTCCTCCGACCATCCGCCACCTGAGGGGGAGACCCTGACGGTCAGTCCCGACCTTCTGCGCGCGTGGCGGCGCTTGCCCAGCCGCGCTCGGGGGGCCGGCGAGTTCTCCCGCCGACGTGGGCGCTAAATTTGGCGTCGGGCGGGGTGATTCCGGGATGAGCTGCAAACGCGTCGGAATTCGGTTGGACGGCGGGAGAGGCACACCCGGGCATTGACGGGCAGAGCGGCCTTCTCGCCGTATTGTCCGCGCACGCCCGCCACGATGCCCGATGCCAGTGGGGGGGCTGAAAATTCCGGCCAAGGAGCTGGCAAAGGGACAGTGAGCGCAGGAAGTGAGATTAAGCGACGAGTTAAGTTCAGGTTAAGCGGGTGGGCAAAACATTGTAATGTAAGAAAATGAGAGGCTGTCCACTTTGGCCGGAAGGATAAGAAGAGCAGCCTGTTATTTCAACGGGCAGACTCTGACGAAGGCTGCAGCGACGAGGGATCTGGGTGACCCAGTGCCTGAATCACAAAAAGTCAGCAAACAGGGACAGCGAATAACGGGGAGGGAAAATGGGGTGTTGGCCTCTATTGCAAAGGGAGATGGAGTATAAAAGTGGGGAAGTCTTGTTACAGCTGTAACAGGTTGGACCTCACCTGTTCTGTGTCCAGTTTCCATCACCTGAAGAGGTGTCAGCTGTGGCTCAGTTCATAGCACCCTCGCCTTTGAATCAGAGGGTAGTGGGTTCATGTCCCACTCCCGGAAACCAAGAACTGTGATTGTACTCGAAAGAGTTGCAATCTGTGACTGTTGATAACTCGAAAGAGTTTCATCACAAGGTGTCAGCTGTGGCTCAGTTCATAGCACCCTCGCCTTTGAATCAGAGGGCTGTGGGTTCATGTCCCACTCCTGGAAACCAAGAACTGTGATTGTACTCGAAAGAGTTGCAATCTGTGACTGTTGATAACTCGAAAGAGTTTCCATCACCTGACTTTCAGGAGGTGAGGGACATGAAACAGTTAAGCTCGACAGACAGGGGGAATGGGCTAAAGGACTCAAGGTTGCTTTAGACAATGACACAGGTTAACTGCAATTACCTGTTGTGAGATTGAAAGGAGCATTTACAAGCTACGAGGCGGGGTGGGGTGGAGAATCATATTATCCTCCTGTTGAGTGAACAGCGGGAGAATGGTCTACAGCCTCGCACAGCTCAGGAGAGTGAGCCGGCCGGGGTAAAGGGTTGTGAAGGGCCGGACAATCCAGTGGAAGGTTAGCAGGGGTCTAGGCCGGATGCCCTGGTGCGTGATAGCGCGAATTGAGCTCCGCAATAAAGAGACGACATTGGAGCGAGGTTACTGAGGGCAGGAGCAGAAGGATGGGGACTGGTCATCTCCAGATCCAGGCCTACAATCAATGCAGTGATGGCCGGGCCGCACAGCCGATTGCAGGCGTCAGTCAAGCCATAAAGGGGTCCGAACCGTGGGTTTTGTGGGTTCAAGAAGCGAACGGATCTAAGGCTGAGACGAAACTCGCTCGCTATGGGCATTTTGCCCTCACAATTCCAGGCTCCAAGAGCCACAGTAAGGGGGAAGGGAATGGAACCTCTAACAGAGGGAGATATTTGCATCGGAGGCAGTTCAGAGAAGGTTCACTCGGCCGATTCCTGGGATTAAAGGAGTTGGCCTTATGAGGAAAGGTTCAGCAGGTTGGGCCTACGCTCATTGGATGTTTAGAAGGATGAGAGATGATCTTATTCAACCATTTAAGGTTCTGAGGAGGGGCTCGACGGGGCGGACGCTGAGATGTTTCCCCTCTTGGGGGGAATCTAGAACGAGGGGGGGGCACAGTTTCAGAGTAAGGGGGTCTCCCGTTGAAGACGGAGATGAGGAGGAAGTTCTTCTCTCAGATGGTCGTTGGCGTTCGGGATTCTCTTCCCCAGAGACCAGCGGAGGCCGGGTCACTGAAATCAAGGCTGAGTTGGACAGATTTTTGACTGACAAGGGAGGCAAGGCTTATGGGGGACAGGCAGCTGAGGCCATGATCAGATCAGTTGTGACCTTATTGAATGGGGGAGCAGGTTTGAGGGGCCGAATGGCCTACTCCTGCTCCTATTTCTTATGTTCTTATGAAATATTGGCCCATAACTTCCGATCTCCAGGGCGTTGTGCCCGGGAGGTACCCCAGCAGATGCGCTGGGGGCGGGCGCTATGAATAAGTCCCCATGCAAAGGAGTGCAAGAAAATCGCCTGAAAAGTTCAACCTTTCAGTGGGGAACTGCCCTGCATCGGGAAGGGTCTGATTCTCCAAATTAAACCACAGCCTCCAGATCGTTCCCACTGTCTGAGCATTTCCCCCTGACTACCCCCCACCCCCAACTACCCTCCCGACCCCCTGACTACCCCCCACCCCCAGCTACCCTCCCGACCCCCTAACTACCCCCCACCCCCAACTACCCTCCCGACCCCCTAACAACCCCCCACCCCCCAACTACACTCCCGACCCCCTGACTACCCCCCACCCCCAACTACCCACCCGACCCCCTGACTACCCCCCCAACTACCCTCCCGATCCCCTGACTACCCCCCACCACCCCCGACCCCCTGACTACCCCCCAACACCAACTGACCCCCCGACCCCCTGACTACCCCACACCCCCGACTACCCTCCCGACCCCCTGACTGCCCCCCACCCCCAACTACCCCCCCATATCCTCCTGACACCCTGACTTCCCACCAGCCCCCCGATACCCCAATCCCCTGACTACCCTCCCTCTGACTACCCTTCCGAAGCCCTGGGCGGAACTTTCCGTGCTCACTGGGGTGGGGCACGTTTGGCGGTACGAGCGGACAATACGATGAGAAGGCCCAAACTCAGGTTCACAGCGCCGTGGAACCAACTTGCAATCGTCCGCTCTCCCTGTCAATGGCGGGTCACTATGGTTTCCTACCATTGGGAAGCTCGCTATAACAAATCTGCGCATCGTTATAAGCCCTCCCGCTGGATCATCCCGGCCCCTCGACACTAAAGGGATTAGTGAACCTGATGTGAGCTTAAGACATTCGCTTTGGATTTTTTATTGAACTCAAATCTCCAAGGTCAACTCTGGTGTGATTCGAACCCAGGTCCATCAGGATTAACTAGCCTAAAGACGCTACCGCTAGACCACAGCATCCCCGGGTTGCCTTGTGAGGAAAGGTTGGACAGGTTAGGCTGGAGTTTAGAAGAGTGAGAGGCGACTTGATTGAAACCTTTAAGATCCTGAGGGGGTCTTGACAGGGCGGATGTGGAGAGGATGTTTCCTCTTGTGGGAGAATCTAGAACCAGGGGGTCACTGTTCAAAAATAAGGGGGTCGCCCATTTAAAAGAGGGATGAGGAGAATTGGGTTTTCTCTCTGAGGGTCGCGAGTCTTTGGAACTCTCTTCCTCAAAAGGCGGTGGGGGCAGAGTCTTTGACTTAAGGCAGAGATGGATAGGTTCTTGATAAGCGAGGGGGTGATAGGTTATCGATGGGGGGGGTGGGGGTGTAGACGGGAATGTGGGGTTGGGGTTACACCCAGACCAGCCCTGGAGGCAGATTCAATCGGGGCTTTCGAAAAGGATAATTATCCGAAGAGAGAGAAAAACAAAATCTCGGGACTACGGGGAAAGGGTGGGGGGTGGGACTAGCTGAGCTGCTCGTTCAGAGAGCCAAGCACAGACACGATGGGCTGAATGGCCCTCCTACTGCGCTGTAGCCGCTCTGAGGCAGGAATTCCCCCGGGCGGCGGGGTTAAGAAACAAAA
>NC_135912.1:3773744-3788744 GCF_964194155.1 Cetorhinus maximus | reverse complement strand
TCTTTGCCTCTGATGTTCCATCTCTCCCTCTCAACCACTGTGTGTCCATCTGTTTCTACCTAAGTCTCTCTCCCTCTCTCTGTCTCTTTATCAATCATCCATAATCCCTTTCTCTCTTAATCAATCATAACTCTCTTATTGGAACAGCATCTACTCCTGCTCCTATTTCCTATGTTTTTATGCTCTGATATACAAATAAAGCTCTTGATCCTGAGGGGTATAAACCCCTAAATGTTTGTGTATCACACTAAATTCCTTGTTTTTCTTCATGTTTAACAGGATATGGGCATCACTGACAAGGCCAGCATTTATTCATCATCCATGAGGTCATGGGTTTGGGAGGTGCTGTCTAAGGAGCCTTGGTGAATTCCTGCAGTACATCTTGTAGATGGTACACACACTGCTGCTACTGTGCGTCGGTAGTGGAGGGAGTGAATGTTTGTGGATGTGGTGCCAATCAAGCGGGGCTGCTTTGTCCTGGATGGTGTTGAGCTTCATGAGTGTTGTGGGAGCTGCACTCATCCAGGCAAGTGGGGAGTATTCCATCACACTCCTGACTTGTGCCTTGTAGATGGTGGACAGGCTTTGGGGAGTCAGGAGGTGAGTTACTCATCGCAGGATTTCCAGTCTCTGACCTGTTCTTGTAGCTACAGTATTTATATGACTGGCCCAGTTCAGTTTCTGGTCAATGGTAACCCCCAGGATGTTGATAGGGAGAAAGCACAACAGCCACTAAGAATCTAGATTTAGGTGAAGCTGATTTCGATAAGATGAGACAGAAACTGTCCACAGTAAACTGGGCAAATCTGTTGATGTGTAAAACAATTGAAGATCAGTGAGAAAGCTTCTAGTGTACCATCTGCAAGATGCACTGAAGCAACTCACCATCGATCCTTAGACAGCACCTTCCAAACCTACAATGTCTACCATCTAGAAGGACAAGGGCAGCAGACGCATGGGAACACCGCCACCCGGAAGATCCCCTCCAAGCCACTCAACATCCTGACTTGGAAATATAGCGGCCGTTCCTTCACCATCGCCGGGTCAAAATCCTGGAACTCCCTCCCTAACAGCACAGTGGGTGTACCTACACCACAGGGACTGTGCAGCGGCTCAAGAAGGTGGCTCACCACCACCTTCTCAAGGGGGCAATTAGGGATGGGCAACAAATGCTGGGCCCAGCCGGCGACGCCCACATCCCTGTGAATGAATTTTAAAAATCAATCATTTAACATCGCTATTAGATAAAAGCTCACGCACCATTCCACCATCGATTAAACCTAGCGCATCACTCACTAAATCGAATATGGTGAGCTTCCCTTGTTGGTGAAAACTGCTGCAGAGGAACTATCCTGAACACATCGTGAAATTTGTCCTGTTTTGGACATGATTTTGTCTGCTTATCCCAACCTCCGTATGAAGCTATAATTAATTCCCCATTAAAACCGCTCTGCCCTCCATGCTCATCTCAGCTCAGCATTAATACACCCTTCCACTTGACAGCAGTCCGACACATGACTTCCAGTATGCTTAAAAACTTTTGCAAGCTCTTAACCCTGCCTAATAAGCCTCCGCCGCTTACTTCTCTCGGTAATGTCACTGAGCCGGTATTCCCGAGACACGGAGTAATGCTCTGGGGACCTGGGTTGGGTGGATGGTGGAATTTGCATCCGATTAAAGATCTGGGAGTTAAAACCCGATGACCCATTATCATTAAAAAAAAACCCCAGCCGGCCCACGGATGCCCCTTTAGGGGAAAAAAAACCTGCCACCCTTACCCGGGCCTGGCCTACGTGTGGCTCCGTGCCCACAGCGATGGGGTTGACTCTGAAACGCCGTCTGAACAAGCGGCAACTGAGGATGAGCGGTAAGTGCCGGCCTAGCCCTAGTGATGCCCAGGAATGGCTGAATTTCGAGGACAGTCCACATAAAACAGGGCCAACATAATTCACAACACGGCCGCGGACAATCGTCAGGGTTAAAAATCAAGTATAACGTAATTTTTTTAAGTTCTTTAGCGGAATAGAGGCATAGACTATTTTCTAAATGGGGGAGAGAATTCAGAAATCTGGAGTGCAAAGGGACCTGGGAGTCCTAGTCCAGGATTCTCTTAAGGTTAACTTGCAGGTTGAGTCGGTAGTTAGGAAGGCAAATGCAATGTTGGCATTTATTTCGAGAGGACTAGAATATAAAAGCAGGGATGTGCTGCTGAGGCTTTATAAGGCTCTGGTCAGACCACTTTTAGAATATTGTGAGCAATTTTGGTCCCCGTATCTCAGGAAGGATGTGCTGGCCCTGGAGAGGGTCCAGAGGAGGTTCACGAGAACGATCCCAGGAATGAAAGGCTTAACATATGAGGAACGTTTGAGGACTCTGGGTCTATACTCGATGGAGTTTAGAAGGATGAGGGGGGGATCTGATTGAAACTTACAGAATACTGAAAGGCCTGGATAGAGTGGACGTGGGGAAGATGTTTCCATTAGTAGGAGAGACTAGGACCCGAGGGCACAGCCTCAGAGTAAAGGGAAGACCTTTTAGAACACCCATCCTCTCCACACCCCCCCCACCCACCATCGCTGGGTTAATACCAGCAACTGGCAAGATGAGGCCCTTGAGTCAGCATTCGTTGGGCACTCGAGGGCCTCAGTTGGCAACACCTTCATCGACTCGCTCGGAGTGTGGAGACAGGGAAGTGACAGGGTCCCCATCCCCCATCCTCCTGGCAGATTACATACCCCCCACCCACCCCCCCTCCCCACCACCAAACTCCAAACCCGGGAATGGTGGAATATTGCAGCCTGTGCGTTTGGATCAAGAGCATTTTCCGTTCTCTCCTGTTACTCAGCCATTTCTCCTGTTTTAATCGCTTCGCATCTTTCGGTCTATTTCGCCTGTAATGCCTAACGCACACCTTCCAAACCGCCACCCCCCTCTCATCCCCTTCACGTGGTTGGAATTATTTAAACTCGCCCATTACTTCATCCCCTCTGGATTAAATCTTTATCTGGCTCAGTCTCTACCTTTCTGTCTTTTTCGCTGTTTCGTTCTCTGTCCCTCTTTCGATTTCTACCTCTCCCTCTATCTCCCTGTTTCCCTCTTTCACTCTCTACATCTCGCTGGCAGTCTGTATCTCTCTATTTCCCTCTGTCCCTAACTCTGGCTTTGTCTTCCTGTCTCTACCGTCCTCTCTATCTTCCTTTCCGTCTCTTTCTTTCTCTCTGCTTATTTTGTCTCTTTCTCTCTCTCTTTATTTCTCTGTCTCTCCACTACCTCCTCTATCTCTGCTCTCCCATTCTGTCCATTTCTCTTTTGATCTCCACCTATCTGCCCTCTCTGTGTCTATCTCAATCTGGAGAGAGATCAGAGTGACAGAGACAACATGGGAGACACACAGAATGGGGGAGGGAGACAGATGGACAGTGAGAGACAGAGGGACATTCTGTCACTCTGCTCTCTCTCTCTCTCTCTCTCACTGTCTGTATATCTGTGTGTGTGTGTGTGTGTGTGCCTGTCTCTCTCTCCATGCTTCTCTCTCTATCTTTCACCCTCTCTCTCTCTGTCTGTATGTCTGTCTGTGTCTGTGTATACGCATGTGTCTCTCCCCCTGTCTCTCTGTTTCTCTCCCTGTCTCTCTCACTCTCTCTACATATATATTTGTTTCTCTGTGTCTGTATGCATCTTTCTCTCTCTCTCTGTCTCCCCCCTGTCTTTACGTCTCTGTCCCTGTCTCTGCCTGTCTGTATGCCTCTCTCTCTGTCTCTCTCTTTCTGTCCCTCTCTCGCTCCCTCCTGTCTCTTTCCATCCCTTTCTCTCTCTGTTTTTCTCCCTCTCTGTGCCTCTCCCTCTATATATTTATATATTTGTTTCTTTGGCTGTATGTATCCCTCTCTCTGTCTCTCCCCTCTGTCTGTACATTTCTTTCTCTGTCTCTCTCTCTCCTCCCTATCTATATGCCTCGCTCCTCTCTCTGTCTCTTTCCCTGTCTCTCTTTCTTTCTCTCCCCTCTGTCTGTACATTTCTTTCTTTGTCTCCCTCTCTCTCCCCTGTCTGTATGCCTCGCTCCTCTCTCTGTGTGTGTCTCTCTCTCTCGTGTCCATCTCTCACTCTCTCCCTGTCTCTCCTTCTCTCTCAGCGTCCCTCTCTGGCTCTCCCTCTCTGTCTCTTTCTGTGTCCCTGTCTTGCTCTCTCTCTCCCTCTCTGTGTCCCTGTCTTGCTCTCTCTCTCACTCCCCATCTCACTCTCCCTCTCTCTCTCTCTTTCTGTGTCCCTGTCTCGCTCTCTCTCTCTCCCTCTCTCTCTCTCTCTCTGTGTCCCTGCCTTGCTCTCTCTCCCTCTCTCTCTCTCTCTGTGTCCCTGTCTTGCTCTCTCTCTCACTCCCTCTCTCTCTCTCTTTCTGTGACCCTGTCTCGCTCTCTCTCTCTCCATCTCTCTCTCTGTGTCCCTGTCTTGCTCTCTCTCTCTCCCTCTCTCTCTCTCTGTGTACCTGTCTTGCTCTCTCTCTCGCTCTCCCTCTCTCTCTCTCTTTCTGTGTCCCTGTCTTGCTCTCTCTCTCACTCCCTCTCTCGCTCTCTCTCTCTCTCTCTTTCTGTGTCCCTGTCTCGCTCTCTCTCTCACTCCCTCTCTCTCTCTCTCTGTGTGTCTCTCCCCCTCTCACTGGTAGCTCCGGCCTGCAGTAACCCTGGAGCCTTGGCCTGTTGCACAACACCCGCTTGACACGAGAGACTTCAACTTTCACTGAAATGATAAACAAACGGTGGGGGTGGGGGGGTGGGAGGAGGGGGGCTGGTGGCAAGAGAGAGAGAAGCAGCGAAAGAGAGAACGGGATGACGCGACTATATGACCTTCTGGGGCTGAGTGGGAGTCAGTGACAGTGTGAGGGACGGCCTGAGAGAGAGGAAGAGAGAGGAGTCCAGCACAGGACAGATCGGTATCGGAGCTGTGCGTAAGAGGAGCTGATAACGCGGAGCAAGAATACATATAAAAGGTGTAACTTCTGAACACTTTGGTTGCAGCTTAAGCCCTTGGAAAGCCCAGAGAGCGGCAGGCTTTGAAATCCGACTGAGAGCGGGGGAGAGGAGGAGGGGAAAGAAATAATTATAAAGTCAACTGGCAATTTATTATTTATTAGTGTCGACAGGAATCCCCCCTCGGACAGAGTCGGGTGTGGGGGTGGAGGGGGGGGTAGAAAAGATTTGCTGCTTTTCAGGAAAATGGGCCTGAGGTTAATCAAATCTCTGGAGGAGGAGAAGGAGGAGGATTTGAGTCAGGGGCTGCGGCACTTTAAAGGGCTGGGGATGCCGACTCCGGCCGCCTTGGACTTCCTCCTGGACCTGCCCCCCGTGCCCAGGGAGGAGCAGGTCCACCACGCTTGGAGCAGCTGGGACCGCTCGCCCAACATGCGGCCCTCGGAGGGCCCGGCGGAGGACCCCGAGCTGACCGCCCGCCGGCTCCGGACGCCGGACAGCACCGACTGCGTGCGGGGCAGGGTGGGCTACCGGCGGGGGCTCCACGTCTGGCGGCTGCGCTGGCCGCCCGGGCAGAGGGGCAGCCACGCCGCGGTGGGGGTGGGCACGGCGGACGCCCGCCTCCAGTCGCCCGGCTACCGGGCCCTGCTGGGGGGCCGGGACGGCGAGTCCTGGGGGTGGGAGCTGGGGAGCAACCGGCTGCACCACGGGGGCCGGGCCGGGCGGCGCTACCCGGCGGTGCCGGGGGACCCGCTGCCCGTGCCCGAGAGCTTCCTGGCCGTGCTGGACTCCGACGAGGGGACTCTGGGCTTCCTGGTGGACGGCGAGTACCTGGGCGTGGCCTTCGAGGGGCTGAAGGGCAAGACGCTGTACCCCATGGCCAGCTGCGTGTGGGGAGGCACCAACATCACCCTCAGCTACCTCAACGGGCTGGACCGTAAGTGACCGACGGCCAAGAGCCTGCGCGGTTGGCGCCGTGACTCTCGCCCCGGCCAAACCGCCCGGAGAGCCTCACCGAGGGGGGCGTCCGGCCGAGCCCGGGGGGGGGAGGGGGGGCGTTTTTTTCTCGCTCGCGCCTGGCGGGTCCGCGCGCCGGAGACGGGTCGAGCGGCGGGTGTTGTGCCAGAGGCCGAGGCTCCAGGACGGAGCTACCAGTGAGAGGGAGGGACACACAGAGAGAGAGAGAGAGAGAGAGAGAGAGGGAGGGAGGGAGAGAACAAGACAGGGACAAAGAACGAGAGAGAGGGAGAGCGAGAGAGGGACACAGAGAGGGAAGGAGAGACAGAGAGAGAGCGAGATATTGACACGAGAGAGAGAGAGAGAGGGACACAGAGAGAGAAGGAGAGATAGGGAGAGAGCGAGAGATTGACACGAGAGAGAGAGAGGGACACAGAGAGAGAAGGAGAGACAGGGAGAGAGCGAGATATTGACACGAGAGAGAGAGAGAGAGGGACACGGAGAGAGAAGGAGACATAGGGAGAGAGCGAGAGATTGACACGAGAGAGAGAGGCACACAGAGAGAGAGGGAGAGACAGGGAGAGAGCGAGAGATTGACACGAGAGAGAGATAGAGAGAGGCACACAGAGAGAGAAGGAGAGACAGGGAGAGAGCGAGAGATTGACACGAGAGAGAGAGAGTGACACAGAGAGAGGAGAGATAGGGAGAGATTGACACGAGAGAAAGAGAGAGAGAGAGGCACACAGAGAGAGATTGAGACGAGAGAGAGAGAGGGACACAGAGAGAGAGAGAGAGACAGGGAGAGAGCGAGAGATTGACACGAGAGAGAAAGAGAGAGAGGGACACAGAGAGAGAAAGAGAGATAGGGAGAGAGCGAGAGATTGACACGAGAGAGAGAGGGACACAGAGAGAGAAGGAGAGATAGGGAGAGAGGGAGAGATTGACACGAGAGAGAGAGAGGGACACAGAGAGAGGAGAGATAGGGAGAGAGGGAGAGATTGACACGAGAGAGAGAGAGAGAGGGACACAGAGAGAGAAGGAGAGATAGGGAGAGAGCGAGAGATTGACACGAGAGAGAGAGAGAGAGAAGGACACAGAGAGAGAAGGAGAGATAGGGAGAGAGCGAGAGATTGACACTAGAGAGAGAGATAGGGACACATAGAAAGAAGGAGAGATAGGGAGAGAGCGAGAGATTGACACGAGAGAAAGAGAGAGAGAGAGGGACACAGAGAGAGAGGGAGAGAGCGAGAGATTGACACGAGAGAGGGGGAGAGAGAGGCACACAGAGAGAGAAGGAGAGATAGGGAGAGAGCGAGAGATTGACACGAGAGAAAGAGAGAGAGGGACACAGAGAGAGGAGAGACAGGGAGAGAGCGAGAGATTGACACGAGAGAAAGAGAGAGAGAGAGGGACACAGAGAGAGAAGGAGAGATAGGGAGAGAGGGAGAGATT
Source organism: Cetorhinus maximus (assembly GCF_964194155.1). NCBI lineage: Eukaryota > Metazoa > Chordata > Chondrichthyes > Lamniformes > Cetorhinidae > Cetorhinus > Cetorhinus maximus. The sequence goes on along the minus strand of NC_135912.1, from coordinate 3,781,371 downwards.
GACACGAGAGAGAGAGAGAGAGAGGGACACAGAGAGAGAAGGAGAGACAGGGAGAGAATGAGAGATTGACACGAGAGAAAGAGAGAGAGAGAGGGACACAGAGAGAGGAGAGACAGGGAGAGAGCGAGCGATTGACACGAGAGAGAGAGAGAGAGAGGGACACAGAGAGAGAAGGAGAGATAGGGAGAGAGCGAGAGATTGACACGAGAGAAAGAGAGAGAGAGGGACACAGAAAGAGAAGGAGAGAGAGGGAGAGATTGACACGAGAGAGAGAGAGGGACACAGAGAGAGAAGGAGAGACAGGGACAGAGCGAGCGATTGACACGAGAGAGAGAGGCACAAAAAGAGAGAAGGAGAGATAGGGAGAGAGCGAGAGATTGACATGAGAGAGAGAGAGGGACACAGAAAGAGAAGGAGAGATAGGGAGAGAGCGAGAGATTGACACGAGAGAGAGAGAGAGGGACACAGAGAGAGAAGGAGAGATAGGGAGAGAGCGAGAGATTGACACGAGAGAGAGAGAGGGACACAGAGAGAGAAGGAGAGACAGGGAGAGAGCGAGAGATTGACACGAGAGAGAGAGAGGGACACAGAGAGAGAAGGAGAGACAGGGAGAGAGCGAGAGATTGACACGAGAGAAAGAGAGAGGGACAGAGAGAGAGAAGGAGAGATAGGGAGAGAGCGAGAGATTGACACGAGAGAGAGAGAGGGACACTGAGAGAGAAGGAGAGACAGGGAGAGAACGAGAGATTGACACGAGAGAGAGAGAGAGAGAGAGAGAGAGGGACACAGAGAGAGAAGGAGAGATAGGGAGAGAGCGAGCGATTGACATGAGAGAGAGGGAGAGAGGGACACAGAGAGAGAAGGAGAGATAGGGAGAGAGCGAGCGATTGACACGAGAGAAAGAGAGAGAGGGACACAGAGAGAGAAGGAGAGATAGGGAGAGCGCGAGAGATTGACATGAGAGAGGGGGAGAGGCACACAGAGAGAGAGGAGTGAGGCATACAGATGGGGGAGAGACAGAGAGAGAGAATTGAAAGGCCTATGAAGGCCATTAACCAGGTTGATGAGGTTGAAATGTAAACTGCCTGCCCGGCTTTACGGTTTGTCTGCAGACGAAAAGACCAAGCGGCCTTTACATTTCTCAAGAGAACCTCATCCAAGAGCAGGGAGGAGGTTTCCCAAAGCGAATACCAAATTAAATTTCACTTTATACACTAATGATCTAGATGAAGGAACTGAGGGCATCCTGGCTAAGTTAGCAGATGATACAAAGAGAGGTGGAGGGACAGGTAGTATTGAGGAGGCGGGGAGGCTGCAGAAGGATTTGGACAGGTTAGGAGAATGGGCAAAGAAGTGGCAGATGGAATACAACGTGGGGAAGTGTGAGGTCATGCACTTTGGTAGGAAGAATAGAGGCATAGACTATTTTCTAAATGGGGAGAGAATTCAGAAATCTGGAGTGCAAAGGGACTTGGGAGTCCTAGTCCAGGATTCTCTTAAGGTTAACTTGCAGGTTGATGCGGTAGTTAGGAAGGCAAATGCAATGTTGGCATTTATTTCGAGAGGACTAGAATATAAAAGCAGGGATGTGCTGCTGAGGCTTTATAAGGCTCTGGTCAGACCACATTAAGTATATTGTGAGCAATTTTGGGCCCTGTACCTCAGGAAGGATGTTCTGGCCCTGGGGAGGGTCCAGAGGAGGTTCAGGAGAACGATCCCAGGAATGAAAGGCTTAACATATGAGGAACGTTTGAGGACTCTGGGTCTATACTGGATGGAGTTTAGAAGGATGAGGGGGGATCTGATTGAAACTTACAGAATACTGAAAGGCCTGGATAGAGTGGACGTGGGGAAGATGTTTCCATTAGTAGGAGAGACTAGGACCCGAGGGCACAGCCTCAGAGTAAAAGGAAGACCTTTTAGAACAGAGATGAGGAGAAACTTCTTTAGCCAGAGAGTGGTGAATCTATGGAATTCATTGCCACAGAAGGCTGTGGAGGCCAGGTCATTGAGTGTATTTAAGACCGAGATAGATAGGTTCTTGATTGGTAAGGGGATCAAAGGTTACGGGGAGAAGGCGGGAGAATGGGGCTTGAGAAACTTATCAGCCATGATTGAATGGCGGAGCAGACTCGATGGGCCGAATGGCCTAATTTCTGCTCCTATGTCTTATGGTCTTATGGTCTAAATAAAACCTTCATTTCAAATACAAAAACAATGCCCCATCCCGTGTGACAACAGTCACACACGAGGGAACATTTTTCGTTCAATTTTTATTGGCTTTATTTATTTTGTTTAAATAGCGCTTCAGCCTCCCCGAGGTGGCTCCGTGCCTCAGGGAGATTGAAGCGCTCTTTCGCGCGAACTGCGCACTGGACCCGACTCCTCACCCATCTCCTCCCTCCCCCATCCACCCCCCCAACCGCCCGCACAGGTAAGCGCTCAGCGCTGCCGCTCGCGATCCACGCAGGGCAGGGCCTGAACTGAACCCGGACCCGCCCGACCAGTGTAAAATTCTGTGCCAAGACACGTCGGAAATATTAGGCGCCCAGTCGCTGGGTCAAAGAGACGAGCCTCAAAGGAGGAGAGAGAGAGAGTCGGAGAGGGTGGGGTGGGGAGATCCGAGGGTTTAGGCCTTAGGCCTACAGCGGTGGAGCGATGGGAAGCCTGGCTGCCCCTGGAGGCCAGGATTGGAGGAGCGGAGAGGTTTCGGAGGGTTGCAGGTGGGGGTGGGGGCGTGGGGGTGGGGGAAGTTACACAGAGGGCTGGGCTGGGGGCGGTGTGGGGGAGGCGGGGCAGTGAGGCCACGGAGGGATTTGAAAGCAAGGATGAGGGTTTGAGAACCCAGGCCTCGCTTGACCGGGAGTCAAGGACGGTCAGTGAGCAGGATTGGGGTGCGGGGTGGTCGGGTGGTGTGGGGGAAGAAAACGAGGCTCCTGCGAGTTAAGACACGGTGGGTGGGGGCGGTGCAGGCGAGAGTTGAGTGGCCTCGGGTTTAGGGAGGGCAGAACATGGGAGAGCAGCCAGGGGCCTGAGCTGGATGAGCGGCGCCGAGCAGTAACGGACGAGGCACGGACGGGGATAAGCCTGCTCACCCGATAGGGGATGGTGGACAGGGCAGCCCTGATAATTCAGCAACAGCGGCAGAGTCGAGAGAGAGAGAGAGAGATGGTGGCGAGGCAGAGCTGGGCATGGTTGACATACACGTGAAAACCAGCACTGCCCTGAATCGGCCAGAGGTGGGGGGTTAAGTTTCTATTTGGGACAGAATTGCTAATTCTGGCTGCAAGCTGGAATCATGAAACAGTTCCAGCACCGAAGGGGGCCATTGAGCCCATCATGTCCCTGCTAGCTCTCTGCAGGAGCAACTCAGCAAGGCCCAATCCCCCTGCCCTTTCCCTGCGATTCCTCTTCCTCCCAAGTGCTCGTCCGATTGCCTTTGGAGAGCCGCGATTAGGAATTACTGTCAGTCAGCCAGTATTAAAATAGCTTTTAAAAGAAAAATAAGATAAGCGATTTCTCGTTATTGCTGCAAGGAGAGGCTGAGGCTTTTCGTCTGGCACCCATCAGGACAAACACAAGAATTCCAAATTTCAAAACCATCACAACAGTTTACACCAGAGGAGAAAAGGATGCCGATTGGTTGGCAAGTTGTTCTGATTTTTATTTCTATTAATTCATGGGAAGTGGGCGTCGCTGGCTGGGCCCAGCATTTATTGCCCATCCCTAATTGCCCCGTGGTGGCGGTGAGCTGCTGCCTTCTTGAGCCGCTGCAGTCCCATGTGGTGTAGGTACACCCACTGTGCTGTTAGGGAGGGAGTTCCGGGATCTTGACCCAGCGACAGCGAAGGAACGGCCGATATATTTCCAAGTCAGGATGGAGAGTGGCTTGGAGGGGAACTTCCAGGCAGTGGTGTCCCCATACATCGGCTGTCCTTGTCCTTCTAGATGGCGATTGTGGGTTTGGAAGGTGATAAGGAGCCTCGGTGAATTCCTGCAGTGCATCTTGTAGATGGTACACACACTGCTGCTACTGTGCGTCGGTGGTGAAGGGAGTGAATGTTTGTGGACGGGGTGTCAATCAAGCGGGGCTGCTTTGTCCTGGGCGGTGTCGAGCTTCTTGAGTGTTGTGGGAGCTGCACTCATCCAGGCAAGTGGGGAGTATTCCATCACACCCCTGACTTGTGCCTTGTAGATTGTGGACAGGCTTTGGGGGGGTCAGGAAGTGAGTTACTTGCTGCAGAATTCCTAGCCTCTGGCCTGCTCTTGTCGCCACAGTATTTATATGGCTGGCCCATAGCTGGATCATGGAGAAAGCAATAGGGGAACTATAGGCTCCCAGAGCCCCCAGTTAGTTAAGAAAAGGTGCAAGGCTTTTTTTTTCAGAGTATGAGTCCCTGTGCATGAATGTATGTCACTTCTAGCAAGTATAAATGAGCCATGTTACGCACTCCACTGATTATCTTCAATTGGTTGTTAGTGTAGTTATTAGCGCACTCAGGGATTGTTCAGCAAGTGCTGCCCAATCGCAGAATCACGTCTAACAGTGGACATTTTGTTTTTGGGTTTTGCAAGCGTGCGGATTGTGTATGGCCTGTTCTTTGCCTATTACGAAGAGCCAAAGGGCCATGTTGTTTGATCCTGAGTGCGCTAATAACTACACTAACAACCAATTTCAGATAATCAGCCGAGCTTTCAACGTGGCTCACTTATGCTTGCTAGAAGTGACATATATTCATACACAGGGACGCGCTCTCTGCAAACAAAAAGGAATATGTTCAAGCAGGATTGTTGTATGAGGAGAGATTGGGCCGACTAGACCCGTATCCACTGGAGTTTAGAAGCATGAAAGGGGATCCCACTGAAATATATAAAATTCTGACAGGGCAGGATGCTGGGATGATGCTTCCTCTGGCTGTGGGTGTGTGGTGGGGGGTCTAGAAGAAGGGGTCACAGTCTCCGGATACAGGATAGGCCATTTAGGGCTGAGATGAGGAGAAACTTCTCCACTCAGAGGGTGGTGAACCTGTGGAATTCTCTACCACAGGAGGGGTTTGGAGGCCAAGTCACTGAATATATTTAAGACGGAAATAGATAGATTTCTAGACTCTAAAGGTGTCAAGGGGCATGGGGAGAGAGCGGGAGTTTGGCGTTGAGATAGAGGATCAGCCATGATCATATTGAATGTCGGAGCAGGCTCGAAGGGCCGAATGGCCTACTCCTGCTCCTATTTTTCTACGTTTCCACGTTTAATCCTCGTGCCTTTTTTGAATTACCCGAGGCTTGGGGGGAATCCCATGTGATGCCCTGATGCCGTCTCCGAGGTAGCGCCTCCTCCGATCAGAACAGCAGGCTAACCAATCCGCAGTCTCTTCTCCTGCAGTGTGAATTGTTGTGAGCATCTGAAATTTGGCCTTTCTTGCGTTTGTCCCGACGGGCGCCAGGCGAAAAGCTCCCTTTGCAGCGAGATTCGAGTTCAATGCTGCCAAGCGACTTGTTTTTCTAGTCCTCCCGGGTTTTGATCGTCAGTTCGCAAAGCTTTCAACAAAAAAAAGGGGTCGGTCTCAGGATGGACCTCTCGGCGTCCTTGTGCACTGCCTAATCCTGTCAGGGTCGCCGACGGACGCTGACAGTGAGCGGGAACCAGCTCATTCATCCTGGGCGCAACTTGCACGCAAAATTCCTCAGCCCTTTCAACCCTAGGGGGAACTCTTTCGAGTTATCAACAGTCACAGGTTGCAACTCTTTCGAGTACAATCACAGTTCTTGGTTTCCGGGAGTGGGACATGAACCCACAACCCTCTGATTCAAAGGCGAGGAGTGCTATGAACTGAGCCAAGGGGAAGGCGAACGAGGGGCTTACTGGAGCCTGAGGTGATGCTGCCAGGAAAGGTTTACAGGAACGTTGCCGGGGTTGGAAAAAGAGGAGCTACGAGGAGGGATTGGGTCGGTTGGGGTTATTTTCCCTGGAACAAAGAAGGCTGAGAGGTGACTCGATTGAGGTGTACAAGATTATAGATAGAGTGGACAGGGTAAAATTGTTTCCCTTGGTGGAGAACTCCAGAACCAGGGGACATAGATTCAAGATAAGCGGCAGAAGGTGTAGGGAGGGTACATGAGGAGGAACTTTTTTTACGCAGAGGGTGTCTGGAATTCGCTGCCCAACTTGGTGGTAGAGGCAGAAACTCTAAACTCTTTTTAAAAAGTACCTGGATCTGCACCTGTAAAGTGCTGTAGGCTGCAGGGCTATGGGCCGGGTGCAGGGAGGTGGGGTTAGAAAGGGGCAGCTGGGAATTGAGAAGAAGCTGCTGACGCTGGGTGTGAGACAGCGATGGAAATATGGCAGAAGGTGAGAGAAATAGAGGGAGGGTGAGAGACAGATGGGGAGAGATACGGATGGGCGCGGCCGCTTACTGGTTGAGTTACTGAATGAGCCGACATGGACCAGTAGTGAGGGCAGACTTCAGTATGAATCATCTGGAGAGAAGAGGCTGATGTTTATCAGAGCGACCGCAAGGATTGTCATAACTAAACTTTCTCAGAACTGCCTGACCGAGACATGGCTCCTGTTCACGCCCGAGGCCTTCTACAGTCGGAGGCCTGGATCAGTCGACGTTGGCAGGGGTTATCAGTTTACGGTTGGCGCCCATGCCTTCAGGGTCAGGGAAGGAGCATGGAACAGGGCAGCGCCTGAGGAACAGCCCCCAACCCGGGAGTCAGCGCCCTCAGGGGGGAGTTAGAGAGCAGCAAAAGGGGGAAGGTTTTTTAGGCTTCACCCCTCGGTCGATCAGCTGCCAGGCTGCCCCTGCTATTCGCCCTGCAGGCGCTCGGCTAGCAGTGTTAGTACACCAGGCCTCTATTTTAAGATGGGGCAGAATCGATGCCCGGGTTACTGTGAGGGGGTGGGTGGTAGAATGGGGGAGGGGGAAACGGAAATTCGGGGGTCCGGACTTTGCCCACCTGACCAGTGGGCTCACACGGGGGAAAATCAAGCCCCGCGTAGGTGTCGATGCACGTTCCGTCGGGAGGCCCACTGCAGTCAGGCTGCCTGCCGCGATGCCCACTGCAGTTGAATAGCCTGCCGGCGCCGAGGCTGGTGGCTGCTGGGGGAAGTGGGGGTGTTGGGGTGGGGTGGGGAGGGAGCGGAGGGGGCGATGGGAAAAGGGGGAGGGGAGGGAGAGAGCGCGGGGATCGAATGCTGCAGAGGATCGCTTGCTGAGGGCCGGTCTCTTGTCTTCCCCAGGGCAGCCGCTGGCTCTCGCCGATCTCTGTCGACGGTGCATCCGCCGAGCTCTCGGAAGGGATCGGATCTCGGAGGTCGAGGCGTTACCGCTGCCCAAGGCGATCAAGAAATATCTGCAACACTCCTGAGGATGGGAGAGAGAGAGCGAGAGAGAGAGAGAGAGAGAGAGACTGTCCAACTCTACACACCAGCTTCACTTCTAGCTCATTATTTATTGATCTATTGTGAAATAAACATTTTTGACAAATTCTCATTCTCTCTCCTGCTCGGGGGCCCAGGAAAATGATCATAGCCATTCCCAGCACCACACGATTAACGGACACCTTGCCCTGTTCCAGGCTCTTACTAGCTCCATTATCTTAGCTGAATTCACAATCTCTCACT
>NC_135912.1:3648744-3763744 GCF_964194155.1 Cetorhinus maximus | reverse complement strand
CCTCAGGGAGGTGCAGAGGGGAGCGGGGTGGGGGAGGTGGGGGGAGGTGAGGGAGGTGGGGTTGGGGGTGGGGAGGCAGGTCTGGCAGCCTCGGCGGAGAAGAAAAGAGTCGACGTTTCGAGTCCTCATGGCCCTTCAGCAGAACTGAAGGAGAGGGGTGAAATATAAGCTGGTTTAAGGTGGGGGGCGGGGTGGGGGTGGGGGGGTGGTTGAGAGAAGTTGAGGGTGGGGTGGTTGTAGGGACAAGCAAGCAGTGATAGGAGAGAGAAATGGAAAGCAATGAAGGTGAACAAGGCAGAAGAGACAGGCGGAAATCCAGAATGAGCAACTCGCTGACTGTGTGCCTGGGAATCGGCACCCTGCTGCGAAGCCACACCCAGTCGAATTGCCATTCGCCTCTTGCTGCCCCAGCGCACGCCATCTTGCTTTTTTTTTATCTTGGAGGCAGGGGGTGTGTCAACCTGCAAGTGGGACAACACCATTTTTACACGGGAGGGAGGAGAAGCCTGTCGGGCAATTCCTCTACAAAAGCACACGCACACCATCACACACACACAACCTCACACACATCCCCACACACAACCTCACACACACACCCTCACACACCCCCACACACACCTCCACACACACCCACATACACACCTCACCCTCACACACCACCTCATACTCACCCCACACACCCCACACACACCCCACCCACCCCCACACCACCCCCACACCCCTCCCACACACCCCCACTCACACCCCCCACCACACCCCCCCAATCTCCCGCGTACACTCCCCACCCCCCCGCACACACACCCCACACACACCCCCACACACACCCTCACAAACACCATCACGCACACGCACACCATCACACACACACAACCTCACACACATCCCCACACACAACCTCACACACACCCTCACACACCCCCACACACACCCACACACACACCCACACACAACCTCACACACACACCCTCACACACCCCCACACACCCCCACACACACACCCTCACACCCCCCCACACACACACCCTCACACACACCCCCACACACACCCTCACACACATACCCCCACACACCCTCACACACACCCCCCCCACACACACACCCCCAATCTCCCCCGAACACCCCCCACCCCCCGCACACACACCCTCACAAACACCCTCACGCACACACACCCTCACACACACACACACCCTCACACACACACCCTCACACACACCTACACACACACCCCCACATCCCCCCTACACACACACCCTCACACACACCCCCACACACACCCTCTCACACACCCCCACACACACCTACACACACACCCCCACATCCCCTTCACACACACACCCTCACACACACCCCCACACACACCCTCACACACATACCCCCACACACCCTCACACACACCCCCCCCACACACACACCCCCAATCTCCCCCGAACACCCCCCACCCCCCGCACACACACCCTCACAAACACCCTCACGCACACACACCCTCACACACACACACACCCTCACACACACACCCTCACACACACCTACACACACACCCCCACATCCCCCCTCACACACACCCTCACACACACCTACACACACACCCCCACATCCCCCCCTACACACACACCCTCACACACACCTACACACACACCCCCACATCCCCCCTCACACAAACCCTCACACACACCTACACACACACCCCCACATCCCCCCTCACACACACACCCCCACACAGACACCCCGACACACACACCCCCACACACACACACCCCCCCACACACCCCCCACACACCCACGATTTGATTGAACAGAACAATCTGTAGCTGGTTCTATACTCTCAGTTAATAATTATCAGTTGCAAAGTCTCCTAATGGTGGTTGAAAGATGTTTATGCTGCTCTGTCGTCCTCTCTCTCTTCCTCTCCCTCTCTCCCCCTCTCTCTCACTCTCTCTCTCTCTCTCTCCTCCAAGCTGAGGTTGGAACAATGGTTGGACGGAGGATCTTGCTGCTTCTGCTGCTGATGACAGTCACTCTTAGCTCAGCAAAGAGTAAGTGTTTCCCTTTCACCCTATTCTCCTCCTCCACGCCTCTCTAACTGCAAATAACAACTGCAATCTCAGCCCTGTCGACCCTGCAAAGTCCTCCTTTTAACATCTGGGGCCTTGTGCCAAAAATGGGAGAGCTGTCTCACAGACTAGTCAAGCAACAGCCTGACATAGTCATCCTCACAGAATCATACCTTATAGATAATGTCCCAGACACCACCATCACCATCCCTGGGTATGTCCTGTCCCACTGGCAGGACAGACCCAGCAGAGGTGGCGGCACAGTGGTATACAGTCGGGAGGGAGTTGCCCTGGGGGTCATCAACATCGACTCCGGACCCCATGAAGTCTCAGGGCATCAGGTCAAACATGGGCAAGGAAACCTCCTGCTGATTACCACGTACCGCCCTCCCTCAGCTGATGAGTCAGTGCTTCCTCCATGTTGAACATCATTTGGAGGAAGCACTGAGGGTGGCAAGGGTGCAGAATGTACTCTGGGTGGGGGACTTCAATGCCCATCACCAAGAGTGTCTCGGTAGCACCACTGCTGACCGAGCTGGCCGAGTCCTAAACGACATAGCTGCTAGACTGGGTCTGCGGCAGGTGGTGAGGGAACCAACAAGAGGGAAAAACATACTTGACCTCATCCTCACCATCCTGCCTGCCACAGATGCATCTCTCCATGACAGTATCGGTAGGAGTGACCACCGCACAGTCATTGTGGAGACAAAGTCCCATCTTCACATTGAGGATACCCTCCATCGTGTTGTGTAGCACTACCACCATGCTAAATGGGATAGATTCAGAACAGATCTAGGAACTCAAGATTGGGCATCCATGAGGCGCTGTGGGCCATCAGCAGCAGCAGAATTGTACTCGAACACAATCTGTAACCTCATGGCCTGGCATATCCCCCACTCTACCATTACCATCAAGCCAGGGGATTAACCCTGGTTCAATGAAGAGTGCAGGAGGACATGCCAGGAGCAGAACCAGACATACCGAAAAATGAGGTGTCAGCCTGGTGAAGCTATAATACATGCCAAACAACATAAGCAGCAAACGATAGACAGAGCTAAGCAATTCCACAGCCAACGGGTCAGATCTAAGCTCTGCAGTCCCATCACATCCAGTCATGAATGGTGGTGGACAATTAATCAAGGAGGCTCCACAAATACCTCCATCCTCAATGATGGAGGAGCCCAGCACATCAGGGGTACGACTGAAGCATTCACAACAATCTTCAACCAGAAGTGCCAAGTGGATGATCCATCTCAGCCTCCTCTGGAGGTCCCCAGCACCACAGAGCCACACTTCAGCCAAGTTAATTCGCTCCATGTGATATTAAGAAACGGCTGAAGGCACTGGATACTGCAAAGGCTATGGGCCCTGACAATATTCCAGCAATAGTACTGAAGATTTGTGCTCCAGAACTTGCCGCACCCCTAGCCAAGCTGTTCCAGTACAGCTACAACACTGGCATCTACCCAGCTATGTGGAAAATTGCCCAAGTATGTCCTGTACACAAAAAGCAGGACAAATCCAACCCGACCAATTACCACCCCTTCAGTCTACTCTCGATCATCAGTAAAGTAATGGAAGGGGTCATCAACAGTGCTAACAAACAGCACTTGCTTAACAATAACCTGCTCACTGACACTCAGTTTGGGTTCTGCCAGGGCCACTCAGCTCCTGACCTCATTACAGACTTGGTTCAAACACGGACAAAAGAGCTGAACTCCCGAGGTGAGGTGAGAGTGACTGCCCTTGACATCAAGGCCGCATTTGACTGAGTGTGGCATCAAAGAGCCCTAGCAAAATGGAGTTAATGGGAATCAGGGGGAAACTCTCTGCTGGTTGGAGTCATACCTAGCACAAAGGAAGACGGTTGTGGTTGTTGGAGATCAGTCATCTCAGCTCCAGGACATCACTGCAGGAGTTCCTCAGGATAGTGTCCTTGGCCCAGCCATCTTCAGCTGCTTCATCAATGACCTTCCTTCCCTCATAAGGTCAGGAGTGGGGATGTTCGCTGATGGTTGCACAACGTTCAGCACCATTCGAGACTCCTCACATACTGAAGCAGTCCATGTCCAGCAAGACCTGGACAATATCCAGGCTTGGGCTGACAAGTGGCAAGTAACATTCGCGCCACACAAGTGCCGGGCTATCACCATCTCCAACAAGAGAGAAGCTAACCATCGCTCCTTGACATTCAATGGCATTACCATCACCGAATCCCCTACTATCAACATCCTAGGGGTTACCATTGACCAGAAAATGAACTGGACTAGCCATATAAATACTGTGGCTACAAGAGCAGGTCAGAAGCTAGGAATCCTGTGGCAAGTAACTCACCTCCTGACTCTTAAGAACATAAGAAATATGAACAGGATTAGACCATTCGGCCCCTCGAGTCTGCTCCACCATTCAATGAGATCATGGCTGATCTTCTTGTGTTTCGATTTCCACATTCCCATCTAACACTCAATAACTTTTGATTCCCTCACCTAACAAGAATCTATCTACCTCCGCCTTAAAAATATTCAGTGACCCCGCCTCCTCCACCACCTGAGGCCGAGAGTTCCAAAGTCACACAACCCTCTGAGAGAAAAAAATTCTCCCCTCATCTCTGTCCTAAAAGGGCGACCCCTAATTTTAAACCAGTGCCTCCTAGTCCTGGACTCACCCACAAGAGGAAACACCCTTTCCACGTCCACCTTGTCAAGGCCGTTCAGGATCTTGTAAACTTCAATCAAATCACCCCTCACTCTTCTAAACTCCACTGGAAACAAGTCCAGTCTGTCCAACCTTCCCTCACAAGACAACCCACTCATTCCAGGTATCAATCTAGTAAACCTCCTCTGAACCGCCTCCAATGCATTTACATCCTCCCTTAAATAAGGAGACCAAAACTGCACACAGTATTCGAGATGTGGTCTCATCAATGCCCTGTATAACTGAAGCATAACATCCTTCCTTTTATGTTCAATCCCTCTCATAATAAAGGATAGAATTCCATTAACCTTCTTAATTACTTGCTGTACCTGCGTATTAACTTTTTGTGACTCATGTACTAGAACACCCAGATCCCTCTGCACCTCAGAATTATGCAGCTGTTCTCCATTTAAGTAATACTCTGCTTTTTTGTTCTTCCTGCCAAAGTGAACAACTTCACATTTCCCCACATTAAACTCCATTTGCCAGATCTTTGCCCACTCACTCAACCTATCTATATCCATCTGCAAACTCCTCATGTCCTCTTCACAATATACTTTCCTACCTATCTTTGTGTCATCTGTAAATTTAGCTACTGTGTCTCCGCTCCCCTCATCTAAGTCATTGATGTAAATTGTAAAAAGTTGAGGCCCCAGTACAGACCCCTGTGGGACTCCACCTGTCACACCCTGCCAATCAGAAAAAGACCCATTTATGCATACTCTCTGCTTTCTGCCAGCCAGTCAATCTTCTATCCACGCTAATATGTTACCCCTTACACCGTGCGCTTTTATTTTCTGTAATAACCTTTGATATGGCACCTTATCAAATACCCAAAGCCTGTCCACCATCTACAAGGCACAAGTCAGGAATGTGATGGAATACTCTCCACTTGCCTGGATGAGTGCAGCTCCCACAACACTCAAGAAGCTCAACACCGTCCAGGACAAAGCAGCCCCGCTTGATCGGCACCCCATCCACAAACGTTCACTCCCTCCACCACCGACGCACAGTAGCAGCAGTGTGTGTACCATCTACAAGATGCACTGCAGCAACTCACCAAGGCTCCTTAGACAGCACCTTCCAAACCCGCGACCACCACCATCTAGAAGGACAAGGGCAGCAGACACATGGGAACACTACCGCCTATAAATTCCCCTCCGAGCCACTCACCATCCTGACTTGGAAACATATCGGCTATTCCTTCACTGTCGCTGGGTCAAAATCCTGGAACTCCCTCCCTAACAGCACTGTGGGTGTACCTACACCACATGGGACTGCAGCGACTAAAGAAGGCAGCTCATCACCACCTTCTCAGGGGGCAATTAGGGATGGGCAATAAATGCTGGGCCCAGCCGGCAACACCCACACCCCGTGAATGCATTAAAAAAAAGTCAGAAAAGCCCCCACCACTGCCTCTGTTCCCCTCTCCACACTGGGGAAGACAGGCCGAACCGAGGAGACTTAAATAACTCGAAACCTTGACAGTTCCACATACCTTACCCGTCCCTCAGGGGCGTTTACGCTGCCACCACGGAGTGGCCCCTATCTGCCCTCTCGGGTGGCTGTAAACAATCTCACGGTCACGGCTTTGGAGAGGAGCAGGGAGGCTCTCCCTGGCCAGCTGCGGGTCAGCTGGTCGCGCTGCTGCCTCAGGATTGGCGGGACGCAGGTTCAAATCCCCGGTCGAGGGACCTGGAACACCGGAAATTCCAGGCTGACGCTCTGGGTGCCGTGCTGATGGGGGTGCTGCACTGTCAGAGGCGCTGGCTTTCAGGTGAGACGTTTTAGGCCAGATGGGACACTGTCTGAAAGGGAGCTGGGGAGTTCTCCCCGGCGCCCTGGCCAATATTTATCCCTGGACCAATGTTATGGAAACAGATAATGCGGTCAGGCTCATGTTGCTGTTTGTGGGAGCTTGCTGTGCACGAATTAGCTGCAACATTTCCTACCTTCCAACAGTGACTGCACTTCATAAAGTCCTTTCACTTGCTGTGATATCCTCTGTGACATTCTGAGATTGTGGAAAGTGTTGTAGAAATGTTTTTCTGTGATGATCACTGGCCTGTTTAGTTTCTCTTGTCCTGGGTGCACTCGCTTGGGGATGGTTACGTGTGTGTGTGTCAGTCTGAGCGTGTGTGTATGTGCGTATCAGTCTGAGTGTGTGTGTGTCAGTCTGTGAGTTTGTGAATGTGTCAGTCTGTGAGTATGAGTGTGTCAGTCTGTGAGTGTGTCAGCCTGTGAGTGCCTGAGAGCGTGTGTGTGAGAGTGTCAGTTTGCGAGTGTGAAAGTGTGTCTGTGTCTTTGTGTCAGTCTGTGAGTGTGTCAGCCAGTGAGTCTGTGAGTATGTGTGTGTGTGTTAGTGTGTCAGTCTGAATGTGTGAGTGTGTCAGTCTGAGTGTGTGTGTGTGTGTCAGTCTGTGAGTGTGTGAATGTGTCAGTCTGTGAGTGTGTCAGCCTGTGAGTGTGTGAATGTGTCAGTCTGTGAATGTGTCAGTCTGTGAGTGTGTCAGCCTGTGATTGTCTGAGAGTGTGTGTGTGTGTCAGCTTGTGAGTGTGAGAGCGTGTCCATGTGTGTGCGTCAGTCTGAGTGTGTCAGTCTGTGAGTGTGTGTGAGTATGTGTGTGTGTGTGTTAGTGTGTCAATCTGAGTGTGTGTGTGTGTACGTGTGTCAGTCTGTGAGTGTGTCAGTCTGTGTGTGTGTCAGTGTGTGTGTGTCAGTCTGAATGTGTAAGTGTGTCAGTCTGTGTGAGTGTGTCAGTCTGTGTGTCATTCTGAGTGTGTCAGTCTGAGTGTGTAAGAGTGTCAGTCTGTGTGAGTGTGTCAGTCTGTGTGAGTGTGTCAGTCTGTGTGAGTGTGTCAGTCTGTGAGAGTATAAGCAGCCAGTGACTCTGAGTGTTTGTACCTTTCTCCAGCCTTGCTGCAGTGCTCAGGGCAGCTGGAAGAGCTGACCGGGCACGTTGGAGGCTCTGTGTTGATGCCATGCAGCTTTAACTGGACGGGAGTCATGCCTGAGCTACACCGTGTGGTCTGGCAGAAGAGGATTGAGGGGGGACAACCCCTGGTGGCCCACGAGCGTGAACTGCTTGAAGAGAACAAGAGCCAGGACAGGGAGTTTGCGGGACGCACCTCCTTGGCGGCCAATTGGTTCGAGAAGAGGGAAGCGTCGCTGACTCTGTCGAGAGTCTCGATGAACGACACTGGGCTGTACCAGTGTCACATCGTCACCCAGCGTCCACATTCCTCAGCCATCTGCGCTGATATCAGGCTGACCGTCAGCCCAGGTGAGGAACTCGACCTGCACCCTTCCTTCGCCAGCTGCCAAACACCCATGACTAATCTCTCCTTGGCCACTCGACTGTGGGAGCCATCACATTATATATTCTCTTTCTTTCCCTCTGTCTCTCTCTCTCTCGTTCCCTTGTCTTTTTTCCTCCTTCCTCCCTCCCTCCCTCTCTCTCTTTCTCCTTCCTCTCTCTCTCTCTTCCTTTCTCTTCCTTTCCTGTCTTCCTCTCTCTCTCTCCTCCCGCTCTCCATCTCCCTTTCCCCTTCCCCCTCTCCCACTCTCTTTGATTCTCCTCTCTTTCCTTGATCTCTCTTCCACTCTCCCCCTCTTCTCCTCCCTTTCTCTCCTCTCTCTCTCTCTCCCTCTCCACCTAGCCTCTCCTTCATCCCCAATCCCCCCCACCCCTGCCTGGCGGGGGAGGGGACAAGGCTGGCCCGTGGAGGCGGAGGGAGGGAGGGATGGGGGGGGAGTGCGGTTTCAGGTTATTGGAGGGGATGATTTACTGGCTGCGGGTGGGAAAAGGGTGACACTGAGACAGCAACTCATGGACAATTTGGTTTGTTTGGGGTTTGACAGATACCGCTGAAGCCACAACTGTACCCAGCCTGTTCCTGCTCGCTGGCCTGGTCTTGGTCCCTCTCTTCAGCTGATGGGAGTCCGAACAACTCACAGCAGGTCAGTGACAAGGCACCTCAACCACTTCATCTGTCCCTCCTCCCTCCCCCCCATCACCTCCTATCTCCTCGCCTCCATCCTCCTCCCCTTTTCTGGTCCCATCTTCCCATTCCCCCCATTCCCTTACCTCCGTCCCACCCACCACCCTCTCCCAGGCCTCCGCACCCTTCCTAAAGCCCGGTAGCGACCTTGGCCGGCTGCCCCCGTGTCGCGGTGAGCTCCGCCTCACCTAGATGGTCAGCCATTTTGTGCCAGTCGCCGGGTTTACCTACTCAGCCAGCGCAACTCAGGGACCTCAATCCTCAGAGCCACGCCTAGAAACGGGAAGAGGATGGAGGCCATTCGGCCCCTCGGTGGCTGCTCCGCCATGCGATACGATGGTGGTCGGCCTGACTGAGGCCTCGACTCTGCTATCCCGTAACCCTTGTCAGTCAAAGATCTGCCCCACTCAGCCTTAAGCGTACTTAAGGGCCCAGCCTCTACTGCTGCTTTCTGGGGAGGGGAGAGACCCCCCTCAAGGCTCCCTCGTCGCCATCCTAGATGGGCAGTCCCTTTGCTCCAGACGGGATTTTGCACTGAGCTGAGGTAAACTCAGCGCTAAAGGCAGGTTGGCACCTCCCACAGCGGAGCACTGCCCCCTCACGTCCTTGGCCTCCTACTAACCACGTTCCAACTAAGCTCGAGGAGCAGCTCCTCACCCTTTCGATCGGGCACGTTACAGCCTCCCAGACCCCTGGAGAGGGTCCAGAGGAGGTTCACGAGAACGATCCCAGGAATGAATTGCTTAACACATGAGGAACGTTTGAGGACTCTGGGTCTATAACTCGATGGAGTTTAGAAGGATGAGGGGGGATCTGATTGAAACTTACAGAATACTGAAAGGCCTGGATAGAGTGGACGTGGGGAAGATGTTTCCATGAGTAGGAGAGACTAGGACCCGAGGGCACAGCCTCAGAATAAAGGGAAGACCTTTTAGAACAGAGATGAGGAGAAACTTCTTTAGCCAGAGAGTGATGAATCTATGGAATTCATTGCCACAGAAGGCTGTGGAGGCCAGGTCATTGAGTGTATTTAAGACCGAGATAGATAGGTTCTTGATCGGTAAGGGGATCAAAGGTTACGGGGAGAAGGCGGGAGAATGGGGGTTGAGAAACTTATCAGCCATGATTGAATGGCGGAGCAGACTCGATGGGCCGAATGGCCTAATTTCTGCTCCTAGGTCTTATGGTCTTATGGCATCGTGTTCAGCAACATCAAATCGCAACCGCTGGCTCCCGTTTTCTTCCCGAGGAGCGTCTGTCGGCGATGACACGGCTGCTGCCATTCACACCTCCTCCGGCCCCGTCTTTTGCTTCTCTACTTGCCCCATTTTGCCATCTCCTTTTGCCCCCTTGCGCCGCCATCCCCAACTTTTCACCGTTTCACCGCCCGGCCGGCTGCGGAACCTTCCCGTTTTTTTTGCTTTATCCTGCCCCCACCTCCTGAAAACCCATTTACGTCTCCAAAGCGCGCGTCGGCGTTTGGCCAAAGGCCCAGGAGTGGAACACGATGGGCATTAGGACCACGCGGCATCCCGGTTCGCCGAGGAGAGGGCCCGAAGGCCTCTGGGTCCCCTCGCGAATCAGCCGAATATCTTCGCCATCCCGGCAGCCAACCCGCCGGGAGCCGGATCGCTTCGTTCGCCGGGGCCTCGACCTCCGATCGCAAACCCACCCCCGCCGCTAAAATCCGTCCTACGTCGGGAGGGACTTGTGAAGAGGGACCGACGCCCCAAGATGGCTGCATCACATGACTGATGACATCATCGTGTACTAAGCATGCTCACATCAGCACATGGGGAAAAAAAATTTAAAGGGGCGGGGGAAGCAGCATCGTGGGTGGGGTGGGTGGGGGTGGGGGTGGGGGGGTGGTGTGGGGAAAGTAAAGGGGAGCACGGGTGCTGAAGGGTTCACTCAGCGACAGCTCCCCGAATTGCAAAGAGGCATTGAAAGGGAAGGAGGCATTAGCGGTCTTGATAAACCCCCGGGTGAGATGTACCCCAGGATCGTGAGGCAAGGGAGGAGTTGCTCTGACACTAATTTCCCAATCCTCTCGGGCCTCGGGAGAGGTGCCACGGGGGGTTGGTGGGGGCGGGGTGGGGGTGGGAGACTGGAAGGCTTGCGAATGTGGTACCCTTATTCAAGGAGAAGGGTAGTTAGGGGGTAAAGCAGGTAATGGCAGGCCGGCGAGTCTTAACATCAGCGGGAGGGAAACCACTGGGGAAAAAAAAAAATCCAAGGGACGGGATTGACCTCCGCTTGGGGAGGCCGGGATTAACCAGGGATAGTCAGCGAGGGCTTTGTCAGGGGGGAGATTGTGCCTAACAAATTTGATTGAGTTTTTCGAGGGGGTGGCTAGTTGTGTAGACGAGGGTAGTGCAGTGGATGTAGTCTACCTGGACTTCAGCCAGGCTTTTGACACAGTCCCGCATGGGAGACTGGCCAAGAAGGTGAGAGCCCATGGGATCCAGGGCAATTTGGCAAATCGGATCCAAAATGGGCTTAGCGGCAGGAGGCAGAGGGGTGATGGTCGAGGGGCGTTTTTGCGATTGGAAGCCTGTGATGAATGGTGTACCGCAGGGATCGGTGCTGGCACCCTTGCTGTTTGTCGTGTACGTGAATGATTTAGATGTGAGTGTCGGAGGTATGATCAGTAAGTTCGCAGATGCCGTGAAAATTGGTGGTGTGGTAAATAGTGAGGAGGAAAGCCTTAGATTACAGGACGATATAGATGGGCTGGTAAGATGGGCAGAGCAGTGGCAAATGGAATTTAATCCTGAGAAGTGTGAGGTGATGCATTTTGGGAGGACTAACACGTCAAGGGGATACACGATGAATGGTTGGACCCCAGGAAATACAGAGGATCAGAGGGATCTTGGTGTAGATGGCCATAGATCCCTGAAGGCAGCAGCACAGGTAGATAAGGTGGTTAAGGTGGCATATGGGATACGTGCCTTTATTAGCCGAGGCACAGAATATAAGAGCAGGGAGGTTATGTTGGAGCCGTATAAAGTGTTAGTTAGGCCACAGCTGGAGTAGTGTGTGTAGTTCTGGTCACCATACTATAGGAAGGATGTGGTTACATTGGAGAGGGTGCAGAGGGGATTCACCAGGATGTTGCCTGGAGCGTTTCAGCTATGAAGAGAGACTGGATAGGTTGGGGTTGTTTTCCTTAGAGTGGAGAGGCGGGGGGAGCTGATGGAGATATACAAAATTAAGAGGGGCACAGATAGGGTAGGTGGGAGGAAACTTTTCCCCTTAGCGGAGGTGTCAATAACCAGGGGGGCATAGATTTAAGGTAAGGGGCAGGAGGCTTAGAGGGGATTTGAGGAAAGATTTTTCACCCAGAGGGTGGTTGGAATCTGGAACTCACTGCCCGAGGGGGGGTGGTAGAGGGAGGAACCCTCGCAACGTTTAAGAAGCATTTGGATGAGCACTTGAAACGCCAAAGCGTACAGGGCTGTGGGGCAAGGACTGGAAAAGGGGATTAGACCAGATAGGGGCTTGAAGGCCGGCACGGACACGATGGGCCGAAGGGCCTTTTTTTGTGCTGTGTAACCCGATGACTAGCTGCCTCGGGGAGGGGGGTGGTGCTGAAGATTTGTAATGTCAAAAACGAAGAGTCCAAAAATAAGGGAAACATGTTCCCTCGTGTGCCCCTCTCTTGTCACACGAGCAGGGGGACACGTTAAAAATGAGTTTCACAAGAACTTTATTCATTTATTTTTTCTCACCGCTGCTCGAAAACCTCACCCCCCCTCCCCCGCCACCCCCACCCCCCGCGGATGAGGTTTCGCGTAAGACGCCAAGGCCGCTTGGCGTGTTCCCGCTGCCTCTCCCGCCGACCGTGAGGCTGGGTGGCGGGGGTGGGGGGGGTGGGCAGGAAGAATTTAACTCTAGCGAATGAATTAGTTCGCTGAATTAATTGAGGGGCTGAATCGCCCCCTTCGTGCTCAGCGGGCGCTCCGGAGGCTCCCGGAATAGGGAAGGGAATCGGCCGTCCTTACCCCGACCCCCTCCCCGGTCTGGCCCACCCGTGACTCCAGACCCACACAGCAAATGCGGTCAACCCTTAACTGCCCCCCTACCCTCTGCAAGGTGGTGAGGTCGGGACTCTCCCTCCTGGCCGGACGAGCTGGAAATGACGGCCGTTGGACGCCAGCGACGGAACCAACGCAAACCCTGCGAACGTCCCTGTTTAAAAACCCCACCCAGCTCGCCAATGCCCCCGTTTTCAAGGAGGGGAGTCTGCCAGGCCTCTCACCCGGGCCTAGCCTACGTGTGAACCCACCCACCCCCACCCCTTCCGGACCGGGGGCTGACTCGATAACTGCCCCCCACAACCCCACCTCCGAAACGGCCGAGCAAAATGGCCCGCCCGGCTCCAAGGGCAGTTAGGGACGGTCAACAAACTCCGGCCTAGCCAGCAGAGGGCCCCCCTGTCCCACCAGAGAAGAGGACGAGCTGCCTCCGACCCATGAGCATGTCCCCCCCCTCCCCTCCCCTCCCCCCCAACTCCCAATCACCCCTGGCCTCCCACCCCCGGCGAAATGACCCTCCCTCCCCATTCGCCCGCGCTGTGCTGAAGTGCGGGTCAGACGCAGACCGGTTCTCAGAGTTAAGTAACGATATCCCTTTAAATGGGGAAGAATAAAGCCCGTCGCCATTTTCTAAAAAATAATTCCTACGTGGGATGTGGGAGCCCCCGGCAAGGCCGCCATTTGTTGCCCATTTGTTGACCAGCCCCCACACCCCCGCCGCCACCATGACCCTTGAACCGAGTGGGCTCGCTCGGCCCTATCAGAGGAGGGGGGCAATTAAGGGTCGATCACGTTTGGCCGTGGGGGTCTGGAGTCACATGTGGGCCAGGCCGGGTCAGGACGGCCGATTCCCTTCCCCCCCCAAAAGGGGAGCACGAGTGAACCAGATGGGGTTTTTTTTTTTGCGACAACCCATGACGATTTCGTGGTCATCATTACTGGGATTAGGGCCAGAAAACCCCGCCCCCCCCAGTTTTCCATTCCGGGTCCGTTCGGTGAATTTCAAGTCCGCCAGCGGCCGTGGTGGGATTTGAACCTGTGGCCTCCCACCCCACACCCCCCCCACCCCTCCAGGCGACCGGGCTGAGGTCTCCCGGATTGCCGGCCCGGTGTCATTGCCGCCCCAAGGCGCCGTGGCCCACACGGTGGCGTTGAGTTTGCCCAGAGTCAACGGGAGAACCACCTTTTCAGATCGTTGGCCTAGAAACGAAACGCGAGGAATATCCAGCGGGCACCGACCGAACGGGGAGCTGAGATGGCGGTTTTATCCTTCACCAGGCGTGGCTGGCAGAGGGGGGTAAGAGGGTAAAATCGGGGGGGCCAGGGAGGTAGTGCCATGTTGTGGCCGACCTATACTGACCAGCGAGGTTGGGCCGAAGCAGCAGCTGGCAGACTTGGGGGCCTGGGTGGGGGGTGTGGGGGGCCTCCTCTCCAGGCATCCAGCCTGCAGGGGGTTCCTCATGCACCCCCTCCCACCAAACTATCCACCCTCCCTGTGCTCCCCCCAGCGCACACCCCCACTCCCCCTCCCAGCTCCACCTTCCACCCTGCCCCGCAGGTCAGGGGCTGGGAATCCTGCGGAGAGTAACTCCCCCCAAAGTCTGTCCACCATCTACAAGGCACCAGTCGGGAGTGTGATGGAATATTCTCCACTTGCCTGGATGAGTGTGGCTCCCACAACACTCAAGAAGCTCGACACCATCCAGGACAAAGCAGCCCCGCTTGATTGGCACCCCATCCACAAACATTCACTCCCTCCACCACCGATGCACGGTAGCAGCAGTGTGTGTACCATCTAAAAGATGCACTGCAGCAACTCACTAAGGCTCCTCAGACAGCACCTTCCAAACCCATGACCGCTACCATCTAGAAGGACAAGGGCAGCAGATAGATGAGAACACCGCCACCTGGAAGTTCCCCTCCGAGCCACTCACCATCCTGACTTGGAAATATACCGGCCATTCCTTCACTGTCTCTGGGTCAAACTCCTGGAACTCCCTCCCTAACAGCACTGTGGGTGTACCTACACCACACAGGGACTGCAGTGGCTCAAGAAGGCAGCTCACCCCCACTTTGTCAAGGGGCAATTGGGGATGGGCAATAAATGCTTGGCCCAGCCAGCGACACCCACACACCCCAGGAAATAATTAAAGAAATGTGCCTCTCTCTCTCCTCCTTTAAGAACCAAATTCTTTGACCGAGCTTCTAGGCCGCCTGCCCTAAATATCGCCCGAACTGGCTCCGACTCCCCTCTCGTGAAGCACTTGGTGCGTTTTACGACGTTAAGCGCTATATAAATGCACGTGGTTGTTGTTGTTGTTCAGTGATTTCTTTTTTTTTATTTTTTATTTTCAGGTCTTGTACATATAATCTAAAGCCAGAGCTTCGAAACAAGAGATCTTGCGTGCCTGCTCCTTTAAGAATTGATGTTGGAACGTTCCAGAAGCCAATAAAGTTAAATGTTCTGCATGTGACTTCCGTATCGCCATCGATGTATCCTGCCTGTGTCCGTCACGTGCATTAATTTTTCTCCGTTCCTTTACTTTGAGCGCTCCTCCCCGAACAGAGGTAAGTTAATCTGGGACCCTTGGGATCCTAATTTTCCTGGGTTTCGCTCCTCATCGTCCCTGGGAGCCCATTCCGGGGAGAGGGAAAGGCACCCACCATTTCTAATTCTCACCCCCCCTCCCACCCAGCTCACCACCACCTGGTCTCGAGGTTGACCTCAGCATGGACAGACTTGGGGGAAGGGGGTACAGTAGCTCACGCCAGCCCCAGAATGGACTCTGAAGGGCCCAACGCCCCTCTCCCCACCTCTGACCAGTGCCCCCCACCCGTCCCCGCCCTCCCCGGCAACAGCCTGACCAGTGCCCCCCACCCGTCCCCGCCCTCCCCGGCAACAGCCTGACCAGTGCCCCCACCCGTCCCCGCCGTCCCCGGCAACAACGGGCCTGCAAAAGGTGTGATACTCCACCAGCCTGCCTGTGCATTGGCTCCAAACAGGCCCCCAATGGCATTAAGTGAGTGGACCCTGTCACAGGCCAGGTTTCTCCTTCATCAGCTCAGATCTCTACCACTCTACTCAACGCCATTAACCCGCCCTTGGGGGGGTGGAAATCGCCACGGGAGATTTTTTTTTAGAAAGAATGGCGACGTAATTTTATATGTTGGAGACGGGTGGGCGATTGACGGTGCTGTTTGAATAGCTGAATCTAACCTCAAACCCTGACCTTTGACCCCAACCGCTAACCCCTTCACCCTAACCCCGAGCCCTGGCCACTCATTCCTGGCCCGAACTTGCACCATTAACCTCAAGCTCTAACAGTTAAACCTAACCACTAACCTGAACCCATAACCCTAACCTAACCACTAACCCTAACCCCGAACCAGTAACCCTGACCTCTAACCATTTACCTCCAACCCCTAGCCACAAATATTGGTTGCTAATTTATTACCACTGACTCTTCGTCCTACCTAGCAACCCGGAACCTAAACCCCCGCCGAAGCCCTAAATCGTACAGAATCAATAATCACCACCCCCCCACCTCAGGTCAATACCCAATCTGTAAGTACAGAAGCCCAAATGCCCTGATTTGTAGGGAATCCCCACCTTCTCCTGACCAAAAAACAGGTTTTTCTTCAAATGAGCCTGTGGTGTGAAATTGGTGCGTGGGGAGCGTCGCCTTGGCGACAAGGCCGTAAGTGGGGTGCGAAATACTGGGGCCTAACACCGATGGCGCCCGCTTCCCCCTCTCCGGGCCTCTGGTGACCCTGTGCCACAGGGGAGTGCAGCGGGTCAAGAAGGCGGGCTCACCACCGCCTTCTCGAGGGGCAGTTAGGGACGGGCAGCAAACGCTGGGCCCGGCCCAGCGACGCCCACATCTCCCCGCGAAGGAATAATGTATTTTTAAAAAAAAACCTCGGAAGGCCGCTCCAGAGTGTGATGGGCCTGGGGCAATTAAGGAAGCAACAATTCCTCGCCCCGTTTTCTGCCCTGTTTTATTTTATCCTGTCGAGGGCTGAGCATTGGGAACATCACGGCGGACAGATAACCATCTCTTTGGTAAGCGGGCAAAACGCAGCTCACGTTGGGAACCTTACCCCCCTGAGCTCTGCCAACGGGCAGATAATGTTTGTCGCCCCCAGGCCACGATCGGGGGACTTTGTGCTTGACTGTGCCGAGTTTTGCGATCGGTGGATGTCCTTTGCGGGCTGGCATTTCCCCCTTCCCTGATCGCCTGACAAACTAGACTCACACCACGCTTTTGTGTCAGGCCGTGCTAACCCTGAGTGTCCTTGTGCTCGATGGAAATTCCGGGGAAGGGCATGTGATCCATCGCTGGCCCCCGTCCTCTCGGAGGTTGATGCCCCTTCCGGACTTTTGACCCTGTTAATGTCTACATCAACACCAATGCCCACAATGGCGCCAGTGTTCCTGTTAATGCCCGCATCTCTCTTGGTGATGCCCAAGATAATGTTGCTGCTAATGATGTCTGTGTCATGGTAATGTCTATCCCTCCGTCGACATATAAATTCATGTGGCTTGTATTACTGTTGGTAGGCCAACGCTGATGTCCCTGTCCTTCCACGAGGATGTCCATTGCCCTTGTGGTAGTCAATGCCCATGTTAAGTACCCCTGTTGATGCCTAACTTCTCTGTCAATGCCCTTACACCAATGTTCCTGCTCATGCTACCAACCTGCCTCTCTCCGTGTTCCTTGATGCTAGTGTAGCCCTGCTTGGTGGTCGCAATACACACCCCGTGCCCCCTTCCCTGGTCTTTGACCAACTGAACACTGAAACCCAGAGCTGGACGCTCACCCGGGTCCTTGGAAGCCAAGGTCCAGCTCCAACTCTGCCTGGGGGAAGCCATGCAAAGCCTGAAGCAGCTTTGCTGGAGTGTTGAGTGAGGGGAGGTGGATTCAGAGGCTGAGCCTCATCCCAGAGAGAAATGCTCGATCGTGGACCTTAAGGGCCATTGGAAAAGGGGCCAAGGACGGGATAGGATCCTTTCAGGCGGCCATACTTGGACTGATTGCACTATCTGGTGATCTTACTGTATGTTTACATGGTACTTGCATGTACTTCAAGAATGAACTCTCTTTAACAGTCTGTTCAATATCTGATTGCTAACCCCTGTGTCTCGGCTACTGACTGCTATATCTCTGGCAGAATAAAGCTTTCTTTAATGCACTTATGGTCTTTAAATCTGCTCTCGCTTTCCTTGAACCCTGACGATCATAAAAATTTACAGCATGGCGTCATGAAAATATAATAATTTTCATCATATTATTGTGATTTATTGTAAAGGTAGGTTAATAGTGGGGTTCGGATTAGTTTCTCTCTGTGGATGTGTGTGTGTGTGTGTGTGTGTGTGTGTGTGAGGGACTTAGTTGAATTAGAGACAGCTGGTCTGGAGGCTTTGAATTATCCAAAAGGGAAGCTAGGTTTGAAATGCTAAATATGTAAAGACAGCTGAAGTTTTAGAATGTGAGGTGTGAGGAACATTCGCATTTTCCGGTAAAAAGAGTGGTTTGAATTTCAAAGAGATGGTAGGATGTTACACCTAGCTAAATGAACCTAAGCCAACCAGTGTGTTTACTTTTCCCAAAGGTTACTGATAATATGAGCACTATGAAAGATTTATATGAGGAGAAAAGTAAAGTTGCAAAGACATATTGGAAGAATGGAATTTAGATTATAAAGGGAGAAATATGCATCAAGGAGATGAGGTTAGGTGTAAGTGGGGAAGGCATTCTAAGATCTAACCCAAGTGTGAAAAGCCTTCAGCCTCTGTATATCAGGTTGCTGCCTACAGGTCCCAAAGCTAAGAAAATTCACTTTGAATATCACTGTCCAGGGTATTGTGTGCTTTGCCTAGATCTGTTGAAATTTATTTGTTTTTGCTGTTGCCTTAACGGAGATGTAACTGGGAGTCAGGTTAATTAGAGGAGTTAGGAATTATTATAGTAGTAATTTGTAGACCTATGTTTGTGCTTAAAATCTTGTATTAATAAATGTTTAATTTAGTTTTGTAAAAAAAAACCTCTACGCCTCGGTGAACTTATTACTATTGAATTCAAGACACGCATCTCGAAATAAAAATACAAATTGCAAAACAGTTGTGGCAACTGTTTCAAGTTTCCCCCTGGGATTTGAGCAGCTCGGCATTTACCATCCGCTGTGCCACAACACTGTAAGGAGGCCGGGCCATTCAGCCCATCGTGTATGCGCTGACTGACAAATAGCCATCCGGCCTTATCCCGCTTTCCGTCTCTTAGTCTGTGGCCTTATAAGTTAGGGCACTACAAATGGTTATCCAAACGCTTTCTAAGTGTGATGAGGGTTTCTGACTCTACTACCCTTTCAGGCAGTGAGTTCCAGATCTCCAACCACCTTCTGGGTTAAAAAAATTTCCCCTCGAATCCCCTCTAAATCTCTTACCTCTTACCCTAAAGCTATGTCCCCTGGTAATGTCCCACTCAGCCAAGGGGAATAGGGTCTCCCTATCCACTCTATCTAAACTCCACATTGTCTTATTCACTTCAGTTAGGTCTCAGCCTTCCCTGTTCCAAAGAAAATAACCTCTGCCTGCCCATCCTTTCCTCATAACTAAAATTCTCCAGTCCAGGCAGCATCCTCATAAATCTCCTCTGTACCCTCTCCAGTGCAATCACATCTTTTCTATAATGCAAAGACCAGAGCTGCATGCAGTACTCTAGCTGTGGCCTAACTAGTGTTTTATGCCACACTTGGTCAAATGTTGCCTTGTCGTCAAGGGCAGTCACTCTCATCTCACTTCTGGAGTTTAGCTCTTTTGTCCATGTTTGAACCAGGGCCTACACTTCCTACACTAGCCTCCCTGAAGATGGTCACCAGTGAGTTGTGTGACTGAGACTTCCCCTGTAGGTTCTTGCTGTGAAATGTTTGAAAGGGTAGCGGGGAAAGTGAGGGGCAATGAAATTGCAGTTAACAGCTTGGGCATGAAGAGCTAGCACTGGCTCAGGTAGGATGGGCTGAATGGCTTCCATTGCTGAGCCGGGTCATGATGTCCAGCCCCGTAATTTGTGAGGTCAACTCACCTATATGTCCTTCGTCAAAATGTCGATTGACACGGTGTCAGCCAATGATATGGAGACAGGGCGGGACTTACAATCAGCAAAGTTTATATAGCCACAAAAAATCTATTGAACGGCAAACAGAGACTATTTTACAGCAGAAAGATACAGAAAATAGTGTTTATTTATTCAGTAAATAGGGCCTGTTTAAACTTTTCATCAAAACAAACAGTCTACAGTGTCTATTTAAAAATAGGAGAAGGTTGAAATTGGGTTTGAACAGTGTGGTATGTTAAGGATATAATTCTTTTGTGTGATGGTGAGTGATCCTGTGTTTGTGTAGGGCCCAATACATCAGTAAATACAGTCGCTTCCCTCAATCTCGGATTCCTATGGGTAATTTCAGTCTGATCCACTCATCTCTCATTTGGTCTCTTCCCTTAACCTTTGATCAGGATGTTGTTAGTGCTGCATCCAGCATTGGTAATGCCATTGAATGTCAAGGGGAGATGGTTGGACATTATGTGCGAAGGTCATTGCCCAGCACTTGGGTGGAACAAATGTTACTTGCTTGAATGCTCTCCAGGTCTTCCCACAATTGGGCATGGACTGTTTCTATATCTGAGGAGTCGCGAATGGTGCTGAACTTTGGACAATCATCAGCGAACATCCCCACTCCTGAGGATTGGACCTCGGACAACCCACTGTGGAACTCCTGTACTGAGGCCCTGGGGTTGGGAAACACAACCACCTTCCTTTGTCCTTAGTATGACTCCAGCCAATGGAGAGTTTTCCCCCTGACTCTCATCGACTTCAATTTTTCCAGGGCTCCTTGATGCCACACTCGGTCAAATGATGTCAAGGGCAGTCACTCTCACCTCACCTCTGGAATTCAGCTCTTATGTCCGTGTTTGGACCCAGGCTGTAATGAGGTCAGGCAGAGACCCTGATTATAATACTGGGGTGGCCACTGGGTTGACCCAGGGGTCCAGTCCCATTTTTTTTAACACAAACATTGCATTTCTTAGAAAAACAGGGAATATTTATGAAGTCAGAGTGCTCAGATTATTCATTATTTCCTTCCTCTTCATCAGATAAATTCCGATCAGCCAGACAATCACCATCATTCCCATAGCGAGAACGGACCAGATGATCAGGATTACATCCTGGCCCAGTTTCTCTTCATCTTCCCCAGTGCGCTCCGATGTTGCTGCAGTCACTGAGGTGCTTAACTGGGCTGGTGAGGGTGTGGGTCCCTGTCCTGTGAAATACAGGAATGGAAAGCAATGATGTGGAAACAGGAACTCGGACACAAACCAGGAACAGAGTGTGATGGGAAACAGGGGAAATAGTCTCAGTGTCAGAAACCCTGGGAGACAGGAGTGTCAGTGTGGGAGACCCTGGGGGAGACAGGAGTGTCAGTGTGGGAGACCCTGGGGGAGACAGGAGTGTCAGTGTGGGAGACCCTGTGGGAGACAGGAGTGTCAGTGTGGGAGACCCTGGGGGAGACAGGAGTGCCAGTGTGGGAGACCCTGGGGTAGACAGGAGTGTCAGTGTGGGAGACCCTGGGGGAGACAGGAGTGTCAGTGTGGGAGACCCTGGAGGAGACAGGAGTGCCAGTGTGGGAGACCCTGGGGGAGACAGGAGTGTCAGTGTGGGAGACCCTGGGGGAGACAGGAGTGTCAGTGTGGGAGACCCTGGGGGAGACAGGAGTGTCAGTGTTGGAGACCCTGGGGGAGACAGGAGTGTCAGTGTGGGAGACCCTGGGGGAGACAGGAGTGTCAGTGTGGGAGACCCTGGGGGAGACAGGAGTGTGAGTTTGGGAGACCCTGGGGGAGACAGGAGTGTCAGTGTGGGAGACCTTGGGAAGACAGGAGTGTCAGTGTGGGAGACCCTGGGGGAGACAGGAGTGTCAGTGTGGGAGACCCTGGGGGAGACAGGAGTGTCAGTGTGGGAGACCCCGGGGGAGACAGGAGTGTCAGTGTGGGAGACCCTGGGGGAAACAGGAGTGTCAGTGTAGGAGACCCTGGGGGAGACAGGAGTGTGAGTGTGGGAGACCCTGGGGGAGACAGGAGTGTCAGTGCTGGAGACCCTGGGGGAGACAGGAGTGTCAGTGTGGGAGACCCTGGGGAAGACAGGAGTGTCAGTGTGGGAGACCCTGGGGGAGACAGGAGTGTCAGTGTGGGAGACCCTGGGGGAGACAGGAGTGTCAGTGTGGGAGACCCTGGGGGAGACAGGAGTGTCAGTGTGGGAGACCCTGGGGGAAACAGGAGTGTCAGTGTAGGAGACCCTGGGGGAGACAGGAGTGTGAGTATGGGAGACCCTGGGGGAGACAGGAGTGTCAGTGTGGGAGACCCTGGGGGAGACAGGAGTGTCAGTGTGGGAGACGCTGGGGGAGACAGGAGTGTCAGTGTTGGAGACCCTGGGGGAGACAGGAGTGTCAGTGTGGGAGACCCTGGGGGAGACAGGAGTGTCAGTGTGGGAGACCCTGGGGGAGACAGGAGTGTCAGTGTGGGAGACCCTGGGGGAGACAGGAGTGTCTGTGTGAGAGATCCTGGGGGAGACAGGAGTGTCAGTGTGGGAGACCCTGGGGGAGACAGGAGTGTCAGTGTGGGAGACCCTGGGGGAGACAGGAGTGTGAGTGTGGGAGACCCTGGGGGAGACAGGAGTGTGAGTGTGGGAGACCCTGGGGGAGACAGGAGTGTCTGTGTGGGAGACTCTGGGGGAGACAGGAGTGTCAGTGTGGGAGACCCTGGGGGAGACAGGAGTGTCAGTGTGGGAGACCCTGGGGGAAACAGCAGTGTCAGTGTGGGAGACCCTGGGGAGGGAGGGGAAAGGCTGGAATCGGAGGAGAGCTGGGAATTTGGAGAGTTGTGGGATTGGAGAAGATCACTCAGACAGGGTTAATGGGATGCGAGGAATTTTAAAAAAAGACATTTGAAAATGAGGCAAATCTGAAGCACAAACTGAGAAGTAAATAAAAGGATTTTATCAAGAGGTTGGAGAGAGAAATGCAAAGATCCAAATGACTATTTACCTCGTACAATGAGGAGTGTCCCAGTGTCGCTTTGCCATCCACTGGTGCGATCCCCTTTTCCCTCCACAAGACAGAAATACCTGTTCTGGTCACTTTGTTTCAGGTGGTTTATCCGGATGGTTCCGGTGTTTTTCTTATATGGAACTCCCAGGAAATCAATCCGGCCTCGGTAATGAGGGTGAGTGTAGCTCCGTGAGAGGTTGAATATAAATTCTCCAAAACGCTGATTTCTTCTCCAGTGAATGTTAAACTTTCTGGATTTGTATGCTTTTGGTTAAATGAATGAACAGGGGATATCGATCGAATTTCCGACCACTCCCTCCAGGCGCTCAGGCTGGGTCACAGAGAAAACATCTCCATTTATCATCAATGGGGGACAGAGAAACAGAAATTGGTTATTTCGGAATCCCCAATAAATCTCATCCAATAGAAAACCAGTCCCGGAATGCTCTCAGGATCAGGGAAACTCCGAATCCTAAAGTGCAGCCGGTATCTCTGTAAATCCGTTATTCTAGATATAAACCACACGAACCCTGAGATTCGATTCCAGTCTGTATCTCTGTAAATCTGTTATCGTATATATAAACCACACGAACCCTGAGATTAGACTCCAGTCTGTAACACTGTAAATCTGTTATTCTATATATAAAGCACACGAACCCTGAGGTTAGATTCCAGTCTGTAACACAGAAAATCTGTTATTCTAGATATAAACCACACGAACCCTGAGATTAGATTCCAGTCTGTAACACAGTAAATCTGTTATTCTATATATAAACCACACGAACCCTGAGATTAGATTCCAGTCTGTAACAATGTAAATCCGTTATTCTATATATAAACCACACGAACCCTAAGATTTGATTCCCGTCTGTAACACAGTAAATCTCTTATTCTATATATAAACCACACGAACCCTAAGATTTGATTCCCGTCTGTAACACAGTAAATCTCTTATTCTATATATAAACCACATGAACCCTGAGATTAGATTCCAGTCTGTAACTCAGTAAATCTGTTATTCTATATATAAACCACACGAACACTGAGATTAGATTCCCGTCTGTATCTCTGTAAATCTGTTATTCTATATATAAACCACACGAACCCTGAGATTAGACTCCAGACTGTAACACAGTAAATCTGTTATTCTATATATAAACCATACGAACCCTTAGATTAGATTCCAGTCTGTAACTCAGTAAATCTGTTATTCTGTATATAAACCACATGAACCCTGAGATTGGAATCCAGTCTGTAACTCTGTAAATCTGTTATTCTATATATAAACCGCACGAACACTGAGATTAGATTCCAGTCTGTAAATCTGTTATTCTATATATAAACCACACGAACCCTGAGATTAGATTCCAGTCTGTAACACAGTAAATCTGTTATTCTATATATAAACCACACGAACCCTGAGATTAGATTCCAGACTGTCACTCAGTAAATCTGTTATTCTATATATAAACCACACGAACTCTAAGATTAGACTCCAGACTGTAAATCTGTAAATCTGTTATTCTATATATAAACCACACGAACCCTGAGATTAGATTCCAGTCTCTAACTCTGTAAATCTGCTATTCAATATATAAACCAAACGAACACTGAGATTCGATTCCAAACCCCCTTCGACCACCGTCAACTCTGAGTCTGGGCAGCATTTGCCCCCGGACACACCCCACCTGACCTCTCCAAGGCTGGGTGTGACTGTCACACACTCAGTACATCTGAGCAGTTAATTCTGCTTTTCTCTTTCCTGTTTATCTAATCTCACAACCTCCTCCGGTTATGAAATCCTCTGCTCTCATCAGCTGCTGGTGACCGAGGCTGATTATTGTGCCCAGGACCAGCCTGAGGATCGACAGTGGATCCCAGGACACTGGTAAGTGGGGGCAGGATGGGGGTTCAGTGAGAGGGGGATCTCTGGGGGTCAGGGGGTGTGGAGGGGCACTGTGGAGGAACAATGGTGGTAACTTTCAGCGGTACACTTTTATCCTGAGGTCAGGTCCCTCGAGAAGACACTCGGTGTCTGTGAATGAGGGTCACCCACCCATTCTTCAGGCAGAAGTGCCGAGTGGATGATCCATCTCGGCCTCCTCCACAGGTCCCCAGCTTCACAGATACCAGCCTTCAGCCAATTTGATTCACTCCACGTGATCTCAAGAAACAGCTGAAGGCACCGGATAAAGCAGAGGCTACGGCAATTGTACTGAAGACTTGTTTTCCAGAACTAGCCGTGCCCCCAGCCAAGTTGTCCGAGTACAGATATAACATGGGCATCTACCCGACAAACTAACATTCACACCACACAAGTGCCAGGCAATGACCATCTCCAACAAACGAGAATCCAACCATCACCCTTTGATGTTCAATGACATCACCATCACTGAATTCCCCACTATCAAAATCCGGGGGGTTTCCATTGACCAGAAACTGAACTGGACTAGCCATATAAATACTGTGGCTACAAGAGCAGGTCAAAGGCTGGGAATCCTGCAGAGAGTAACTCACCTCCTGACCCCCCGAAGCCTGTCCACCATCTGCAAGGCACAAGTCAGGAGTGTGATGGACTCCCCACTTGCCTGGATGAGTGCAGCTCCCACAACACTCAAAAAACTCAACACAACTCAAGACAAATAAGGATCAGAACCACATCCACCACATTAAAAGTTGACCTCCTGCACCATTGGAGCATCGTAACAGTGACTTCAATAAGATCATGGCTCTACCCTGGTTCCACTCTCATCTCTCCAATTGTAGCCAGAGAATCACTTGCACTGTCTCCAATTCCTGCTCCCACACCGTGACCTCAGGTTTTCCCCAACGATCTACCCTTGGCCCCCTCCTATTCCTCATCTATATTCTGCACCTTGGCAACATCACCTGAAAGCACAGCGTTAGTCTTCATGTGACCGCTCATGACAGCCTGATCAACCTCGCCACCACCTCTCTCGACTCCTCCACTGTCTCTAAATTATCATGCTCATCCGATAAACAGGAATTTCATCCAGTACCATATTGGGAAGACTGAAATCATGGTCTTTGCTTCTGGCTCCAATCTCCATTCCCTCACTACCAATCCCATCCCTCTCCCTGGAAACAGACACATTGACCCAGAGATGAGCTTCCGATGACAAGTCACTAAGACCGCCTATTTCCACCCCCATAACATCACCCAATTCCACCCCGTATCAGCACATCAGCTGCTGAGACCCTCACTGATGCCTCTTTACCCTGAGGCTTGACTATTCCAAGTCATTCCTGGCTGGTCTCCCACATTGCACTGTCTGTAAATTTGAGGTTATACAAATCTCTGCTGTCCTTACTCACAGCACTGTTCACCCTTCAGGCCTGTGCCCGCTGACCTACACTGGCTCCTGGTTAAGCAATGCCTCTGTTTTAAAATTTTCACCCTCGTTTACAAATCCTCATCCCATCCCTGTGCCTGTAAACTCCACCAACCCTACCGCCCTTTGAGATCTCTCTGCTCCTCTAATTCAGGCCACCCCAATTTTAATGGTTCCACCATTGTCGGCCATCCCTTCAGCTGGCTGGGTCCCAAAGTCTGGAATTCCCCCCCTCAATCACTCTGCCTCTCTCTCCTCCTTTAGGAAACTCTGAAAATTCCACTTCTTTGACCAATGTTTACTGGAGGTCATGTACGCTGTGTGACTGTGTGAGGAGGTGTTGGCATGGTGGTAGAAACACTGGCTTTGTATTTGAACAACCCTGACTAATTCCTTAGGGACCCTGGTTCAAATCCCACCATGGCAAATGGTGAAATTTGAATCCAATTAAGGGTCTTCAATTAAAAGTCTGATGATGACTGTGAAACGATTGTTGTAAAAACCCATCTGGTTTGTTAATCGTCTGGCCCACATGTGACTCCAGACCCATAGCAATTCCTTCATGTCTGTTCAGCTGCCTTTGTAACACAGGATGACCCTCAGCTGTGTGGAGAGGGCTGGAGCCAGTCAGTGGTTTTGCTCGATGATCTCGCACTGGCACAGGTGGGATGGGCTGAATGGCCTCCATTACATGGAGCCATTCACTCCAGCTGTTCACCTGAGCTGGGTCTGGATGTCAAACTCTGGGGTTTGTAAGGTCAGCTCATTTACATGTCCTTTGTCAAAGTGTCACATGGTGTCAGCCAATGATATGGATGCGGACAGGGACTGGGGGATGCGGGGAGGAAGATGGTATCAAACACCCAGGGGCCTAGGGGGTGCCATGCTCGGTGTTGTAACAGCGCCAAAGAGGGAGGAACCAGGCCTGAAAGACTTTTTCAAACAAACATCGGAACCGACAGCATGATAGTTCCGTTTATTAAAATACGGTTTTTCAGCTTAGTTTGAGTGAGCGGCTGCTCCTGAACTTCAGGCAGCTTCGTGGTTCCCATTTTTGCAAAGCCCCCTCAAAAAAACCATGGAGTGCCCAAAGGTCAGAAGCTGCAACCGAGGATGTTCTTGATTGAACATCTTTTCGCAAACTGGTGACTCCCTCAATCATTTTAAAGCTAACTGAATGCTGGTGAGTGGGGGGAGGTAAGGTGAGGGGGTTGAGGTGTGTGGAGGGCGCGATGAGGGGTTGGGGGTTTGTGGGAGTGGGAGGTGTGGTGGGGGGTGGCCAGATGAGCGGGTTGAGCTGGGGGTGTGGGGTTGAGTTGGGGTGTGGAGGTGTGTGGGGATGGAGGGAAGGTGTGGTGAGGGTTTGGGCATGTGTGGGGGATGGAGGTGCTGAGTTGTGGGGTGGGGGTGTCTGGAGTTGGGGGGATGATGTGAGGGTTTGGCGGTATGTTGGAGTTGGGGGGTTGAGGTAAGGGTGTGGGGATGGGGGTGGGAAAGTAAGGTGAGGGTGGGGGATGAGGTGAGTGCGGTGAGGTGAGGAGGTGGGGGCATGTGGGGGTGATGGCCTGAGGGGTGGGGTGGTTGGGTGAGATGGGAAGGAGGGGGATGGGGGGATTAGGTGAGGATATGGGGGTGTGTAGGGGGTGGGTTGAATTGTGGGGTTGTAGTTGGTGGTGGTGGGGTGTGTGGGTGTGGATGTGGGTGAGTTGAGGAGATTGGGGTGGGGGGATGAATAGTGGGTGTGTGAGTGAGGGAGGTGAGTGAGGGGGTATGGGTGGTAGCCTGAGGTGAGGGTGTGTGGGCAGGGGGTAAGTGAAGGGATTGGTGAGGGGGGGGTGAGAAGATGGAGATGTGGGTGGTGGGATGAGTAAATTTGTTTGTGTGGGGGGATGGGTGAGTTGAGGGGCTCAGCGAGTGTGTAGGGTTGGAGGGTCGGGTGGGTGTGGGGGGAGGGAGGCACTTTTATGCATTAGGGCCACAAAATTGAATAATTTACGTGTGTCAAAATTCCCCTTGAATTTAACCCAGCAAATAGCAAGCAGTCTGAACTTTGATTCTGCCCTAAAGTAGAGGCAATTCTGACGACATGCTGTGTTGATGTACCAGAGGCTTGAGAACCTTGGGTCTCATCAAAATAAATGTAAAAAACTAAAGACCAGGATTGATGCAAAACAGGGCTTTGACTCACTATTATAAAAGCAAAAAACTGCGGATGCTGGAAATCCAAAACAAAAACAAAAATACCTGGAAAAACTCAGCAGGTCTGGCAGCATCTACGGAGAGGAACACAGTTAACGTTTCGAGTCCACATGACCCTTCAACAGAACTAAGTATAAATAGAATAGAGCTGAAATATAAGCTAGTTTAAGAGGGCTGGGACAAGTAGAGATGGATAGAGAGCCAGTCTACTTGTACCCCCCCCGCCCCCTTAAACTAGCTTATATTTCAGCTCTATTCTATTTTTACTTAGTTCTGTTGAAGGGTCATTCGGACTGTAAACGTTAACTGTGTTCCTCTCCGCAGATGCTGCCAGATCTGCTGAGTTTTTCCAGGTATTTTTGTTATTGTTTTGACTCACTATTGCCTATTTTATTAACCTTGAAAACAGTGGTAATAAAATCCCTATGTGTCACTAGGAGATTGATAAAAGAAAGACCTTACAAATCTCTACTCCAAACTGGGTTCCCCCCAGACAGGCTATAAATTCACAGTGTTAAACACAATTTGTATGACAGCTTCGGTGGGAAGGGCAAACAAACCAAGTCAGGACTTAAGGCCGTACTAAGTTTTTGTGCTATGTATCATTATTTGAAAAATTCAGATCAATAACTCAATGTGCAATCTTGCTGAGCTGCCGGTAGATGTCAGATTTTCACAAACTGAGGACTGTGTTCGTTTGTGTAAAAGGGGCAGATGCCATTTATGGTATATGTTAGGTTAGTGCCAAGGATTTAGGTTGGTAAGGTTGTATTAGTTACAGAGTTGAAATGTTTGGTAAATGCAGCGATTTCTTTCTAGCCACTTCCCTCACATCAGTTGATTGCCCTGTGATTGGTTATCCTTAGAGAATCAGAATTGGGCCTCCAATTTCAACATTGCTACGGTCACCCTGCCTACTACATGTGGGTGTAATGAAAGACAGACAAAAGCTTCTTTTATGTAGCACCTTTGACAATGTCTCAAGTTGCTTTAGCACCAATGAAGCATTTAAGTTGTGATAGTCACTGGCATAAGGTAAGCAGAGCAGGCTCCAGGGGCCGAATGGCCTGCTCCTGCACCTAATACATACATTTATACGTCATTCGGATGGATGAGATGAGCTGTGCTAGATGGTTTTTGTTCTCCATAATCATGTTGTGAACAGAGGGTGGAATCATGGCTGGAGTTCTGTTGATTTAGTTGCAAATGGAGGTTTACTGAGTGGGCTGTGTGGGGTGAGATTGCCAGGACAGGAGTGTGTAATAGTCTCAGAGTGAATCAATAACCTGTTTCACTGCACATGATTCTCAAGAGGCTTTTCCATTGATTTAATCTTGTCCATTTGCCTACTTACCCAATAGCCCACACTATCTTGGTGATGTCATGAATTTTCTGAGCAGTTGAAATATGTGATAAAGTCGTGTTGCATAGTAGATATTGAAAATTAATTGCAGAGAGAAGCAGCAATCAGCAGTGTCTTCAGATTTGCTGATCAAGAAAACACAGGGACAATTGTGAACCAGTCACTTTTTATCTTGTGGCCCGTTAAAGTTGTGCCACACAGAGATACTGGAGGGCTCCAATTCTTCTCACTGACCCATGTTGTTCCATCATCCCACATATGCTGCTCAGGGGTCGTTTGATTTTTCTACTGTGTGAGATAACTGTTAAAATAGAATCCAATTACGCCCCTTTCATGAAATAATTATATTGAATAAAATCTATTTTATTCATCTCTGGGATGTGGGCTTCACTGTCTGCACCAGCATTTATTGTCTATCCCTAGTTGCCCTTGAGAAGGTGGTGATGAGCTGCTTTCTTGAGCTGCCGCAGTACATTGTGTAGATTTACCCGCCGTACTGTTCAGGAGGGAGTTCCAGGATTTTGACCCAGCGGCAGTGAAGGAATGGCGATATATTTCCAAGTCAGGATGGTGAGTGGCTTGGAGGGGAGTTTCCAGGTGGAGGTGTTCCCATGGATCTGCTGCCCTTGTCCTTCTAGATGCTAGTGGGCGTGGGTTTGGAAGGTGGTGTCGAAGGTGACACTGGGATATTTTCCTGTCAAATTCATTAAATTTCACGATGCTGATGAAGTAAAATTTACCTCACCTATACGATGTACTCAAACTAACAGGGCATTATATTGCTGCTACTCTCAATATTAACGAGCCTTGCTGCATAGATATCGAGCGGCATTTTTAACCCGATGCCAACGATGGGCTTTATCATTTAGCTAGCACCTTTCTGTCATTGTTTGGTGACTTGGTCGGTGAATCTTGGAAGGGGGATGAAATATCAGGAATAGTGGGAGGGGTGGGTTAAAGAGGTGGCAGGGTGTTGTGGGGGAGGTGGGTGGAATGAAAATGCAAACACTCTGGGTCACAGGTTCCGATCCCATCTGGGCAGGTGGTGGAATTCGAATTCAATTAATGAATGAAGTCTGGAATATAAATCTAGTCTCGGGAATGGTGACCATGGATCTATCATCAATTATTGTAAAAACCCATCTGGTTCACTAATGCCCCTAAGGGAAGGAAATCTGCCATCCTTACCCGGTCTGGCCTTCCTGTGACTGCGGACCCACAATAGGTGGTTGAATTTTTAACTGCCCTCTGCATTGGCTGAGCAAGCCATTCATTTGAAGGGGCAATTAGGGATGGGCAACAAATGGTGACCTTCACAGCGATGCCCACATCCTGGGAAAGACTGAAAAATAAACAAATAAGGAGCACGGAAACAGGAGAAGAGCCACTGCCCATGAATTTTCTCCCAGGCTCTGGGTGTATGGCCAGAGATGACACTCAACAGAATTTAAATTACCACAAATAAGATAATTTAGCAGCAAACAGTGACTATTTCACCACAGAAATGTACAGCAAGTCGAGTTTATTCACTCAGCAAACAGGGTCTGTTTTTTATATTCTTTTACATCATGTGGGTATCGCTGGCTAGGCCAGCATTTATTGCCGATCCCTAATTGCCCCTTCACAAGTTGTTGGTGAGGCACTTTCTTGAGCCGCTGAAGCCCGTGGGGTGTAGGTAGACCCACACTGCTGTTAGGGAGGGAGCTCCAGGATTTTGACCCAGTTTGTTTCAATTCTGCACTAAAGCAAGCGTTAAACAGTGTGTGCTTCAAAAGGAGGTTATAATTGGTTCAGAAAAGTGTGGTCTGTTGAGGATGTGGCTCTGTTGTGTGATCAAGTGTGATCCGGCAAAACTGCAGGGCACAGCACACCAGGATATATGGCCTTCAGTCACAGATTCCGACTGGTGATTTCAGTTCGATCCACTCGACCCTCGTTTGGTCTCTTCCCAGAACCTTCGATCGGGAGAATCTGAAATTGATGACACAGGTTTATAGCAGGAAAACTCCCATGTCAAAAGACTGAGGAAACAACCAGGAATTCCAATAGACCAAAAGGATGGACACTCAATGCTTGCAGTTTTCACTCATGAGATATTAGCGTCACTGGCTCGGCCAATCTTTATTGCCCATCCCTAATTGCCCTTGAGAAGATGTTGGTGAAGCTCCTTCTTGAACAGCCGCAGTCCCTGTTGTGTAGGTGCACCCATAGTGCTGTTAGGGAGGGAATACCAGGATTTTAAGCCAGTGACAGTGAAGGAGTGGTGATATATTTCCAAGGCAGGATAGTGAATGACTTGGAAGGGGACAGGCAAGTGGTGGTGTTCCCATGCATCTGCTGCTGTTGTCTTTTTTGGTGGTTGAGGTTCCCTGTTTCGAACTTCAGTTGAAGGGACCTTGGTGAGTTGCTGCAGTGCATCTTGTAGATGGTAGACACTGATGTCAGTGTGTGTCAGTGGTGGAGGGATTCATTTTTTTGGATATGGTGCCAATCATGAGGGCTGCTTTGTCCTGGATGCTGTGGAG
Source organism: Cetorhinus maximus (assembly GCF_964194155.1). Classification (NCBI taxonomy): domain Eukaryota; kingdom Metazoa; phylum Chordata; class Chondrichthyes; order Lamniformes; family Cetorhinidae; genus Cetorhinus; species Cetorhinus maximus. The sequence goes on along the minus strand of NC_135912.1, from coordinate 3,731,422 downwards.
CTTCTTGAGTGTTGTGGGAGCTGCACTCATCCAGGCAAGTGGAGGGTATTCCATCACACTACTGACTTGTCGATGGTGTGATGCCTTTGGGGAGTCAGGATGTGAGTTACTCACTGCAGAATTCCTAACCTGCTCTTGTAGCCACAGTGTTTATATAGCTGGGTCAGTTTAATTCTCATCAATGGTAACCCCCAGGATGTTGATCATGGGGGATTCAGTGATGGCAATGCCAATGAATGTCAAGGGGGTCCTGGTTAGACTCTATCTTATTTGAGATGGTCATTGCCTGGCACTGGTGTGGCACGAATGTTACTTGACACTTACCAGCCCAAGCCTGAATGTTCTCCATGTCTTGCACCATGCAGGTGCCATCAGCATCTGTATCTGAGGAGTCATGAATGGTGCTGAACATTGTGCAGTCACCAGTGACCATCCCCACCTCTGACCTCAGGATGGAAGGAAGGTCATTGAAGAAGCGGCTGAAGATGATTGGCCCTCGGACACATCCCTGTGGAATGCCTGCATCGAGGCCCTGGGATTAGGAACCACAACCACCTTCCTATGTGCTGGATGTGACTCTACCCAGGGGAGAGTTTCCCCAGTGCTCCTTGATGTCCCACTCGGCCAAATGTTACCCTGACCTCAAGAGCAGTCACTCTCACCTCACCTCTGGAATTCAGCTCTGTTATCCAGGTTTGGAGCAAGGCTGGAATGTGGACTGGAGATCAGTTATACAGAGACTCCGACTGTTCACTGGGGTGGGCTCCAGATTGATTGAGAGGCCATTTCTCATTTTCTTTAAAACAAACATTAAGTTTATCTACATCCCGGGAAATATTGATGATATCACAGAACTCAGATTACCGTAACTTCTCTGCTCTTCATCAGATAAATTCCAATCATCCAGACAATCGCCCGCATTCCCAGAGTGAGAACGGACCGGATGATCAGAATTACACCCTGGCCCAGTTTGTCTTCATCTTCCCCAGTGCGCTCGGATGTTGCTGCAGTCACTGAGGTGGTTAACTGGAATGGTGAGGGTGTGGGTCCCTGTCCTGTGAAATACAGGAATGGAAAGCAATGATGTGGAAAGAGGAACTCGATCACAATCCAGGAACAGATTGTGATGGGAAACAGGGGAAATAGTCTCAGTGTCAGAAACCCTGGGAGACAGGAGTGTCAGTGTGGGAGACCCTGGGGGAGACAGGAGTGTCAGTGTGGGAGACCCTGGGGGAGACAGGAGTGTCAGTGTAGGTAACCCTGGGGGAGACAGGAGTGCCACTGTGGGAGACTCTGGGGGAGTCCGGAGTGTCAGTGTGGGTAACCCTGGGGGAGACAGGAATGGCAGTATGGGAGACCCTGGGGGAGACAGGAGTGTCAGTGTGGGAGACCCTGGGTGAGACAGGAGTGTCAGTGTGGGAGACCCTGGGGGAGACAGGACTGTCAGTGTGGGAGACCCTGGGGGAGACAGGGGTGTCAGTGTGGGAGACCCTGGGGTAGACAGGAGTGTCAGTGTGGGAGACCCTGGGGGAGACAGGGGTGTCAGTGTGGGAGACCCTGGGGGAGACAGGGGTGTCAGTGTGGGAGACCCTGGGGTAGACAGGAGTGTCAGTGTGGGAGACCCTGGGGTAGACAGGAGTGTCAGAGTGGGAGACCCTGGGGGAGACAGGGGTGTAAGTGTGGGAGACCCTGGGGTAGACAGGAGTGTCAGTGTGGGAGACCCTGGGGGAGACAGGGGTGTCAGTGTGGGAGACCCTGGGGTAGACAGGAGTGTCAGTGTGGGAGACCCTGGGGGAGACAGGGGTGTCAGTGTGGGAGACCCTGGGGTAGACAGGAGTGTCAGTGTGGGAGACCCTGGGGGAGACAGGGGTGTCAGTGTGGGAGACCCTGGGGTAGACAGGAGTGTCAGTGTGGGAGACCCTGGGGGAGACAGTGGTGTCAGTGTGGGAGACCCTGGGGTAGACAGGAGTGTCAGTGTGGGAGACCCTGGGGGAGACAGGAGTGTCAGTGTGGGAGACCCTGGGGGAGACAGGAATGGCAGTGTGGGAGACCCTGGGGGAGACAGGAGTGTCAGTGTGGGAGACCCGGGGGGAGACAGGAGTGTCAGTGTGGGAGACCCTGGGGGAGACAGGAGTGTCAGTGTGGGAGACCCTGGGGGAGACAGGAGTGTCAGTGTGGGAGACCCTGGGGTAGACAGGAGTGTCAGTGTGGGAGACCCTGGGGGAGACAGGATTGTCAGTGTTGGAGACCCTAGGGGAGACAGGAGTGTCAGTGTAGGAGACCCTGGGGGAGACAGGGATGTCAGTGTGGGAGACCCTGGGGAGGGAGGGGAAAGGCTGGAATCGGAGGAGAGCAGGGAATTTGGAGAGTTGTGGGATTGGAGAAGATCACTCAGACAGGGTTAATGGGATGCGAGGAATTTTAAAAAAAGACATTTGAAAATGAGGCAAATCTGAAGCACAAACTGAGAAGTAAATAAAAAGATTTCATCAAAATGTTAGAGAGAGAAATGCAAAGATCCAAATGAGGGTTTACCTCGGACAATGAGGAGTGTCCCAGGGATGTTTTGCCACTTCTCGTTGTTAACTCCTGTCGTCTCCACACGACAGAAATACCTGTCCTGGTCACTTTGTTTCAGGTGGTTTATTCGGATGATTCCGGTGTTTTTCTGATATGGATTTCCCAGGAAATCAATCCGGTCTCGGTATTGAGGGTGAATGTATCTCCCTGAGACGTTGAATATATTTTCTCCGTGAAACTGATTTCTTCTCCAGCAAATGTTAATCTCTCTGGGTTTGTATGTTTCTGGGTAAGTGAATGAACAGGGGATATCGATCGAATTCCCGACCACTCCCTCCAGGCTCTCAGGCTGGGTCACAGTGAAATCAGCTCCATTTATCATCACTGGGGGACAGAGAAACAGAAAGTGGTTATTTCGGAATCCCCAATAAATCTCATCCAATAGAAAACCAGTCCCGGAATGCTCTCAGGAACAGGGAAACTCCGAATCCTAAAGTGCAGCCGGTATCTCTGTAAATCTGTTATTCCAGATATAAACCACACGAACCCTGAGATTAGATTCCAGTCTGTAACTCTGTAAATCTGTTATTCTATATATAAACCACACGAACCCTGAGATTAGATTCCAGTCTGTAACTCTGTAAATCAGTTATTCTATATATAAACCACACGAACCCTGAGATTAGATTCCAGTCTGTAACTCTGTAAATCTGTTATTCTATATATAAACCACATGAACCCTGAGATTAGATTCCAGTCTGTAACTCTGTAAATCTGTTATTCTATATATAAACCACACGAACCCTGAGATTAGATTCCAGTCTGTAACTCTGTAAATCTGTTATTCTATATATAAACCACACGAACCCTGAGATTAGATTCCAGTCTGTATCTCTGTAAATCTGTTATTCTCTATATAATCACACGAACCCTGAGATTAGATTCCAGTCTGTATCTCTGTAAATCTGTTATTCTATATATAAACCACGTGAACCCTGAGATTAGATTCCAGTCTGTAACTCAGTAAATCTGTTATTCTATATATAAACCACACGAACCCTGAGATTAGATTCCAGTCTGTATCTCTGTAAATCTGTTATTCTATATATAAACCACGTGAACCCTGAGATTAGATTCCAGTCTGTAACTCAGTAAATCTGTTATTCTATATATAAACCATACGAATCCTGAGATTAGATTGCAGTCTGTATCTCTGTAAATCTGTTATTCTATATATAAACCACACGAACACTGAGATTAGATTCCGGTCTGTATCTCTGTAAATCTGTTATTCTATATATAAACCACACGAACTCTGAGATTAGATTCCAGTCTGTAACTCAGTAAATCTGTTATTCTATATATAAACCACACGAACACTGAGATTAGATTCCAGTCTGTATCTCTGTAAATCTGTTATTCTAGATATAAACCACACGAACAATGAGATTAGATTCCAGTCTGTAACTCTGTAAATCTGTTATTCTAGATATAAACCACACGAATCCTGAGATTAGATTCCAGTCTTTAACTCTGTAAATCTGTTATTCTATGTATAAACCACACGAACACTGAGATTAGATTCCAGTTTGTAACTCAGTAAATCCGTTATTCTATATATAAACCACACGAACACTGATATTAGATTCCAGTCTGTATCTCTGTAAATCTGTTATTCTAGATATAAACCACACGAACACTGAGATTAGATTCCGGTCTGTATCTCTGTAAATCTGTTATTCTAGATATAAACCACACGCACCCTGAGATTAGATTCCAGTCTGTATCTCTGTAAATCTGTTATTCTATATATAAACCACACGAACAATGAGATTAGATTCCAGTCTGTAACTCTGTAAATCTGTTATTCTAGATATAAACCACACGAACCCCGAGATTAGATTTCAGTCTGTAACACTGTAAATCTGTTATTCTATGTATAAACCACACGAACACTGAGATTAGATTCCAGTTTGTAACTCAGTAAATCCGTTATTCTATATATAAACCACACGAACACTGATATTAGATTCCAGTCTGTATCTCTGTAAATCTGTTATTCTAGATATAAACCACACGAACACTGAGATTAGATTCCAGTCTGTAACTCTGTAAATCTGTTATTCTATATATAAACCACACGAACACTGAGATTAGATTCCAGTCTGTAACACAGTAAATCTGTTATTCTATATATAAATCACACGAACCCTGAGATTAGATTCCAGTCTGTAACTCTGTAAATCTGTTATTCTATATATAAACCACACGCACCCTGAGATTAGATTCCAGTCTGTAACTCACCCCTGGGTATCTGTTATTCTATATGTAAACCCCCTAAACCGGAGATTGGATTCCAGCCTGTAATTCACTCCTGGGTATCAGTGGTTATCAGTAGCAACCCCCTTCGGAAGAGAACAGCCACCCAGTGCCACAAGAGGATGAATGATCTCCTCCGTTCCACCAGGGTAAGTCACTCTACTCATCACTCTCAACTCACACACTCACAAACCCATCGCACACCCACAGGGCCCTCACTCACTGTCAGTTTAAGGGACATCACCATTCACTCTCTCACACTCACCGTCATTGTCCTCATCCCTGTCCATGGGCCCACTCACCACCCACACAGGCCGGGCATACTTATCATCTGGCCCAGCAGGTGTCCTGTTTACACCTTCTCCATATGTATCCATGCAGGACAAACTGGCTCACAACAAGAGGGAGAGGTCACAGACCGGTGGCAGAATGCCCGAAATCAAGGTCCTCACTGATGCCATTGTTGGCCTCCAACAGTGTGTACGTGAGAGGGGTGCTGGGCAGCTCGATCTCACTCCAGCCACCCCTGCTCCACATGGAGTCAGCCTGGGACCCTCGGGCACCCATCGGGAGGAGGATCAGCAGGTACACACTCCGAGCCCATCCACCCAGGGGTCTTCGGGAGTGTCCGGCCCATCGACCGCCTGTTCCTGTGACCTCCGCAGATCCAGCTCCACAGGCCGAGGAGGGACTCACTGCCACACAGCTGGACCCCGAAAGCAGGCCGGGGCCCTCCAAGTCTCAGCCCTCCAGAGGACTCCCACCAAAGGTCATCACAGACAGGGCTTCACAGTCAGCAGGCTGTCCCCACCTCCACTGTGGATGTCCGGGGAGCACCAAGACGTAGCGGCAGGGTTGGAAGGTTAAGGGGAATTAGTTACACAGCCTGGGCACGGGTGTTGATCACTTGAACATAATGTTCACTATTGTCAATAAACTCCCAAGAATGTCTCCCTGCCTATGGCTCCTTGTTCTGATGAGCAGTGTTCTTGTCACTCAGATGTGAAACCTTTCTGCACAAGATAAAGGCAGGTGTCTCAGTCCAGGGCCTCTTCCCTGTGTCTGTGCAGCCTTCAGACCAAAGTGATGGTCCAGCCTCACACTCCCGGGAAACATTACTGATGTCTGCACCTCGGCGGTGCTGGTCATTGCTGCCAGAATGTAGTGGGCAGGCGCCACAGAGTTTCTCCCATCCTCTCAATGTGCTCTCAGTGCCTGTAAAATGAGGCTGGACCCATCTCTTCAGCATCTGCGACCACTGAGGCTGTTCTCCAGCTCCTGAAGGACTCAGGTGCTGAAGGTGGACAAAGCATCAGATACTTGTAAAGATTCATGGCTGCGTCTCTATGATATGACCCTGATCATGGAGCGCAAGCGAGCTGCCCTCGGCCAGACAGGAGTCAGACATTCACAGAGGCCGTGTGAAGATCTATGGAGTGTCCTCACTGCATGTCATCATCATCTCCCTGTGATCGAGTGACTATTAGGGCCTTCACTGCATCTTCATGACAGGAGCATTCTCACAGAGGCTATTCGTGCTGCTATAATCCAGACTGGAGTCAAACGTTCACAACTGGGATGTGAGGGTCTACGGAGACACCTCACTGCATCTGGTCATCATCCTCCACAAATCTAGCATTATGAGGGCCTCCTGGGTGTGCCATTCTCGTCTGGCCAGTGTGAGGGCCTCATCCCTGTCATTGTCACTTCCAATGTTCTCCTCACCCTCAGCCTCTTCATTAGAGGAGATGCGCAGCTACACCATCTCCTCTTCAGCCAGCTCCTCTCCCCGTTTCAGTGCCAGGTTGTAAAGGGCGCAGCAGACGACGATGTGTGAGACACTCTGTGGACTGTATTGCAGGGCTCCAACAGACCGGTCCAGGCACCGGAACCTCATCTCCAGCATGCCGATGGTCTGCTCCACCAAGTTGTGAGTTGCTGCATGAGCCTCATTACAGCGTCGCTCTGCTGCAGTCTGATGCTGCTGCACGGGTGTCATCAGCCACAGCCTCTGCGGGTAGCCCTTGTACCCGAGGAGCCATCCCTAAAACCTCTGTGGACCCTGGAAGACTCCGGGGATTTGTGAGCGACTCAGGTTGTAGGAGTCGTGCACATTCCCTGGAAAGCATGCGCATACCTGCAGGATGCGTTTCTGGTGGTTGCACACCAGCTGCACATTCAGTGAGTGGAAACCCTTGCGGTTGATGAAGTCACCGAGTGTAGCGATGGAGACCTGAGCGCCACATGGGCGCAGTCAATCGCACCCTGCAGCTGTGGGAATCCCGAGATCCGGGAGAATCCAATGGCGCTTACATCCCGGCTGTCCCGGCCCCGGGAGAAATGCACAAAGTTGTCGCCATGGAGAAGATGCATCAGTCACTTCATGGACGCATTTGTGGGAGGCGGATTGTGAAATCCCACAGAGGTCACCTGTGGAGTCCTGAAAGGAGCCACTGGCATCGAAATTGAGCGCCGCGATCACTTTCACAGCCACTGGCAGTGGGTGCCCTCCATGTCCCCTTGGTGCCAAGTCCTGCAGTAAGTGTCAGATGTGAGTCACTAGTCCCTAGACCTGCGCAGTCGTCAGCGACACTGGTTCTCAGTCATCTGCAGGAATGACAGGCGGGAATCGCGTCCCACCGATGGTGGGCTGAGCGAGCGATCGTGACCTGCCTTCACACCATCGTGAAGCTGATGGCGCCATATTGACCACACACGCCACCCATCATGCCCACTGCCTGCCAGGAAAGTCCACCCAAAGCAGCTGGTTTTTGGGGGTAGGGGCAATGACTGGGGGGGGGGGGGGTGGGATGGTGTTGATCTTTAACTTGTTCCTGGGCCACTTTCTCTGTGTAACTGAAACACCTCCCACCCCCTCAGCCATCAGCATCAGAGACATGACACCAGATCGTGCTTGCAGACCAACAGGGGAGAGACCTCATCCTGAGTGAGACACGGCCAGAGCGAGTGTGGGTATTGGCAATTTGGTGCACAGTGGGAATTCGGTGCAGAGGGGAAGAGGTGCTCTTTGCATTTTTTCTTTGCTATCCAACTTCTTAAATCTTCAGAGAGTGGTCTTGCCCTGCTGCAGCAGTAGAGGCTACATGGGAGAGGAATGGCTGGTAAGTAGTGGGTATGGTTGGGTAAGTATTGACTACTTTTATTGCTTATAGTTTAAGGTATTATTGTGGGTTACAGTTTGTATATTCCAGAGTAATGAGGATCAGGAAAGAAGGGCCCTAGAGTAATTGATTTAAAAGATTTAATTTAAAGGGATAAGTCATGGCAGGAGAGCTCCAAGCTGTGGTGTGCTCCTCGTGCTCCATGTGGGAATCCGGGAACATTTCCAGTGCCTGGGACCAGCATGTGTGCAGGACGTGTGTCCAGCTGCAGCTCCTGGAAGCTCGGGTTTCAGAGCTGGAACGGCGGCTGGGGACACTGTGGGGCATCTGGGAGGCTGAGAGCATTGTGGATAGCACGTTTAGAGAGGTGGTCACACCGCAGAAGAAGGGACTTGAGGAAGGAAGGGACTGGGTGACCACCAGGCAGTCCAAGAGAAGCAGGCAGGTAGTTCAGGAGTCCCCTGGGGTCCCGCTCGCAAATCGGTATTCCGTTTTGGAGGCTGCTGAGGGTGCTGGAGCCTCCAGGGAGTGCAGACAGAGCCAACCTTCTGGTACCATAAGCAGCCTGTCTGTACAGGAGGGGAGTCAGGGAGGAAGAGCAATAGTAATAGGGGATTCTATCGTCAGGGGAACAGATAGGCTCTACTGTGGCCATCAACGTGACTCCAGAGATGTGTTGCCTCCTTGGTGCCAGGGTCCGGGATGTCACTGAACAGCTACAGGGCATCCTGAAGGGGGAGGGTGATAAGGCAGAGGTCATGGTACATGTTGGTACCAATGACATAGAAAGAGGGATGAGGTCTTGCATCAAGATTTCAAGAGTTAGGCAGTAGACTAAAAAGCAGGACCTCTCGGGCTGTAATCTCTAGATTACTCCCAGTGCCAAGTGCTAGCGAGCTCAGAAATAGGAGAATAGCGCAGATAAATATGTGGCTTAAGAGTTGGTGCAGGAGGGAGGGTTTTAGATTCCTGGATGACTGGGACTGTTTCTGGGGAAGGTGGGACCTGTACAAGCGGGACAGTTTACATCTGAACCAGAGCTGGACTAACATCCTTGCGGGCGGGTTTACTAGTGCTGTTGGGAGGAGTTTAAACTAATTTGTCAGGGGGAGGGGACACAGAATGTTAGCAGGATAGGGACACATCATAACACAGCCAAACAATCATATCAGAGGGAGTACAGCTGCATTAAGATTCAAGGGAGTAAGGCAAGGCGGGATGGCCTGTACTTTAATGCCAGGAGTATTACAGGATGAGTTAAGGGTGAGCATTGACATGTGGAATTGTGATATAGAAGCCATCACTGAGATGTGGTTGAGGGAGCAGCAGGATTGGCAGCTCAAGTGGGATTGACATAGTGTTAAGGGCTTGGATTGAGTGGGTTTCTTGAAATATGTCCAGGAGAGGTTTCTTAGGTCAATATGTATAGGGTCCAACAAGGAAAGGCGCAGTGCTGGACCTAATTCTGGGGAATGAAGCCAGACATGTGGCTGAGGTGGTGGTGGGTGAGCATTTTAGTGATAGCGACCACAACATGGTGCAATTTAAGCTTGCTATGGACAAAGAAATAGACAAGTTGCAAAAAAATGTTTTGGATTGGGAGGGAGCGAATTTTAGTAAAATAAGGCAGGATCTGACCAAGGTAGACTGGGAACAGCTACTTGTGGGGAAATCTACAGAAGAGCAATGACGGTGGGGGGAGGGTATGGTTCAAAAGGGAAATGGGAAGGTTACAGGCTCAACATGTTCCCTGTAGGGTGATAGGAAGGAGTAACAAGCCCAATGAGCCATGGATGACCAGAGATATTCAGGATACGTTGAGAAGGAAAAGAGAGGCTTTTAGCAGGTACAAGGGGAGCAAATCAGTGGAGGCATTAGTGGAGTATAGAAAGTGCAGGGTGGAGCTTAAGAAAGCAATTAGGAGAGCAAAGAGGGGATTTGAGAAAGCTCTGGCTGGTAAAAGTAGGGTAAATCCCAAGATATTCTATAAGTATATCAATGGGAAGAGGATAACCAGGGAAAGAGTAGGGCCCATTAGGGACCATGGGGGCAATCTATGGGTGGAGCCAGAGGACATCGGTAGAGTTTTGAACGAATATTTCACATCTGTTTTCACCAAAAAGAATGAGGATGAAGATATCAAACTCGGGGAGAGAGACTGCGAGGTTCTTGAGCAAATTGATAGAGGGAGTGACAAGGTATTGGAGATGTTGGCAGGCTTAAAAGTGGACAAATCTCCAGGTCCGGATGATTGGTGTCCCAGACTGCTGAGGGAGGCAAGGGAGGAGATCACAGGGGCTCTGACCCAAATCTTTAATTCCCCTCTGGCCACGGGGGAGGTGCCAGAGGACTGGAGAACAGCTAATGTGGTTCCACTATTTAAGAAGGGTTGTAGATAAGCCAGGGAACGACAGAGCACTGAGTCTCACGTCAGTGGTAGGGAAAGTATTGGAGAAAATTCCGAAGGAGAGAATCTATCTCCTCTTGGAGAGGCAAGGTTTGATCAGGGATAGTCAACATGGCTTTATCAGAGGGAGGTGATGCCTAACAAATTTGATTGAATTTTTTGAGCAGGTGACCAGGTGTGTAGATGAGGGTAGTGCAGTTGATGTAGTTTATATGGATTTCAGCAAAGCCTTTTGCAAGGTCCCACATGGGAGACTTATAAAGAAGGCAAATGCACATGGGATGGAGGGTAATTTGATAAGGTGAATTCAAAATTGGCTTAGTTGTAGGAGACAGAGGGTGATGACAGAAGGCTGCTTTAGTGACTGGAAGCCAGTGTCCAGTGGCGTACCACAGGGATCTATACTGGGTCCCCGATCATTCATACTTTACATAAACGACATAGATGACTATGTGGGGGGTGGGGTTAGTAAGTTTGCGGATGACACAGCGATTGGCCGGGTGGTTAACAGTGAGGTTGAGTGTCTTGGGCTACAGGAAGATATAGACGGGATGGTCAAATGGGCAGATAAGTGGCAGATGGAATTTAACCCTGAAAAATGTGAGGTGATACACTTTGGAAGGAATAATTTGTCAAGGAAGTGTTCAATGAATGGCATGACACTAGGAAGTTCTGAGGAACAAAGGGACCTTGGTGTGTGTGTCCATAGATCTCTGAAGGCGGAGAGGCATGTTAGTGGGGTGGTGAAAAAGGCATATGGGACAGTTGCCTTTATCAGTTGAGCCATAGATTACAAAAGTAGGGAGGTCATGTTGGAGTTGTATAGAACCTTGGTGAGGCCACAGCTGGAGTACTGTGTGCAGCTCTGGTTGCCACATTATAGGAAGGATGTGATTGCACTGGAGGGGGTGCAGAGGAGATTCACCAGGATGTTGCCTGGGATGAAACATTTAAGTTGTGAAGAGAGGTTGGATAGACTTGGGTTGTTTTCGTTGGAGCAGAGAAGACTGAGGGGCGACTGATCGAGGTGTTCAAGATTATGAGGGGCATGGACAGGGTGGATAGGGAACAGCTGTTCCCCTTAGTTGAAAAGTCAGTAGCGAGGGGACATAAGTTCACGGTGAGGGGCAGGGGGTTTAGGGGGGATGTGAGGGAAAACTTTTTTTACCCAGCGGGTGGTGAGAGTCTGGAATGCGCTGCCTGGGAGGGTGGTGGAGGCGGGTTGCATCACATCCTTTAAAAAGTACCTGGATGAGCACTTGGCACATCATAACATTCAAGGCTTTGGGACAAGTGCTGGTAAATGGGATTAGGGAGGTAGGGCAGGTGTTTCTCACGTGTCGGTGCAGGCTCGATGGGCCGAAGGGCCTCTTCTGCACTGTGTGATTCTGTGATTCTGTCACTGCAGTGTTAAACAGACCATTTCCGCCCGGTGTCTGTAATGAGCAGCTCCAGGCACCGTCTCTATTTTTGTCTTTTACTTTGTAAAACCACAGCTCGGACTATCCTAACAACCATTTCCTGACCTCCCCCATCGATCACTCCCAGCTCACTTTCCAACCTCCACACTCCTCAACTCATCCTCCAAAACCCTACTGCCCCGTATCCTATCCCACTCCAACTCCTGCTCACCCACCTTCACCCTCCGCCCCACATTCTCACTGACCCCCACGGGCTCCCAGTCCACCAACACCTCCTGTTTAAAGTTCTCACCCTGCTCCTTAAATCCTTCCATTGCCTCCACCACACCCACCCCTCCCTTTTACTCCAACCTCCACCAGCTCTATAACCCTCCAAGATCTCTGCCTTCCCCCAGGTCCAGCATCCGGTGCGTCTTTCACTCCCTTTGTCCCAACATTGGGGGTTGTGCTTTTAACTATCTGAATCCTTAGCTCTGGAATTCACTCCCTAAGCCTCTCTGCCTCTCTCTCCCTTTCCTTCAAGATCCTCCTTAAAATCCATATCTTTGACCGATCATTGTATCATTCCTCCTAATATTTCCTTTGGCTCCGAGTCCCTTTGATGAATATGGTTCTGGTGAGCACCTTGGGAAATTTTCCTTTGTTAAAGGGGCTTCTCCAGCTGTTGTTGTTGTGGTCCCTCCTTAACTCTTCAACTTGAGTGGGCATCACATCAGCGCCAATTGGGTTGACCATCCCTCCGTCAAATGGAAAACCAGGAAAAGCTTTGGGAGGTTCCACAAGGCTCTGTGTCTTTGGGAGGGGTTGGGTGGGTGGTGAGGAGCTGCAGGGGAGGCTGAGGGAGGAATGGTGGGTACAAAGCAAGAGGCAGGGAAATCAGATAGGGTTTACTCACCGACGGAGAGGTACAGAAGGATCAGGCAGAGAGCAGAGTCCATTGCTGCTCCTCACTTCACTCTGCGGGTCTGTGAGAGGCTTCGCTGATCACGGAACGATGAAATGGGACTTTGTCACACACTCAGTACATCTGAGCAGTTAGTTCTGCTTTTCTCTTTCCTGTTTCTCTAATCTCACAACCTCCTCCGGTTATGAAATCCTCTGCTCTGATCAACTACTGGTGACCGAGGCTGATTATTGTGCCCAGGACCAGCCTGAGGATCGACAGTGGATCCCGGGACACTGGTAAGCGGGGGCAGGATGGGGGTTCAGAGAGAGGGGGATCGCCGGGGGTCAGGGGGTGCGGAGGGGCACTGTGGGGGAACAGTGGTGGTAACTTTCAGCGGTACACTCTCTTCCTGAGGTCAGGTCCCTCGAGAAGACACTCGGTGTCTGTGAACGAGGGTCACCCACCCATTCTTCAGCCAGAAGTGCCGAGTGGATGGTCCATCTCGGCCTACTTCGCAGGTCCCCAGCTTGACAGATACCAGACTTCAGCCAATTTGATTCACTCCACGTGATCTCAAGAAACAGCTGAAGGCACCGGATAAAGCAGAGGCTACGGCAATAGTACTGAAGACTTGTTTTCCAGAACTAGCTGTGCCCTCAGCCAAGTTGTCCGAGTACAGTTATAACACAGGCATCTACCCGACAAACTAATATTCACACCACACAAGTGCCAGGCAATGACCATCTCCAACAAGGGAGACTCTAAGCATCTCCCTTTCACGTTCAATGGCATCACCATCACTGAATTCCCCACTATCAACATCCTGGGGGTTACCATTGACCAGAAACTGAACTGGACTAGCCATAAAAATACTGTGGCTTCAAGAGCAGGTCAGAGGCTGGGAATCCTGCGGAGAGTAACTCACCTCCTGACCCCCCGAAGCCTGTCCACTATTTGCAAGGCACAAGTCAGGAGTGTGATGGACTCCCCACTTGCCTGGATGAGTGCAGCTCCCACAACACACAAAAAACTCAACACAACTCAAGACAAATAAGGATCAGAACCACATCTAACACTTTAAAAGATGACATTCTAGACCATTGGAGCATTGTAACAGTGACTTCAATAAGATAATGGCCGGCCTGATTATCATCTTAACTATACTTTCTTATCTCATAATGCATGACTCTCCTCAGGATTAAGCTTGTCACAGTCCCTTGGGAGACAAGAGTGTCGGTTTAGGAGTCCCTGGGGAGATGGGGGTGCCAATGTGTGAGACCCTGGGGGAGACAGGAGTCTCAGTGTGGGTGAGCCTGGGGAGACAGGAGTGTCAGTGTGGGAGACAGAGGGAGGCAGGAGTGTCTGTGTGGGAGACAGAGGGAGACAGGAGTGTCAGTGTGGGAGACAGAGGGAGGCAGGAGTCTCAGTGTGGGAGAGCCTGGGGAGAGGCCTGTGGGACAAAGAGAATTTGAATTCAATCAGTGGTGGTAGGTATAACTTCAGTAGTTTTCGTGTGTACAGGGCAGAGGCAATGTAAGATCAAAAGACAGCTGCAAGCCTCCAACTGGGTCCACAGTGAAAATAACCTCATTTTCAATTTGTAAGGTGAAAATGCTTTTCCTGGTGTTTGTTTAAGTCGATGGGTTGCTGCTGCCTTAATTGAGATAGTAGTAATCTGCAGCAATGTCTATATGGTTTAACCTATGTAAATTAATAAAATGTTCTATTAGTTTACTGTAGAACCTCGAGAACCTCTCCTCTCCTATCATCTCTTATCTCCTCCCCTCTCCTCTTATCTCCTCTTTTCTCCTCCTCCCTCCTCTCTGCTCCCCTCTGCACCCCTCCTCTCCTCTCCTCTCCTCTCCACTCCTCTAATCTCGTCTATTCCCCCTCCTCTCCTCTCCTCTTATCTCCTCTCCCCTACTCTCATCTCCTCTCATCTCCTCTCCTCTGTTCTCTCCACACTCCTCTACTCCCCTCTCCTCTCCTCTCCTCCCCTCCCCTCTCATTCCATCTACTCGCCTCTTCTCACCTCGCCATGCATCTCTTTGACTCTCCACTCCTCTATTCCCCTCCTCTGCTCCCCTCTCCTCTCCAGCTCGAATCTCTCTCTGTTTATCTGTAAATTACCCCCTCCCACCCCTCACCCATTACAAACAAGGTCACAACACTGGATAATTGATGGTGTTTCCCAACAGTTTCCTCTCCGTGGTCACAGTGCAGAGCCAGTCAGCTCCGTTCTGCACCCCACACGCCGGCACTGCTCAGTCTCAATTTCTCCCACAGTTTGTTTCAGTTTTACAAACCGCAGTTTTGTGTATCCTAACCAAGGTTTCCTGATGTACCCCATTGATCACTCCAGACTCACTCTCCATCCTCCACCCACAATGGCCTTGCTCCCTCCCTATCTCAGTAACCTCCTCCAGCCCTATCACCCTCTGAGGTCTCTGCACTCCTCCAATACCTGTCAATTGTACAACCCCGAGTTTAATCGCTCCACCATTGGCAGCCGTGACTTTCCTTTGGAATTCCCTCCCTAAACCCCTCCACCTCTCTCCCCTTCATCCTCAAAGCAATTCCTCACCCCTCCTAATATTTCCTTTGGCACCACGATCCTGTGGTGTAGGTGGTGGGGCACGAAGACAGGGACAGGACAATAAGATAGGTTTTACTCACCGGCTGAGAGGCACAGAACGATCAGAGAGAGAGCAGAGTCCATTGGGGCGCCACACCTCACTCTGTGGGCCTGGAGGAGGTGTGACTGATCACAGGGATGATGAGATGATGTTTATAACACACAACCTATGAGCAGTTAGTTCTGTTTTTCTCAACTTCCTTCCATTTCTGTCTCTGGTGAAAAACTATCCCCCAAATCACTTCCAACTTCCCTTTCAAAGTCCCAGCTGTCAAGCCTTTCGCCCTCTGCTGGGCCGTGACATTTCTATAGACTCACACTTTATACCTCAGGACATGAGCTTCTCAAGAATTCTGACACTGTATCGCAACAGCTCTTATCAAAGTCACCAATGACATCCTGTGTGACGGTGACTGAGGTAAACTTTCCCTCCTTGTCCTTCTCGGCCTGTCTGCAGCCTTTGACACGGTCGACCACACCATCCTCCTCCAACACCTCTCCACAGCCTGGACGGGGTGGGATTGCTCTCCCCTGGTTCCACTCTCACCTCTCCAATCGTAGCCAGAGAATAACTTGCAACGTCTCCCCTTCCTGTCCTCACACCGTGACCTCTGGTGTTCCCCAAGGATCTACCCTTGGCCCCCTCCTATTCCTCATCTTCATTCTGCACCTTGGCAACATCATCTGAAAGCACAGCGTTAGTCTTCATGTGACCGCTGATGACAGCCTGATAAACCTCGCCACCACCTCTCTCGACTCCTCCACTGTCTCTAAATGATCATGCTCATCCGATAAACAGGAATTTCATCAAAATCAATATAGGGAAGTCTGAAACCACTGTTTTTGGTTCTGGCTCCAATCTCCATTCCCTCGCTACCAGTTCCATCCCTCTCCCTGGAAACAGACACATTGACCCAGAGATGAGCTTCCGATGACAAGTCACTAAGACCGCCTATTTCCACCCCCATAACATCACCCAATTCCACCCCGTATCAGTACATCAGCTGCTGAGACCCTCACTGATGCCTCTTTACCCTGAGGTTTGACTATTCCAAGTCATTCCTGGCTGGTCTCCCACATTGCACTGTCTGTAAATTTGAGGTTATACAAATCTCTGCTGTCCTTACTCCCAGCACTGTTGAACCTTGGGTCTAATCAAAATAAATGTAAAAATCTAAAGACCAGGATTGATGCAAAACAGGGTTTTGACTCACTATTGCCCATTTAATTACTCTTGAAAACTGTGGTAATAAAATCCCTATGTGTCACTAGGTGATTGATTAAAGTGAGGTCTTGCAAATCTTTACTCCAAATTGGGTTCCCCCCAGACAGGCTATAAATTCTCAGTGTTAAACACAATTTGTATGACAGCTTCGGGGGGAAGGGTAAACAAACCAATTCAGGATTTAAGGCCGTACTAAGTTTTTCTGCCATGTATCATTATTTGAAAAATTCAGATCAATAACTCAATGTGCAATCTTGCTGAGCTGCCGGTAGATGTCAGATTTTCACAAACTGAGGACTGTGTTCGTTTGTGTAATAGGGGCAGATGCCATTTATGGTATACGTTGGGTAGGTGCCAGAGAAGTTACAGAGTTGAAATGTTTGGTAAATGTAGCGATTTCTTTCTAGCCACTTCCCTCACATCAGTTGATTGCCCTGTGATTGGTTATCCTTAGAGAATCAGAATTGGGCCTCCAATTTCAACATTGTTACAGTCACCCTGCCTACTACATGTGGGTGTAATGAAAGACAGACAAAAGCTTCTTTTATGTAGCCCCTTTGACAATGTCTCAAGTTGCTTTAGCACCAATGAAGCATTTAAGTTGTGATAGTCACTGGCTTAAGGTAAGCAGAGCAGGCTCGAGGGGCCGAATGGCCTACTCCTGCTCCTAATACATGCATTTATACGTCATTCGGATGGATGAGATGAGCTGTGCTAGATGGCTTTTGTTATCCATAATCATGTTGTGAACAGAGGGTGGAATCATGGCTGGAGTTCTGTTGATTTAGTTGTAAATGGAGGTTTACTGAGTGGGCTGTGTGGGGTGCGATTGCCAGGACAGGAGTGTGTAATGGTCTCAGAGTGAATCAGTAACCAGTTTCACTGCACATGATTCTCAAGAGGCTTTTCCATTGATTTAATGTTCTACATTTGCCTACTTACCCAATAGCCCACACTATCTTGGTGCTGTCATGAGTTTTTTGAGCTGTTGAAATATGTGATAAAGTCGTGTTGCATAGTAGATATTGAAAATTTATTGCAGAGAGAAGCAGCAATCAGCAGTGTCTTCAGATTTGCTGATCAAGATAACACAGGGACAATTGTGAACCAGTTACTCTTTATCTTGCGGCCCCGTTAAAGTTGTGCCACACAGGGACCCCGGAGGGCTCCAATTCTTCTCACTGACCCATGTTGTTCCATCATTCCACATATGCTGTTCAGGGGTCGTTTGATTTTTCTACCGTGTGAGATAACTGTTAAAATAGAATTCAATTACACCCCTTTTATGAAATAATTATATTGAATAAAATCTATTTTATTCATCTCTGGGATGTGGGCTTCACTGTCTGCGCCAGCATTTATTGTCTATCCCTAGTTGCCCTTGATAAGGTGGTTAATGAGCTGCCTTCTTGAACTGCCGCAGTACATTGTGTAGATTTACCCGCCGTGCTGTTCAGGAGGGAGTTCCGGGATTTTGACCCAGCGGCAGTGAAGGAACGGCGATATATTTCCAAGTCAGGATGGTGAGTGGCTTGGAGGGGAGTTTCCAGGTGGAGGAGTTCCCATGGGTCTGCTGCCCTTGTCCTTCTAGATGCTAGTGGGCGTGGGTTTGGAAGGTGGTGTCGAAGGTGACATGGGATATTTTCCTGTCAAATTCATTAAATTTCACGATGCTGATGAAGTAAAATTTGTACTCTCTGTTTACCTCACCTATACGCTGTACTCAAACTAACAGGGCGTTACATTGCTGCTACTCTCAATATTAACGAGCCTTGCTGCATAGATATCGAGCGGCATTTTTAACCCGATGCCAACGATGGGCTTTATCATTTAGCTAGCACCTTTCTGTCATTGTTTGGTGACTTGGTCGGTGAATCTTGGAAGGGGGATGAAATATCAGGAATAGTGGGAGGGGTGGGTTAAAGAGGTGGCAGGGTGTTGTGGGGGAGGTGGGTGGAATGAAAATGCAAACACTCTGGGTCACAGGTTCCGATCCCATCTGGGCAGGTGGTGGAATTCGAAGTCAATTAATGAATGAAGTCTGGAATATAAATCTAGTCTCGGGAATGGTGACCATGGATCTATCATCAATTATTGTAAAAACCCATCTGGTTCACTAATGCCCCTAAGGGAAGGAAATCTGCCATCCTTACCCGGTCTGGCCTTCCTGTGACTCCGGACCCAAAATAGGTGGTTGAATTTTTAACTGCCCTCTGCATTGGCTGAGCAAGCCACTCATTTGAAGGGGCAATTAGGGATGGGCAACAAATGGTGACCTTCACAGCGATGCCCACATCCTGGGAAAGACTGAAAAATAAACAAATAAGGAGCCCGGAAACAGGAGAAGAGCCACTGCCCATGACTTTTCTCCCAGGCTCTGGGTGTATGGCCAGAGATGACACTCAACAGAATTTAAATTACCACAAATAAAATAATTTAGCAGCAAACAGAGACTATTTCACCACAGAAATGTGCAGCAAGTCGAGTTTATTCACTCAGCAAACAGGGTCTGTTTTTTATATTCTTTTACATCATGTGGGTATCGCTGGCTAGGCCAGCATTTATTGCCGATCCCTAATTGCCCCTTCACAAGTTGTTGGTGAGGCACTTTCTTGAGCCGCTGAAGCCCGTGGGGTGTAGGTAGACCCACTCTGCTGTTAGGGAGGGAGCTCCAGGATTTTGACCCAGTTTGTTTCAATTCTGCACTAAAGCAAGCGTTCAACAGTGTGTGCTTCAAAAGGAGGTTACAATTGGTTCAGAAAAGTGTGGTCTGTTGAGGATGTGGCTCTGTTCTGTGATAAAGTGTGATCCGGCAAAATTGCAGTGCACAGCACACCAGGATATATGGCCTTCAGTCACAGATTCCGACTGGTGATTTCAGTTCGATCCACTCCACCATCGTTTGGTCTCTTCCCAGAACCTTCGATCGGGAGAATCTGAAATTGATGACACAGGTTTATAGCAGGAAAACTCCCATGTCAAAAGACTGAGGAAACAACCAGGAATTCCAATAGACCAAAAGGATGGACACTCAATGCTTGCAATTTTCACTCATGAGATATTAGCATCACTGGCTCCGCCAATCTTTATTGCCCATCCCAAATTACCCTTGAGAAGATGTTGGTGAAGCTCCTTCTTGAACAGCCGCAGTCCCTGTTGTGTAGGTGCACCCATAGTGCTGTTAGGGAGGGAATACCAGGATTTTAACCCAGTGACAGTGAAGGAGTGGTGATATATTTCCAAGGCAGGATGGTGAGTGACTTGGAAGGGGACAGGCAAGTGGGGCTGTTCCCATGCATCTGATGCTGTTGTCTTTTTTGGTGGTTGAGGTTTCCTGTTTCGAACTTCAGTCGAAGGGACCTTGGTGAGTTGCTGCAGTACATCTTGTAGATGGTTGACACTGATGTCAGTGTGTGTCAGTGGTGGAGGGATTCAATTTTTTGGATATGGTGCCAATCAACAGGGCTGCTTTGTCCTGCATGCTGTGGAGCTTCTTGAGTGTTGTGGGAGCTGCACTCATCCAGGCAAGTGGAGGGTATTCCATCACACTCCTGACTTGTCGATGGTGTGATGCCTTCGGGGAGTCAGGATGTGAGTTACTCACTGCAGAATTCCTAACCTGTTCTTGTTGCCACAGTGTTTATATGGCTGGGTCAGTTTAATTCTCATCAATGGTAACCCCCAGGGTGTTGATCATGGGGGATTCAGTGATAGCAATGCCATTGAATGTCAAGGGGGTTTGGTTAGACTCTATCTTATTTGAGATGGTCATTGCCTGGCACTCGTGTGGCACGAACATTACTTGCCACTTACCAGCCCAAACCTGAATGGTCTCCATGTCTTGCACCATGCAGGTACCATCAGCATCTGTATCTGAGGAGTCGTGAATGGTGCTGAACATTGTGCAGTCACCAGTGACCATCCCCACTTCTGACCTCAGGATGGAAGGAAGGTCATTGAAGAAGCGGCTGAAGATGATTGGCCCTCGGGCACATCCCTGTGGAATGCCTGCATCGAGGCCCTGGGATTGGGAACCACAACCACCTTCCTGTGTGCTGGATGTGACTCTATCCAGTGGAGAGTTTCCCCAGTGCTCCTTGATGTCCCACTCAGCCAAATGTTACCCTGATCTCAAGAGCAGTCACTCTCACCGCACCTCTGGAATTCAGCTCTGTTATCCAGGTTTGGAGCAAGGCTGGAATGTGGACTGGAGCTCAGTTATACAGAGACTCCGACTGTACACTGGGGTGGGCACCAGATTGATTGAAAGGCCATTTCTCATTGTCTTTAAAACAAACATTAAGTTTATCTACATCCCGGGAAATATTGATGATATCACAGAACTCAGATTACCGTAACTTCTCTGCTCTTCATCAGGTAAATTCCAATCATCCAGACAATCGCCAGCATTCCCAGAGCGAGAACGGACCGGATGATCAGAATTACACCCTGGCCCAGTTTGTCTTCATCTTCCCCAGTGCGCTCGGATGTTGCTGCAGTCACTGAGGTGGTTAACTGGAATGGTGAGGGTGTGGGTCCCTGTCCTGTGAAATACAGGAATGGAAAGCAATGATGTGGAAACAGGAACTCGGACACAAACCAGGAACAGATTGTGATGGGAAACAGGGGAAATAGTCTCAGTGTCAGAAACCCTGGGAGACAGGAGTGTCAGTGTGGGAGACCCAGGGGGAGACAGGAGTGTCAGTGTGGGTAAACCTGGGGCAGACAGGAGTGCCAGTGTGGGAGACTCTGGGGGAGTCCAGAGTGTCAGTGTGGGTAACCCTGGGGGAGACAGGAATGGCAGTATGGGAGACCCTTGGGGAGACAGGAGTGTCAGTGTGGGAGACCCAGGGTGAGACAGGAGTGTCAGTGCGGGAGACCCTGGGGGAGACAGGAGTGTCAGTGTGGGAGACCCTGGGGGAGACAGGAGTGTCAGTGTGGGAGACCCTGGGGGAGACAGGAGTGTCAGTGTGGGAGACCCTGGGGGAGACAGGAGTGTCAGTGTGGGAGACCATGGGGGAGACAGGAGTGTCAGTGTGGGAGACCCTGGGGGAGACAGGAGTGTCAGTGTGGGAGACCCTGGGGGAGACAGGAGTGTCAGTGTGGGAGACCCTGGGGGAGACAGGGGTGTCATTGTGGGAGACCCTGGGGTAGACAGGAGTGTCAGTGCGGGAGACCCTGGGGGAGACAGGGGTGTCAGTGTGGGAGACACTGGGGTAGACAGGAGTGTCAGTGTGGGAGACCCTGGGGGAGACAGTGGTGTCAGTGTGGGAGACCCTGGGGTAGACAGGAGTGTCAGTGTGGGAGACCCTGGGGGAGACATGAGTGTCAGTGTGGGAGACCCTGGGGGAGACAGGAGTGTCAGTGTGGGAGACCCTGGGGGAGACAGGAGTGTCAGTGTGGGAGACCCTGGGGGAGACAGGAGTGTCAGTGTGGGAGACCCTGGGGGAGACAGGAGTGTCAGTGTGGGAGACCCTGGGGGAGACAGGAGTGTCAGTGTGGGAGACCCTGGGGGAGACAGGAGTGTCAGTGTGGGAGACCCTGGGGGAGATGGAAGTGTCAGTGTGGGAGACCCTGGGTGAGACAGGAGTGTCAGTGTGGGAGACCCTGGGGGAGACAGGAGTGTCAGTGTGGGAGACCCTGGGGGAGACAGGAGTGTCAGTGTGGGAGACCCTGGGGGAGACAGGAGTGTCAGTGTGGGAGACCCTGGGGGAGACAGGAGTGTCAGTGTGGGAGACCCTGGGTGAGACAGGAATGTCAGTGTGGGAGACCCTGGGGGAGACAGGAGTGTCAGTGTGGGAGACCCTGGGGGAGACAGGAGTGTCAGTGTGGGAGACCCTGGGGGAGGGAGGGGTGTCAGTGTGGGAGACCCTGGGGGAGGGAGGGGTGTCAGTGTGGGAGATCCTGGGGGAGACAGGAGTGTCAGTGTGGGTGACCCTGGGGGAGACAGGAGTGTCAGTGTGGGAGACCCTGGGGGAGA
Organism: Cetorhinus maximus; assembly: GCF_964194155.1. Classification (NCBI taxonomy): domain Eukaryota; kingdom Metazoa; phylum Chordata; class Chondrichthyes; order Lamniformes; family Cetorhinidae; genus Cetorhinus; species Cetorhinus maximus. The sequence goes on along the minus strand of NC_135912.1, from coordinate 3,708,907 downwards.
CAGGAGTGTCAGTGTGGGAGACCCTGGGGAAGACAGGAGTGTCAGTGTGGGAGACCCTGGGGGAGACAGGAGTGTCAGTGTGGGAGACCCTGGGGGAGACAGGAGTGTCAGTGTGGGAGACCCTGGGGGAGACAGGAGTGTCAGTGTGGGAGACCCTGGGGGAGACAGGAGTGTCAGTGTGGGAGACCCTGGGGAGGGAGGGGAAAGGGTGGAATCGGAGGAGAGCAGGGAATTTGGAGTTTTCTGGGATTGGAGAAGATCACTCAGACAGGGTTAATGGGATGCGAGGAATCTTTAAAAAAGACATTTGAAAATGAGGCAAATCTGAAGCACAAACTGAGAAGTAAATAAAAGGATTTTATCAAAATGTTAGAGAGAGAAATATAAAGATCCAAATGAGTGTTTACCTCGGACAATGAGGAGTGTCCCAGGGATGTTTTGCCACTTCTCGCTGTTAACTCCTGTCGTCTCCACACGACAGAAATACCTGTCCTGGTCACTTTGTTTCAGGTGGTTTATCCGGATGGTTCCGGTGTTTTTCTGATATGGATCTCCCAGGAAATCAATCCGGTCTCGGTATTGAGGGTGAGTGTATCTCCCTGAGACGTTGAATATATTTTCTCTGAAACTGATTTCTTCTCCAGCAAATGTTAATCTTTCTGGGTTTGTATGTTTCTGGGTAAGTGAATGAACAGGGGATATCGATCGAATTCCCGACCACTCCCTCCAGGCTCTCAGGCTGGGTCACAGTGAAATCAGCTCCATTTATCATCACTGGGGGACAGAGAAACAGAAAGTGGTTATTTCGGAATCCCCAATAAATCTCATCCAATAGAAAACCAGTCCCGGAATGCTCTCAGGAACAGGGAAACTCCGAATCCTAAAGTGCAGCCGGTATCTCTGTAAATCTGTTATTCTAGATATAAACCACACGAACCCTGAGATTAGATTCCAGTCTGTAACTCAGTAAATCTGTTATTCTATATATAAACCACACGAACACTGAGATTAGATTCCAGTCTGTAACATTGTAAATCTGTTATTCTGTATATAAACCACACGAACCCTGAGATTAGATTCCAGTCTGTATCTCTGTAAATCTGTTATTCTATATAAAAACCACACGAACCCTGAGATTAGATTCCAGTCTGTAACACAGTAAATCTGTTATTCTATATATAAACCACACGAACCCCGAGATTAGATTCCAGTCTGTAACTCAGTAAATCTGTTATTCCAGATATAAACCACACGAACCCCGAGATTAGATTCCAGTCTGTATCTCTGTAAATCTGTTATTCTATATATAAACCACACGAACCCTGAGATTAGATTCCAGTCTGTAACACAGTAAATCTGTTATTCTATATATAAACCACACGAACCCCGAGATTAGATTCCAGTCTGTATCTCTGTAAATCTGTTATTCTATATATAAACCACACGAACCCTGAGATTAGATTCCAGTCTGTATCTCTGTAAATCTGTTATTCTATATATAAACCACACGAACCCTGAGATTAGATTCCAGACTGTAACTCTGTAAATCTGTTATTCTATATCTAAACCACCCGAACCCTGAGATTAGATTCCAGTCTGTAACTCACTCCCGGGCATCTGTTATTTTGTAGATAAACCACCCGAACCCCTCGATTAGATTGCAGAATGTAACTCCCCACTGGGTATCTGTTATTCTATATATAAACCCCCAAAACCCAAGATCAGATTCCAGTCTGTAACTCTCCCCTGGGTATCTGTTATTCTATGTATAAACCCCCTAAACCGGAGATTGGATTCCAGCCTGTGATTCACTCCTGGGTATCAGTGGTTATCAGTAGCAACCCCCTTCTGAAGAGAACAGCCACCCAGTGCCACAAGAGGATGAATGATCTCCTCCGTTCCTCCAGGGTAAGTCACTCAACTCATCACTCTCAACTCACACACTCACAAACCCATTGCACACCCACAGGGCCCTCACTCACTGTCAGTTTAAGGGACATCACCATTCACTCTCTCACACTCACCGTCATTGTCCTCATCCCTGTCCATGGGCCCACTCACCACCCACACAGGCCGGGCATACTTATCATCCAGCCCGGCAGGTGTCCTGTTTACACCTTCTCCATATGTATCCATGCAGGACAAACTGGCTCACAACAAGAGGGAGAGGTCACAGACCGGTGGCAGAATGCCCGAAATCAAGCTCCTCACGCACTTTGGAAACAGAGCCATCCAGCTGGCCGGCGAGGATCTGGAGCGTTCCTGTGCTGACGGTGAGGTCAGTGCTGCTCTACCAAGTGAGGATCCAGTAGTGCAACATCCATCAGACAACCGTGCCGTGAGTGATGTGTCCTCGTTCACAGGCCACATCCATACTCTCATTATCTCTCCTCTCTTCCGCAGGCACATCTGGGAAACAGCCGACAGAGTCCATGACCCAGGGACTCCAATCAAGGCCCGAAGAAACCTCTGGAGTGGAATCTGGAGGCACCCTCCCTGAAATCCCATCACAGTGCTCACCCACACCCTTCACCAGCGCAGAGACACACGCCTCGGTGGGACCTGGCTTTAGAGTCGCCTCGGAGTCACAATCTGCTGAGTACATCTCACTTTCCGATCCACAGCAGACAGAGGCAGGGGCTTCCCAGGTCCCCGGCATTGGGAGGGTTGCTGGAGGCCAGAACGTCGCTGAGTCCGAGCCAGATGATGAGCCTCTGGACTCTGTCATGTCTCCGTTGCTGGAGCTGTAAAGGCAAGCTGGGGAACATCAGGAAGGGATGTCCGCTGCACTCCTCAGATTGCAAGGCATGATGGAGGAGTCTCCGTCTTCAGGCTGAGGTGATAGCGTCGGCATTGCCAACGCACCGAGGTTAACACTGGCAGGATGGTAGCCGCCATGGAGACCTTGGTCCAGGACATCCCTCCTGCACTGCTGCGCGGGCTGAACTCCATCACTGATGCCATTGTTGGCCTCCAACAGTGTGTACGTGAGAGGGGTGCTGGGCAGCTCGATCTCACTCCAGCCACCCCTGCTCCACATGGAGTCAGCCTGGGACGCTCGGGCACCCATAGGGAGGAGGATCAGCAGGTACACACTCCGAGCCCATCCACCCAGGGGTCTCCGGGAGTGTCCGGCCCATCGACCGCCTGTTCCTGTGACCTCCGCAGCTCCAGCTCCACAGGCCGAGGAGGGACTCACTGCCACACAGCAGGACCCCGAAAGCAGGCCGGGGCCCTCCAAGTCTCAGCCCTCCAGAGGACTCCCGCCAGGGTCATCACAGACAGGGCTTCACAGTCAGCAGGCTGTCCCCACCTCCACTGTGGATGTCCGGGGAGCACCAAGACGTAGCGGCAGGGTTAGGAAGGTTAATGGAATTAGTTACACAGCCTGGGCACGGGTGTTGATCACTTGTACATAATGTTCACTATTGTCAATAAACTCCCAAGAATGTCTCCCTGCCTATGGCTCCTTGTTCTGATGAGCAGTGTTCTTGTCACTCAGATGTGAAACCTTTCTGCACAAGATAAAGGCAGGTGTCTCAATCCAGGGCCTCTTCCCTGTGTCTGTGCAGCCTTCAGACCAAAGTGATGGTCCAGCCTCACACTCCCGGGAAACATTACTGATGTCTGCACCTCGGCGGTGCTGGTCATTGCTGCCAGAATGTAGTGGGCAGGCGCCACAGAGTTTCTCCCATCCTTTCGATGTGCTCTCAGTGCCTGTAAAGTGAGGCTGGACCCATCTCTTCAGCATCTGCGACGACTGAGGCTGTTCCCCAGCTCCTGAAGGGCTCAGGTGCTGAAGGCGGACAAAGCGTCAGATACTTCTAAAGTTTCATGGCTGCGTCTCTATGATATGACCCTGATCATGGAGCGCAAGCGAGCTGCCCTCGGCCAGACAGGAGTCAGACATTCACAGAGGCCGTGTGAAGATCTATGGAGTGTCCTCACTGCATGTCATCATCATCTCCCTGTGATCGAGTGACTATTAGGGCCTTCACTGCATCTTCATGACCGGAGCATTCTCACAGAGGCTATTCGTGCTGCTATAAGCCAGACTGGAGTCAAACGTTCACAACTGGGATGTGAGGGTCTACGTTGACACCTCACTGCATCTGGTCATCATCCTCCACAAATCTAGCATTATGAGGGCCTCCTGGGTGTGCCATTCTCGTCTGGCCAGTGTGAGGGCCTCATCCCTGTCATTGTCACTTCCAATGTTCTCCTCACCCTCAGCCTCTTCATTAGAGGAGATGCGCAGCTACGCCATCTCCTCTTCAGCCAGCTCCTCTCCCCGTTTCAGTGCCAGGTTGTAAAGGGCGCAGCAGACGACGATGTGTGAGACACTCTGTGGACTGTATTGCAGGGCTCCAACAGACCGGTCCAGGCACCGGAACCTCATCTCCAGCATGCCGATGGTCTGCTCCACCAAGTTGTGAGTTGCTGCATGAGCCTCATTACAGCGTCGCTCTGCTGCAGTCTGATGCTGCTGCACGGGTGTCATCAGCCACAGCCTCTGCGGGTAGCCCTTGTACCCGAGGAGCCATCCCTAAAACCTCTGTGGGCCCTGGAAGACTCCGGGGATTTGTGAGCGACTCAGGTTGTAGGAGTCGTGCACATTCCCTGGAAAGCATGCGCATACCTGCAGGATGCGTTTCTGGTGGTTGCACACCAGCTGCACATTCAGTGAGTGGAAACCCTTGCGGTTGATGAAGTCACCGAGTGTAGCGATGGAGACCTGAGCGCCACATGGGCGCAGTCAATCGCACCCTGCAGCTGTGGGAATCCCGAGATCCGGGAGAATCCAATGGCGCTTACATCCCGGCTGTCCCGGCCCCGGGAGAAATGCACAAAGTTGTCGCCATGGAGAAGATGCATCAGTCACTTCATGGACGCATTTGTGGGAGGCGGATTGTGAAATCCCACAGAGGTCACCTGTGGAGTCCTGAAAGGAGCCACTGGCATCGAAATTGAGCGCCGCGATCACTTTCACAGCCACTGGCAGTGGGTGCCCTCCATGTCCCCTTGGTGCCAAGTCCTGCAGTAAGTGTCAGATGTGAGTCACTAGTCCCTAGACCTGCGCAGTCGTCAGCGACACTGGTTCTCAGTCATCTGCAGGAATGACAGGCGGGAATCGCGTCCCACCGATGGTGGGCTGAGCGAGCGATCGTGACCTGCCTTCACACCATCGTGAAGCTGATGGCGCCATATTGACCACACATGCCACCCATCATGCCCACTGCCTGCCAGGAAGGTCCACGCAAAGCAGTTGGTTTTTGGGGGTAGGGGCAATGACTGGGGGGGTGGTTGGATGGTGTTGATCTTTAACTTGTTCCTGGGCCACTCTCTCTGTGTAACTGAAACACCTCCCACCCCCTCAGCCATCAGCGTCAGAGATACGACACCAGGTCGTGTTTGCAAACCAACAGGGGAGAGACCTCATCCTGAGTGAGTCACGGCCAGAGCGAGTGTGGGTATTGGCAATTTGGTGCACATTGGGAATTCGGTGCAGAGGGGAAGAGGTGCTCTTTGCATTTTTTCTTTGCTATCCAACTTCTTAAATATTCAGAGAGTGGTCTTGCCCTGCTGCAGCAGTAGAGGCTACAAGGGAGAGGAATGGCTGGTAAGTAGTGGGTATGGTTGGGTAAGTATTGACTACTTTTATTGCTTATAGTTTAAGGTATTATTGTGGGTTACAGTTTGTATATTCCGGAGTAATGAGGATCAGGAAAGAAGGGCCCTAGAGTAATTGATTTAAAAGACTTAATTTAAAGGGATAAGTCATGGCAGGAGAGCTCAAAGCTGTGGTGTGCAGCTCGTGCTCCATGTGGGAATCCGGGAACATTTCCAGTGCCCGGGACCAGTATGTGTGCAGGACGTGTGTCCAGCTGAAGCTCCTGGAAGCTCGGGTTTCAGAGCTGGAACGGCGGCTGGGGACACTGTGGGGCATCTGGGAGGCTGAGAGCATCGTGGATAGCACGTTTAGAGAGGTGGTCACACCGCAGATGAAGGGACTTGAGGAAGGAAGGGACTGGGTGACCACCAGGCAGTCCAAGAGAAGCAGGCAGGTAGTTCAGGAGTCCCCTGGGATCCCGCTCGCAAATCGGTATTCCATTTTGGAGGCTGCTGAGGGTGCTGGAGCCTCCAGGGAGTGCGGACAGAGCCAAGCTTCTCGCACCATAAGCAGCCTGTCTGTACAGGAGGGGAGTAAGGGAGGAAGAGCAATAGTAATAGGGGATTCTATCATCAGGGGAACAGATAGGCTCTACTGTGGCCATCAACGTGACTCCAGAGATGTGTTGTGTACTTGGTGCCAAGGTCCGGGATGTCACTGAACAGCTACAGGGCATCCTGAAGGGGGAGGGTGATAAGGCAGAGGTCATGGTACATGTTGGTACCAATGACATAGAAAGAGGGATGAGGTCTTGCATCAAGATTTCTAGAGTTAGGCAGTAGAATAAAAAACAGGACCTCACGGGTTGTAATCTCTGGATTACTCCCAGTGCCAAGTGCTAGCGAGCTCAGAAATAGGAGAATAGCGCAGATGAATATGTGGCTTAAGAGTTGGTACAGGAGGGAGGGTTTTAGATTCCTGGATCACTGGGACCATTTCTGGGGAAGGTGGGACCTGTACAAGCGGGACAGTCTACATCTGAACCAGAGCTGGACTAACATCCTTGCGGGCGGGTTAGCTAGTGCTGTTGGGAGGAGTTTAAACTAATTTGTCAGGGGGAGGGGACACAGAATGTTAGCAGGATAGGGACACATCATAATACAGCCAAACAATCATATCAGAGGGAGTACAGCTACATTAAGATTCAAGGGAGTAAGGCAAGGCGGGATGGCCTCTATTTTAATGCCAGGAGTATTACAGGATGAGTTAAGGGTGAGCATTGACATGTGGAATTGTGATATAGAAGCCATCACTGAGATGTGGTTGAGGGAGGGGCAGGATTGGCAGCTCAATTGGGATTGACATAATATTAAGGGCTTGGGTTGAGTGGGTTTCTTGAAATACGTACAGGAGATCTTTTTAGGTCAATATGTAGAGGGTCCAACAAGGGACGGCGCAGTGCTGGACCTAATTCTGGGGAATGAAGCCAGACATGTGGCTGAGGTGGTGGTAGGCGAGCATTTTAGTGATAGCGACCACAACATGGTGCAATTTAAGCTTGTTATGGACAAAGAAATAGACAAGTTGCAAAAAAATGTTTTGGATTGGGAGGGAGCGAATTTTATTAAAATAAGGCAGGATCTGGCCAAGGTAGACTGGGAACAGCTACTTGTGGGGAAATCTACAGAAGAGCAATGACGGTGGGGGGAGGGTATGGTTCAAAAGGGAAATGGGAAGGTTACAGGCTCAACATGTTCCCACTAGGGTGATAGGAAGGAGTAACAAGCCCAATGAGCCATGGGTGACCAGAGATATTCAGGATACGATGAGAAGGAAAAGAGAGACTTTTAGCAGGTACAAGGGGAGCAAATCAGTGGAGGCATTAGTGGAGTACAAAAAGTGCAGGGTGGAGCTTAAGAAAGCAATTAGGAGAGCAAAGGGGATATGAGAAAGCTCTGGCTGGTAAAAGTAGGGAAAATCCCAAGATATTCTATAAGTATATCAATGGGAAGAGGATAACCAGGGAAAGAGTAGGGCCCATTAGGGACCATGGGGGCAATCTATGGGTGGAGCCAGAGGACATCAGTAGAGTTTTGAACGAATACTTCACGTCTGTTTTCACCCAAAAGAATGAGGACAAAGATATCTAACTCGGGGAGAGAGACTGCGAGGTTCTTGAGCAAATTGATATAGGGAGTGACAAGGTATTGGAGATGTTGGCAGGCTTAAAAGTGGACAAATCTCCAGGTCTGGATGATTGGTGTCCCAGACTGCTGAGGGAGGCAAGGGAGGAGATCACAGGGGCTCTGTCCCAAATCTTTAATTCCCCTCTGGCCATGGGGGAGCTGCCAGAGGACTGGAGAACAGCTAATGTGGTTCCACTATTTAAGAAGGGTTGTAGAGATAAGCTAGTGTACTACAGAGCACTGAGTCTCACGTCAGTGGTAGGGAAAGTATTGGAGAAAATTCCGAAGGAGAGAATCTATCTCCACTTGGAAAGGCAAGGTTGAGCAGGGATAGTCAGCATGGCTTTGTCAGAGGGAGGTCATGCCTAACATGTTTGATTGAATTTTTTGAGGAGGTGACCAGGTGTGTAGATGAGGGTAGTGTAGTTGATGTAGTTTATATGGATTTCAGCAAAGTCTTTTGCAAGGTCCCACGTGGGAGACTTATAAAGAAGGCAAATGCACATAGGATACAGGGTAATTTGATAAGGTGGATTCAAAATTGGCTTAGTTGTAGGAGACAGAGGGTGATGACAGAAGATTGCTTTAGTGACTGGAAGCCAGTGTCCAGTGGTGCACCACAGGGATCTGTACTGGGTCCCCGATCTTTCATATTTTACATAAACGACATAGATGACTATGTGGGGGGTAGGATTAGTAAGTTTGCGGATGACACAACGATTGGCCGGGTGGTTAACAGTGAGGTTAAGTGTCTTGGGCTACAGGAAGATATAGACGGGATGGTCAAATGAGCAGATAAGTGGCAGATGGAATTTAACCCTGAAAAATGTGAGGTGATACACTTTGGAAGGAATAATTTGTCAAGGAAGTGTTCAATGAATGGCATGACACTAGGAAGTTCTGAGGAACAAAGGGACCTTGGCATGTGTGTCCATAGATCTATGAAGGCGGAGAGGCATGTTAGTGGGGTGGTGAAAAAGGCATATGGGACAGTTGCCTTTATCAATTGAGCCATAGATTACAAAAGTAGGGAGGTCATGTTGGAGTTGTATAGAACCTTGGTGAGGCCACAGCTGGAGTACTGTGTGCAGCTCTGGTCGCCACATTATAGGAAGGATGTGATTGCACTGGAGGGGGTGCAGAGGAGATTCACCAGGATGTTGCCTGGGATGAAACATTTAAGTTGTGAAGAGAGGTTGGATAGACTTGGATTGTTTTCATTGGAGCAAAGAAGACTGAGGGGCGACCTGATCGAGGTGTTCAAGATTATGAGGGGCATGGACAGGGTGGATAGGGAGCAGCTGTTCCCCTTAGTTGAAGAGTCAGTCGCGAGGGGATATAAGTTCACGGTGAGGGGCAGGGGGTTTAAGGGGGATGTGAGGGAAAACTTTTTTTACCCAGAGGGTGGTGAGGGTCTGGAATGCGCTGCCTGGGAGGTTGGTGGAGGCGGGTTGTCTCACATCCTTTAAAAAGTACCTGGATGAGCACTTGGCACATCATAACATTCAAGGCTTTGGGACAAGTGCTGGGAAATGGGATTAGCGAGGTAGGGCAGGTGTTTCTCACGTGTCGGTGCAGACTCGATGGGCCGAAGGGCCTCTTCTGCACTGTGTGATTCTGTGATTCTGTGATTCTGTCAGTGCAGTGTTAAACAGACCATTTCTGCCCGGTGTCTGTAATGAGCAGTTCCAGGCACTGTCTCTATTTTTGTCTTTTATTTTGTAAAACCACAGCTCGGACTATCCTAACAACCATTTCCTGACCTCCCCCATCGATCACTCCCAGCTCACTTTCCTACCTCCAAACTCCTCAACTCATCCTCCAAAACCCCACTGCCCCGCATCCTATCCCACTCCAACTCCTGCTCACCCACCTTCACCCTCCGCCCCCCGTATTTTTCACTAACCCCCACGGGCTCCCAGTCCACCAACACCTCCTGTTTAAAGTTCTCACCCTGCTCCTTAAATCCTTCCATTCACTCCACCACCCCCACCCCTCCCTTTCACTCTAACCTACTCCAGCTCTATAACCCTCCAAGATCTCTGCCTTCCCCCAGGTCCAGCATCCGGTGCGTCTTTCACTCCCTTTGTCCCAACATTGGGGGTTGTGCTTTCAACTATCTGAATCCTGAGCTCTGGAATTCACTCCCTAAGCCTCTCTGCCTCTCTCTCCCTTTCCTTCAAGACCCTCCTTAAAATCCATATCTTTGACCGATCATTGGGTCTCTCCTCCTAATATCTCCTTTGGCTCCGAGTCCCTTTGATGAAGATGGTTCTGGTGAGCGCCTTGGGAAATTTTCCTTTCTTAAAGGGGCTTCTCCAGCTGTTGTTGTTGTGGTCCCTCCTTAACTCTTCAACTTGAGTGGGCAGCACATCAGCGCCAATTGGGTTGACCATCCCACCGTCAAATGGAAAACCAGGAAAAGCTTTGGGAGGTTCCACAAGGCTCTGTGTCTTTGGGAGGGGCTGGGTGGGTGGTGAGGAGCTGTAGGGGAGGCTGAGGGAGGAGTGGTGGGTACAAAGCAAGAGGCAGGGAAATCAGATAGGGTTTACTCACCGACGGAGGGGTACAGAAGGATCAGGCAGAGAGCAGAGTCCATTGCTGCTTCTCACCTCACTCTGCGGGTCTGGGAGAGGCTTCGCTGATCACGGAACGATGAGATGGGACTTTGTCACACACTCAGTACATCTGAGCAGTTAGTTCTGCTTTTCTCTTTCCTGTTTCTCTAATCTCACAACCTCCTCCGGTTACGAAATCCTCTGCTCTGATCAACTGCTGGTGACCGAGGCTGATTATTGTGCCCAGGACCAGCCTGAGGATCGACAGTGGATCCCGGGACACTGGTAAGTGGGTGCAGGATGGGGGTTCAGAGAGAAGGGGATCGCCGGTGGTCAGGGGGTGCGGAGGGGCACTGTGGGGGAACAATGGTGGTAACTTTCAGCGGTACACTCTCTTCCTGAGGTCAAGTCCCTCGAGAAGACACTCGGTGTCTGTGAACGAGGGTCACCCACCCATTCTTCAGCCAGAAGTGCCGAGTGGATGGTCCATCTCGGCCTCCTCCGCAGGTCCCCAGCTTCACAGATACCAGCCTTCAGCCAATTTGATTCACTCCACGTGATCTCAAGAAACAGCTGAAGGCACCGGATAAAGCAGAGGCTACGGCTATAGTACTGAAGACTTGTTTTCCAGAACTAGCCGTGCCCCCAGCCAAGTTGTCCGAGTACAGATATAACACGGGCATCTACCCGACAAACTAACATTCACACCACACAAGTGCCAGGCAATGACCATCTCCAACAAGAGAGAATCCAACCATCGCACCTTGGTGCTCAATGGCATTCCCATCACTAAATCCCCCACTATCAACATCCTGGGGGTTACCATTGACCAGAAACTGAACTGGACTAGCCATAAAAATACTGTGGCTTCAAGAGCAGGTCAGAGGCTGGGAATCCTGCGGAGAGTAACTCACCTCCTGACCCCCCGAAGCCTGTCCACTATCTGCAAGGCACAAGTCAGGAGTGTGATGGACTCCCCACTTGCCTGGATGAGTGCAGGTCCCACAACACTCAAAAAACTCAACACAACTCAAGGCAAATAAGGATCAGAACCACATCTAACACGTTAAAAGATGACCTTCTAGAGCATTGGAGCATCGTAACAGTGACTTCAATAAGATCATGGCCGGCCTGATTATCACCTTAACTATACTTTCTTATCTCATAATGCATGACTCTCCTCAGGATTAAGCTTGTCACAGTCCCTTGGGAGACAAGAGAGTCAGTTTTGTAGTCCTTGGGGAGACGGGGGTGCCAGTGTGTGAGACCCTGGGGGAGACAGGAGTCTCAGTGTGGGTGAGCCTGGGGAGACAGGAGTGTCAGTGTGGGAGACAAAGGGAGGCAGGAGTGTCAGTGTGGGAGAGCCTGGGGAGAGGCCTGTGGGACAAAGAGAATTTGAATTCAATCAGTGGTGGTAGGTATAACTTCAGTCGTTTTCGTGTGTACAGGGCAGAGGCAATGTAAAATCAAAAGACAGCTGCAAGCCTCCAACTGGCTCCACAGTGAAAATAATCTCATTTTCAATCTGTAAGGTGAAAATGCTTTTCCTGGTGTTTGTTTAAGTCGATGGGTTGCTGCTGCCTTAATTGAGATAGTAGTAATCTGCAGCAATGTCTATATGTTTTAACCTGTGTAAATTAATAAAATATTCTATTAGTTTACTGTAGAACCTCGAGAACCTCTCCTCTCCTATCATCTCTTATCTCCTCCCCTCTCCTCTTATCTCCTCTTTTCTCCTCCTCCCTCCTCTCCGCTCCCCTCTGCACCCCTTCTCTCCTCTCCTCTCCTCTCCTCTAATCTCGTCTATTCCCCCTCCTTTCCTCTCCACTTATATCCTCTCCCCTACTCTCCTCTCCTCTCATCTCCTCTCCTCTGTTCGCTCCACACTCCTCTCCTCCCCTCTCCTCTCCTCTCCTCCCCTCCCCTCTCATTCCCTCTAATTGCCTCTCCTCACCTCGCCATGCATCTCTTTGACTCTCCACTCCTCTATTCCCCTCCTCTGCTCCCCTCTCCTCTCTAGCTCGAATCTCTCTCTGTTTATCTGTAAATTAACCCCTCCCACCCCTCACCCATTACAAACAGGGTCACAACACTGGATAATTGATGGTGTTTCCCAACAGTTTCCTCTCCGTGGTCACATTGCAGAGCCAGTCAGCTCCGTTCTGCACCCCACACGCCGGCACTGCTCAGTCTCAATTTCTCCCACAGTTTGTTTCAGTTTTACAAACCGCAGTTTTGTGTATCCTAACCAAGGTTTCCTGATGTACCCCACTGATCACTCCGGACTCACTCTCCATCCTCCGCCCACAATGGACTTGCTCCCTCCCTATCTCAGTAACCTCCTCCAGCCCTATCACCCTCTGAGGTCTCTGCACTCCTCCAATACCTGTCAATTGTACAACCCCGAGTTTAATCGCTCCACCATTGGCAGCCGTGACTTTCCTTTGGAATTCCCTCCCTAAATCCCTCCACCTCTCTCCCCTTCATCCTCAAAGCAATTCCTCACCCCTCCTAATATTTCCTTTGGCACCACGATCCTGTGGTGTAGGTGGTGGGGCACGAAGACAGGGACAGGACAATAAGATAGGTTTTACTCACCGGCCGAGAGGCACAGAACGATCAGAGAGAGAGCAGAGTCCATTGGGGCGCCACTCCTCACTCTGTTGGCCTGGAGGAGGTGCGACTGATCACAGGGATGATGAGATGATGTTTATAACACACGACCTATGAGCAGTTAGTTCTGTTTTTCTCAACTTCCTTCCATTTCTGTCTCTGGCGAAAAACTATCCCCCAAATCACTTCCAACTTCCCTTTCAAAGTCCCAGCTGTCAAGCCTTTCGCCCTCTGCTGGGCCGTGACATTTCTATAGACTCACGCTTTATACCTCAGGACACGAGCTTCTCAAGAATTCTGACACTGTATCGCAACAGCTCTTATCAAAGTCACCAATGACATCCTGGGTGACGGTGACTGAGGTAAACTTTCCCTCCTCCTCCTTCTCGGCCTGTCTGCAGCCTTTGACACGGTCGACCACACCATCCTCCTCCAACACCTCTCCACAGCCTGGACGGGGTGGGACTGCTCTCCCCGGGTTCCACTCTCACCTCTCCAATCGTAGCCAGAGAATAACTTGCACTGTCTCCCCTTCCTGTCCTCACACCGTGACCTCTGGTGTTCCCCAAGGATCTACCCTTGGCCCCCTCCTATTCCCCATCTACATTCTGCACCTTGGCAACATCATCTGAAAGCACAGCGTTAGTCTTCATGTGACCGCTGATGACAGCCTGATCAACCTCGCCACCACCTCTCTCGACTCCTCCACTGTCTCTAAATTATCATGCTCATCCGATAAACAGGAATTTCCTCCAAATCAATATTGGGAAGACTGAAACCACTGTTTTTGGTTCTGGCTCCAATCTCCATTCCCTCGCTACCAATTCCATCCCTCTTCCTGGAAACAGTCACATTGACCCAGAGATGAGCTTCCGATGACAAGTCACTAAGACCGCCTATTTCCACCTCCATAACACCACCCAATTCCACCCCGTATCAGCACATCAGCTGCTGAGACCCTCACTGATGCCTCTTTACCCTGAGGCTTGACTATTCCAAGTCATTCCTGGCTGGTCTCCCACATTGCACTGTCTGTAAATTTGAGGTTATACAAATCTCTGCTGTCCTTACTCCCAGCACTGTTGAACCTTGGGTCTAATCAAAATAAATGTAAAAAACTAAAGACCAGGATTGATGCAAAACAGGGTTTTAACTCACTATTGCCCATTTTATTACTCTGGCAAACTGTGGTAATAAAATCCCTATATGTCACTAGGAGATTGATTAAAGTGAGGCCTTACAAATCTTTACTCCAAATTGGGTTCCCCCCAGACAGGCTATAAATTCACAGTGTTAAACACAATTTGTATGACAGCTTCGGGGGGAAGGGTAAACAAACCAATTCAGGACTTAAGGCCGTACTAAGTTTTTGTGCCATGTATCATTATTTGAAAAATTCAGATCAATAACTCAATGTGCAATCTTGCTGAGCTGCCGGTAGATGTCAGATTTTCACAAACTGAGGACTGTGTTCGTTTGTGTAATAGGGGCAGATGCCATTTATGGTATACGTTGGGTAGGTGCCAGAGAAGTTACAGAGTTGAAATGTTTGGTAAATGTAGCGATTTCTTTCTAGCCACTTCCCTCACATCGGTTGATTGCCCTGTGATTGGTTATCCTTAGAGAATCAGAATTGGGCCTCCAATTTCAACATTGCTACGGACACCCTGCCTACTACATGTGGGTGTAATGAAAGACAGACAAAAGCTTCATTTATGTAGCACCTTTGACAATGTCTCAAGTTGCTTTAGCACCAATGAAGCATTTAAGTTGTGATAGTCACTAGCATATGGTAAGCAGAGCAGGCTCGAGGGGCCGAATGGCCTACTCCTGCTCCTAATACATACATTTATACGTCATTCGGATGGATGAGATGAGCTGTGCTAGATGGCTTTTGTTATCCATAATCATGTTGTGAACAGAGGGTGGAATCATGGCTGGAGTTCTGTTGATTTAGTTGTAAATGGAGGTTTACTGAGTGGGCTGTGTGGGGTGCGATTGCCAGGACAGGAGTGTGTAATGGTCTCAGAGTGAATCAGTAACCAGTTTCACTGCACATGATTCTCAAGAGGCTTTTCCATTGATTTAATGTTGTACATTTGCCTACTT
The DNA here is from genome assembly GCF_964194155.1 of Cetorhinus maximus. Taxonomy (NCBI): domain Eukaryota; kingdom Metazoa; phylum Chordata; class Chondrichthyes; order Lamniformes; family Cetorhinidae; genus Cetorhinus; species Cetorhinus maximus. The sequence goes on along the minus strand of NC_135912.1, from coordinate 3,693,830 downwards.
ACCCAACAGCCCACACTATCTTGGTGCTGTCATGAGTTTTTTGAGCTGTTGAAATATGTGATAAAGTCGTGTTGCATAGTAGATATTGAAAATTAATTGCAGAGAGAAGCAGCAATCAGCAGTGTCTTCAGATTTGCTGATCAAGAAAACACAGGGACAATTGTGAACCAGTCACTCTTTATCTTGTGGCCCGTTAAAGTTGTGCCACACAGAGACACCGGAGGGCTCCAATTCTTCTCACTGACCCATGTTGTTCCATCATCCCACATATGCTGCTCAGGGGTCGTTTGATTTTTCTACCGTGTGAGATAACTGTTAAAATAGAATCCAATTACGCCCCTTTTATGAAATAATTATATTGAATAAAATCTATTTTATTCATCTCTGGGATGTGGGCTTCACTGTCTGCGCCAGCATTTATTGTCTATCCCTAGTTGCCCTTGAGAAGGTGGTGATGAGCTGCCTTCTTGAGCTGCCGCAGTACATTGTGTAGATTTACCCGCCGTGCTGTTCAGGAGGGAGTTCCGGGATTTTGACCCAGCGGCAGTGAAGGAACGGCGATATATTTCCAAGTCAGGATGGTGAGTGACTTGGAGGGGAGCTTCCAGTTGGTGGTGTTCCCATGGGTCTGCTGCCCTTGTCCTTCTAGATGCTAGTGGGCGTGGGTTTGGAAGGTGTTGTCGAAGGAACCACTGGAATATTTTCCTGTCAAATTAATAAAATTGCACAATGCTGATGAAGTAAAATTTGTACTCTCTGCTTAATAGTCATGGTGGGATCACCTATACGATGTACTCAAACTAACAGGGCGTTATATTGCTGCTACTCTCAATATTAACGAGCCTTGCTGCATAGATATCGAGCGGCATTTTTAACCCGATGCCAACAATGGGCTTTATCATTTAGCTAGCACCTTTCTGTCATTGTTTGGTGACTTGGTCGGTGAATCTTGGAAGGGGGATAAAATATCAGGAATAGTGGGAGGGAGCAATTTTGGGCCCCGTATCTCAGGAAGGATGTTCTGGCCCTGGAGGGGGTCCAGGGGAGGTTCACGAGAATGATCCCAGGAATGAAAGGCTTAACATATGAGGAACGTTTGAGGACTCTGGGTCTATACTGGATGGAGTTTAGAAGGATGAGGGGGGATCTGATTTAAAATTACGGAATACTGAAAGGCCTGGATAGAGTGGACGTGGGGAAGATGTTTCCATTAGTAGGAGAGACTAGGACCCGAGGGCACAGCCTCAGAGTAAAGGGAAGACCTTTTAGAACAGAGATGAGGAGAAACTTCTTTAGCCAGAGAGTGGTGAATCTATGGAATTCATTGCCACAGAAGGCTGTGGAGGCCAGGTCATTGAGTGTATTTAAGACCGAGATAGATAGGTTCTTGATTGGTAAGGGGATCAAAGGTTACGGGGAGAAGGCGGGAGAACGGGGTTGAGAAACTTATCAGCCATGATTGAATGGCGGAGCAGACTCGATGGGCCAAATGACCTAATTTCTGCTCCTATGTCTTATGGTCTTATGGTCTCATATTTACAAGTACATATTTTCAAAACAACACAATATTTACACTGGGTAAGGAATTTACAAGTTCAGTCTTTCAGGTGGTTTCCTGGTACATGTGTAATGTCGCAGCCCCACAACTTCAGATTCTTTGTCAGGAACCTCCTTTTCCAGAGTTGCCTGAACATCAGGTGCTTCGGTGGGCACTCGCAGTTCTGTATCCTCAACTCTTACAGGAACATCAGACAAGTCGGTCCTGGGTTGAGTATCCTCGACACGAAACACAGACCCAGTTAAGATCAATGGTGGAACCAAATGTCCGTGATTTGTCTCTCTCTTCCTTAAATGGTCCACATGTTTACAGATGATCCGGCCTTCCACCTCCACATGGTAAGATAGGGGTCCAGTCACCGCGCTTATTTCACCCGGTAACCAAATATTTTTCACGTATTCCGGCTCTCCCACGGTAAATTTCCTCTCGCGACTATGCCAGTCATGCCTAGTTTTCTGGCTTCTCTGGCTCCTTTCCACCTTCCCCTCTAAATTCGGCATCATTAAGCTCAATCTCGTCCTGAGACAGCGTTTCAACAATAACTCCGCAGGTGTGACACCTGTTGTTGTGTGAGGGGTGGTCCTGTAATGATAAAGAAAGCCGTGCTAGCTTGGTTGCCAAGGAATCACCAGTCAGCTTTTTCACGCCTGTCTTGAACGTTTGTACCGCCCTTTCGGCCAGTCCGTTTGAGGAAGGGTGATACGGTGCGGTTTTCGCATGAGTGATACCGTTGAGGCTGATAAACCGTTGAAACTCAGCACTCATAAATGCCATTTCTCAATTGTAGCGGCCGACGTTGGTGACTTCACCTCATATACGTCCAACCATTTTGAATGGGCATCGACAATGAGCAGAAACATTGTTCCCGGGAAAGGTCCAACGTCGTCAATGTGTAACCACACCCAGGGTCTACCTGGCCACTCCCATGGGTGTAATGGAGCTGGTCACTGGCAACTTTTGCAGTTGCTGACGTTGCACACAGTTAACTCTCTATTTTGCCATCCACCCCCAGGCCACCATCGATAGCTGCCTGCTATGGTCTTCATTCGGGAAATTCCTGGATGGGCACCGTTCAGTTCAATTTAAAGTGGCTCCCTTCCCTTTGGAGGAACTATTCTCCAATAGATTTTCCCTGCAATTTCCAGCACACTGACTCAATGTGTCCGACTTTATTACAGTGAAAACACCTCAATTTTTGAATGTCACTTCTACCCTTAGCACCTTCCTTTTTATTCTGGGAAAAAACTTACTGCGAATTTCCACCTATTCCTTCTCCTTCCTTTCACCTTCCCCATTTTCTATCCTTCTCTGACTTAAAAGAGTGACAAAAAAATGGTTTAGATCTACGAACTGACTCATAACCGTCAGCCCTCTCTGCTGCTTGTCTTAGTGTTTGAACCCTCTGTTCCTCCACATGAGCTCCTGCTACCGAAGGGATTGAATCTTTCAATTCTTCCAAAAGAATTACCTCTCTCAGAGCTGCATATGTCACCGCTATCTTTAACACCCGTATCCACCGGTCAAAGTTACTTCGTTGTACTCTTTCTATACATTTCTTGTTTCTCATTTACTTACAAATCCAACTTAACCAACTTTGTTGGCCCTTGACCTTTGGTTGAATTTTCCACTTTATCAGACATGCCTCTCTGCCTCTGAGTCACGTTTGAACTGGCTTTGGAGTAATTATTGTCACTCTACTTGTATCCTAACTACCCGGTTCAACAGGTCCATTTGATTCTTCCCAACTCCTTTCTTCTTCCTGAATCTCTGAACATAAAAACGCAATTAGTAAGTACAGGCCTAACCTTTCCATGACCAAACATCTGGACCAAATAGCGCCAGGAAACACACGTTTTCACGATGCTTACTGGTAGCCACTTCAACCGATTGTGATGATGACCTTTCACCCTTAACCTTCACACTCCTTCCTCTCACTCTACCGCTACCATGATGCCCTCTCTGCCTGGATTATTTCTCTTCCACTGACTGTGCTAAATGTGGATTCAGCAATGAAAACCTCCTTCTAGGCTGTCTTCTAAAGAACGGTTCAGCCAGCAATCTTGCCAGTGGCCATGTAAGGTGCGTTACAGTAAAATAAACAATGTATTGTCCGATTTGTGGTTCGATGACAATTGGCGTTTCTTCCAATTTGTATCTAGCATTCGTTCAACAAGAGCATGCCTAACGATTTTGTACTGTGCGCTCTGCTGCCCCATTTGAGGCAGGATGAAATGGTGGAACTCTAGTGCTGCCAAATTTGGTATGAACGTTCTGTTGTAATCCCCAAAAACAGATCCTAGCTCAGAGATATTCTGAGGATGTGATGCATTTCCTGTTGCTTGAACCTTACCCTAGGTAGGATGTAGCCATCTCTATCTACCCTGTGACCCCCAATACTCGACAGGGTTCTGAAACCTTTCACATTTGCGTGTCTTCATTTTTCTATTCGTTCACAGGGGATGTGGGCTTCGCTGGCTGGGCCCAGCATTTATTGTCCATCCCTAATTGCCCCCTTGAGAAGGTGGCGGTGAGCTGCCTTCTTGAACCGCTGCATTCCCTGTGGTGTAGGTACACCCACAGCGCTGTTAGGGAGGGAGCTCCAGGATTTTGACCCGGCGACAGTGAAGGAACGGCCGATATATTTCCAAGTCAGGATGGTGAGTGGCTCGGAGGGGAACTTCCAGGTGGTGGTGTTCCCCATGTGCCTGCTGCCCTTGTCCTTCCAGGTGGTAGTGGTCGTAGGTTTGGAAGGTGCTGTCTAAGGAGCCTTGGTGAGTTTCTGCAGTGCATCTTGTAGATGGTACACACACTGCTGCTACTGTGCGTCGGTGGTGGAGGGAGTGAATGTTTGTGGATGTGGTGTCATCAAGCGGGGCTTCTTTGTCCTGGATGGTGTTGAGCTTCTTGAGTGTTGTGGGAGCTGCACTCATCCAGGCAAGTGGGGAGTATTCCCATCACACTCCTGACTTGTGCCTTGCAGATGGTGGACAGGCTTTGGGGAGTCAGGAGGTGAGTTACTCACCGCAGGATTCCTGAACTCCAGGCCAAACACTGGAGCGTCTCATTCCATCTGTCATCATGGGTCGGCCTGTTTGTAACTGAAATCAGTACATCAGCCAAAACATAGCACACTGCTCCCAGAATTCCTTGCAAAATTTGGTCCATTGGCTTTTGAAAGAATCCGGGTGCTGAAGGAACTCCAATTGGCAGCCTATGGAACAGAGATAGAGCCATGTGTGTGTTAATGTGGCTTTGACTCATCTAACTCAAGCTGCAGATGGACATTTGTCAGATCCAGCTTTGAAAAAAATCTGGCCCCCCTGACAACATTGCGAACGGACGCTCCAGGCTTGGCAAATTTATCGGGTAGATTCCATCCCCCTGCCTTATTTACCTTATAATCCCCACGTATTCATGCACCACCATCTGACTTTATTGCCACTATGGGAGTAGCCCAGTTCCTCTGCTCTGCTTCAGAGGTAATGCTCTCAGTCTCAAGCCTTTTGAGTTTTTTGCTCTGCTTTCTCCCTTAGCGTGAAGGGTATCGGACGCAGCCAACAACGAACAGGCCTCGCGTTCCCCTGAATGTGTGGGGTAGCCCGATGTCCCTTGAATCAGTTAGGCAGCTTCATGAAACAGCTGATGTCGCTTGTCATCCATATCACTTCACGCGGAACCACTCCTCCCAACTTAACCTAAATGCTGTAAGCCCGCTTCTCCCTTCACCACAGTGGTGGTCAGTTATGCCCATTGCTCTTTCTACGTGACTGGAACTGACACACTCCCCACTCGGGGAATTTTCTCTCCTCTGTGTGACTTGATAATTCTATATGTGATTTCCCCCCAGATCGTGGCGCGACTTTTAAAGGCGTAGCGAGGCAGGAATCACACGGGCCGATTCTTGTGTCGACCTCCACGTTCGCTGGAGCTCCACCCAACGCGGCTTGTACTGCGATGCCCTGGCGATTGTCCCGCTGGACAATCCTTGCGCTTCGGGTCGTATGGGTCTCAACCGACCCCTCGCCAACCTGGCGCTGTCGGACAGCTGGGCACAGTGACCGACATTCCCCAGGCTGCGTTTTGTCCGTTTGCGTTCACCCCACATGCCGACTGTCACGGCTGTGGTACCCTTGTCTTCACAAGTGGACAACTCTGTGCCCGAAGTTGGCTTCAATGCCAGTGGGCGGCTGGTGGTTGTTATCTCTGACCCCCCTGCCCCCCGACTCGAGTCACGTTCTGCCACGCCCAGGGACAATGCCGTTTGGCGAGGTATGTCGAGGGTTAACCTGGTGTAAGCAACCTCCTGCGCCCACCTTCGCTTCCTAAACCCCATGCCAATCTGTCCCACAATGTTTGTCCCTGGAAATTCTCCAAAACGACAATGACTGGACAACTTTTTCAAAGCAGCAGTAAGCTTTCCAATGTCCTCGCTGGATAACTGATTCCTGGCTCCAAACCGATAGCTTTCTGCCCAGTCTAACCACTCAGGACTGTCCAACCTTGTACGAAATGTCCGACAGCAGTGTGTATTTTGGCTTCGTAGAGGCGAGCTCATTCTCCAGCGCCTCTCACAGGTTTGGGCCTTCCTCAGTTAAAGATATCACCTTTTTCCTCTCCCCCACCTCCCCACTGCCTGATCAACAACTGGATTACCAGGACCTTGGGGGATATTGTTAGCAGTAAAAGACATCCCCCACCACACGCACACCTAAAGACTCTTGGTCACCACTGCACTCACACAGACGCCCAATAACACCGTTGATTCAGCCGCCTTCAAATGTCAGCTCACCCATAAGTGTGAACAATCTTTCCTCTAAAGCCAGATATTCCTCAGTAAGAGGGAAATCTCACAGTTCCTCAGCTCAATTGCTGGAAGCTCCCCCAGTTTGGCCGACAAGGGAATCCACAATCCCACCTGATTGCCAGGCTGTGAAACCTTTGCAGGACAACAGAGGCTGTGTGCTGCAAGGAAATTCAGGTACCCAACGGTCCTGGTTTATTCCAGTTGTCCCATCCAGAAGGCAGGAAGAAAAATGCATATCTACGTCAACCTAGCTACTTTATAAAATTATTGTTTTATTTTAAAAACGGACAAAGACTTTTCCCTTCCATGCCTGACTAGCCATGTCTCATACCAGAGGGATTTCTAGCCTTCAGAAGCCAGCAGGGACCTCATTACCTTTAAAGAGACACTAATGCCTCCTGTGACTGCAGAAAATTAAGTTCCAAAGGAATGCACCAACACCCTTTTACATTTCTAAGGCAGATCTGTGGCCAACGGAGACAGTATGTCTGGCAAATGGAGTACAATGTGGGCAAATGTGGAATCGCTCATTTTGGCAGGAAGAATAAAAAAATAAGCTTTTTATCTAAATGGTGAGAGATTGAGGAGCTCTGAGATTCAGAGGGATCTGGGTGTCCTAGTGCATGAATCACAAAAAGCTCCAGTATGCAGCTACAGCAAGTGATTAGGAAAGCTAATAGAATGTTATCATTTATTGCGAGGGGAATTGAATACAAAAGTAGGAAGGTTATGCTTCAGTTGTACAGGGCACTGGTGAGACCACATCTGGAGTATTCTGTGCAGTACTCGTCTCCTTATTTAAAGAAAGGTGTAACTGCATTAGAAGCAGTTCAGAGAAGGTTTTCTAGACTAATACCTGGAATGGGTGGGTTGTCTTATGAGGAAAGGCTGGACAGGTTAGGCTTGTATCCGCTGGAGTTTAGAAGAGTAAGAGGCGACTTAATTGAAACCTTTAAGATCCTGAGGGGTGTTGACAGGGTGGATGTGGAGAGGATGTTTCCTCTTGTGGGAGAATCCAGAACTAGGGGTCACTGTTTAAAAATAAGGGGTCACTCATTTAAGACAGAGATGAGGAGAATTTTTCTCTCTCAGAGGGTTGTGAGTCTTTGGAACTCTTTTCCTGAAAAGGCGGTGGAAGCAGAGTCTTTGGATATTTTTAAGGCAGAGCTAGATAGATTCTTGATTAACAAGGGGGTGGAAGGTTATCGGGAGTAGGCAGGAATGTGGGGTCGAGGTTATGATCAGATCAGCCATGATCTTATGGAATGGGGGAGCAGGCTCGAGGGGCCGTGTGGCCTAACTCCCGCTCCTAATTCGTATGTTCATATGTTTGGTCATACATCTGCAAGGACAAAAGGGACCCTGACTCCTCTATTAAACCTCTCACGAGCACAGACCTGGGAAAATACATCCTTTGTCCAACACCCAGGAGAAGTCGTGGGGGGTATATCACATGACCTCCCCCAAGCTGCTAGAACCTGTAATATTGCCATGTGGAACTGAACCCAGGTAACAGCAGAAAGAGCTCTGTCCGGGTATATTGCCTGGCCCTCACCTACACTGTGAACTACTGGAACATCGGAACTCCTGTATCTGTGCCTATAAGACTCATTCATCTCTACATGCCTTCTCCCATTGGGGAAGCCCTCACTTCTGGGAAGGCAGATCACCTTGCAACAGCTCCAGCCTGCTAATCTCTGAAGGAATACAGCACTGGACATTTTGATTCTGGACCCTGGACTCACGTGAAGCCATAACTCTTATTTTTAATCGTGGCTTTGCCCCATGCCCCTTGCTTTCCCTTATCCCTCTTTTATTTTATGAGTGCAAAAAGGGGCAGACGTTGCAAAACCTCCATTCCCGTGTTTTGTGTGTGTGTAAAATAAACCAAGCCTCTTATTTGACCTTATCTCAAGTTTGCAGTGGGGTTATTAATAGGGGATTGGATCACTCCAAACTGAAGGGTTGGGGAAACTACACCACCACTTATAAAAGGGGCAATCAGGAATCAAAAACACCTTTCTCTTTACAGGTGGGTAGTGAGAGGAGAAATCAAATTTAATTAATCCCCCTCCTGTCCTTAACAGTTTTGATTTTGATACAAACATATGTCAATGGCCACAAGAGGGTGCTATTGCAGGGGAGAAGGAGGCCATTCCACCCCTCATGTACATGCCAGCCCTCTGCAAGAGCATGTCACCGGGTCCCCCTCCCCAGGCCTTTTCCCTGTATCCATGCAAACTTTCTCTCTTCAGATAATTATCCAATTCTCTTTGGAAAGCCACGATTAAACCTGCCTCCACCTTACTCTCAGACAGTGCATTCCAGGTCCCAACCGCTCGCTGTGTAAAAAGGTTTTCCTCATGTCACTATTGATTCTGATCCCATTCATCTTAATCAGTGTCAACTTGACCCGGCTGACATTACGAACATATGAATTAGGAACAGGAGGAGGCCATTCGGCCCCTCGAGCCTATTCCACCATTCAATAAAATCATGGCTGATCTGACTGTGGCCTCAATTCCACATTTCGCCTGCCCCCGATAACCTTCCACTCTCTTTTTAGCGAAGAATCTATCTATCTTGGCCTTAAAAAAAGCCCAATGACTCTGCCTCCACCATTCTCCAGGGAAGAGAGCTCCAAAGACTCATGACCCTCTGAGAGAACAGTTTCTCCCTATTGACCCTCATGATTTTGAATGCCTCTATCAAATCTCCTCTTAATCTTCTCTTCACCAAGGGAAACAGTTCCAGCTTCTCCAATCTATCCACATAACCTAAGTCCCTCTTCCCTGGAACCATTCTCATGAATTCACATTCGAGGAACTAACATGTTTTTCCTAATATTATTGTGGGATATTTTAAAGCAGGCTTTTGTGTGTGTGTGTGTGACTCACTGGGGATAGTGCATTGTAATATTAAGCCCCACTGTTCCCTGAGCCATGACAAATGTGAAAGAGTTTGATCTAACTACCAAATTGCCCCAATTCTACCCAACTGTTTAATTTAGGTTAACAGGATACGAACACCAGGTTTGCAAACTTAACAGGTAAATAATTGTTTATTGAACAAACTGTTGTTAACCAGTGGCAAAAGAAAGAAATTTGTCCTGCTAACTTCTAACACCATAACTTAATCTCTACCCCCTTGTTGAATACCTATACACACACACAAGACACATAAGAGACACAAATCATGGATTTTAAGGGTGGGATAAACCAGTTCAAAAGCACCAATTCCGGAGTACAGGTTTCGATAGGTCGATTTTGATCGATGTTTCCCAAATTCCTTTAAGTTCTTGTTGATGACACGAGGTGGGCTTCCAGCACTTTCAGTCTGCAGTTCATTGATAGAGACATTGAAAGGCAACTGCTCAAACAGTGGTTTTCCCCTTTTCCTCTTGACAGGGGTTTTCAGAGAGAGAGAGAGCTGGTTATAGAGATATGAGAGGGAAAAAAAAACAGCCATCTATTATTGTGGAAATACCAGAGCCTTCCACACATAGGAGACAGAGGTTTTAGGTCTTGTTCCTTTCAGGCTAGGGCTATTCTGCTGCAATCACACAAAATCTGGTCACCTGGTCAGAAGCCAATTAAAACGCTGTTGTCAGGCAGCTCCCCTGATCCAGGACTCCTTTCTGGCACCATTCTGTCTTTCATGGCACACTCTGTTCCAGGACTGCAACATTGAATATATCTCTCATCCTGTTCCAGTGGACATGTCTTTCAACCTGCAGCCATTTTAATTCACAGTCCAACAGAAATAAAAAGATATATTCCTTACAGCGTGTATATGTGTGTGTGTGTGTGTGCGTGTATGTGTGTGCATGTGTGCGTGTGTATGGTTCGCTGTGCGTGGCTAATTTAATTAAACTAAAAACAATTAGGCTGCAAGGTTTACATTGTCAAAGATGTGAGGTGTAACATAGGTGTTTGAAATAGAGATTAATGAACTAGGGTGAAGTCTCAGCAGAGAAAGTGTGAATGAAATTTGTATTTTTAGATAGGTGGAGAGTGTTTGATTTTCAAAAGGACAGGGAAAATGTTTACAACTGACAAGATAAATTAATGGCCAATGGTTATTACGTTGATTTTTCCCAAAAGTGCTGACCGTAATGATAACATGAAAGATTTTTATATTCTAGGAAAAGTAACTTCTAAAGGAAAGTGGAAACAATGGGGTTTACCAATCAAAAAGGAATAAACTATATTTAAAGAAGGATAGAAGGCTGTGTGATGCGTGGCTGTGTGAGATGTTGAAAAGCGGCCGTGTGAAACAGACTTGGGGAAAAGCCTCTAGTTACCCTGCTATTCCGGTAACCAAAGTTGTGTTAAAAGCCTTAGGAAGTCCATTGTCCGGTGGGTGCTTGTGGTAAAATTGCTGGATGACTTTATAAATTTGGAATCTATTTCGACTGTTGCCTTAAAGGGGGTGTGTAGTCGGGAGTCTGGTTAAGTAGAAATTTTGGGGACTGTTGTAACTGTGTCACTGTATTCTTGTGTGTACTCAAGTTTGTTCTCTTTTAGTTAATTAATCTTTAAAAATCTCAGAAGTAGTGGGCTCATCGCTTCCCACTTCAGTGCACAAGCCTTCAGTAATAAATACAAATTGCAAAACTGTTGTGATAGTGTGACCAAGTTTCCCCTGTGGATTTGGTCAGCCTGGCAAATACCACCTGCCGTATCAGAACACTTCCTAAAGTGCAGTGCCCAGGACTGGACACAGTGGTCCAGTTGAGGCGGAAGCAGTGTTTTGTTAAGCTTCACAATAGCTTGCTCTTGAACTCTATGTGCCTCTATTTATAAAAAACATAATGCCAAATACTTTATGAACCACTTTCTTACTGGCCCAGTCGCCTTCAACGATTTGAGCACATATACTATCCTCCTTACGGGATTCATGGTTAACATTCCTCGACCTTTGGCGTTGGTTCTTCCAATATCACCTCTGTTCCCCGGATTATAGTCGAGCCAATCAGTGTTCACTCTCGGCCAATGTGGCCATGAAGAAGAGAAGAGAGAAATGAAGAGGTGGGGCATATGACGTGGTTCATTCGCCCCACAATTCCGCCTTCTGTTAATGTTAAGGTGCCTCGGTTGTGTTCGGAGTTTGGCTGTTGATTGGGCGGCTACCAGGAGCATGCTCAGAGCTCAGGTCCGCGGCAGTGGGAGGGAGCTGATGTGAAGGGATGATTTCCCAACCGGGGCCAGGCGTGCGATTCGAGAAACAGGAAGGAGAAAAGGAGAACTTCTTGTCGTTTAACACCGATCGGCCAAGGCTCCTCCAGACCCTCCGAGCGAGGTGAGGGGAAGCAATGGACTCTGCCATCCGTCTGATCCTTCTGTGCCTCTCCGTCGGTGAGTAAACCTGATTTGATTTTCCTGCCTCCTGCTTTATAGCCTCCCTGCAGCTTCTCATCACCCACCCAGCCCCTGCCAAAGACACGGAGGCCTCGCAGACCCGCCCAAAAAGCTGCTCCAGGCTTTCCATTTGATGGAAGGATGGTTAAACCAACTGGCACTGATGTGATGCACACCCTGGTCGAAGAGTGAAGGAGGAGCCACAACAATAACAACAACAGCAGGAAAAGCCCCTTTAACAAAGAAAGGCATTCCAAGGTGTTCACCAGAACCATCTTGATAAAAGGAGCACGGAGCCAAAGGAGATATTAGGAGGGGAGACCCAATGACTGATCAAAGGGATATGTGTTAAGGAGGATCTTGAAGGAAGAGGGAGAAAGGGAGAGAGAGAGAGAGAGTACTGGGGAGGATATGGGACAGCAGATTATGGGTGGCGGGGTGTGATGAATGGGCCGACAGTGACCGATGGGGTTGATCAGGAAGTCAGGGTCGGGAGATGCGGGGAGCAGTCTGCACGGAAAGCACCCTGTCGAGTTTAACCCCACAGCCAGCGGGTGTTTTAAGCCTGACAGCGATGGGTGAGGGGACTGGGAGGCTGCCTCACAGGAACACAGGGAGACTGGACACGGGGTGAAAGGAGGGGAGGTAAAAACGGGAGGGGAGAACTGAAGAGGGCGGAGGGGAGTGGAAAGGAACAGAGTGGGAAAGAGAGGTGGGAATGGTTTCTCCTGCCTCCCCAGGGTCTCCCCCAGACTCCTGTCTCCGCCAGGGTCTCCCCCAGACTCCTGTCTCCCCCAGGATCTCCACCAGACTTCTGTCTCCGCCAGGGTCTCCCCCAGACTCCTGTCTCCCCCAGGGTCTCCCACACTGACACTCCTGTCTCCCCCAGGGTCTCCCACACTGACACTCCTGTCTCCCCAGGGTCTCCCACACTGACACTCCTGTCTCCCCCAGGGTCTCCCACACTGACACTTCTGTCTCCCCCCAGGGTCTCCCACACTAACACTCCTGTCTCCCCCAGGGTCTCCCACACTGACACTCCTGTCTCCCCCAGGGTCTCCCACACTGACACTCCTGTCTCCCCCAGGGTCTCCCACACTGACACTCCTGTCTCCCCCTGGGTCTCCCACACTGACACTCCTGTCTCCCCCCAGGGTCTCCCACACTGACACTCCTGTCTCCCCCAGGGACTACGACAAGCATAATCCTGAGGAGAGCCACGCGATACGAGGAATGAAAGTATAATTAAGGTGATAATCAGGCCGGCTATGATCTTATTGAAGTCACTGTTACGATGCACCAATGGTGCAGGTCAACTTTTAATGTGGTGGATGTGGTTCTGATCCTTATTTGTCTTGAGTTGTGTTGAGTTTTTTGAGTGTTGTGGTCAGATGTACTGAGTGTGTGACAGTCGCACCCAGCCTCGGAGAGGACTGTTGTCAGGTGGGGTGTGTCTGGGGGCAACTGCTGCCCAGACTCAGAGATGACGGTGGTCGAAGGGGGTTTGGAATCGAATCTCAGTGTTCGTTTGGTTTATATATTGAATAACAGATTTATAGAGTTAAAGGCTGGAGTCTAATCTCAGGGTTCGTGTGGTTTATATATAGAATAACAGATTTACAGTGTTACAGACTGGAATCTAATCTCAAAGTTCGTGTGGTTTATATATAGAATAACAGATTTACTGAGTTACAGACTGGAATCAAATCTCAGGGTTCGTGTGGTTTATATATAGAATAACAGATTTACAGAGTTACAGACTGGAATCTAATCTCAGGGTTCGTGTGGTTTATATATAGAATAACAGATTTACAGAGATACAGACTGGAATCTAATCTCAGGATTCGTGTGGTTTATATATAGAATAACAGATTTACAGAGATACAGACTGGAATCTAATCTCAGGGTTCGTGTGGTTTATATATAGAATAACAGATTTACAGAGTTACAGACTGGAATCTAATCTCAGGGTTTGTGTGGTTTATTTCTAGAATAACAGATTTACAGAGATACCAGCTGCACTTTAGGATTCGGAGTTTCCCTGATCCTGAGAGCATTCCGGGACTGGTTTTCTATTGGATGAGATTTATTGGGGATTCCGAAATAACCACTCTCTGTTTCTCTGTCCCCCAGTGATGATAAATGGAGCTAATTTCACTGTGACGCAGCCTGGGAGCCTGGAGGGAGTGGTCGGGTATTCGATCGATATCCCCTGTTCATTCACTTACCCAGAAACATACAAACCCAGAGAGATTAACATTTGCTGGAGAAGATATCATCGTTTTGGTGAATTTATATTCAACGTCTCACGGAGCTACACTCACCCTCATTACCGAGGCCGGATTGATTTCCTGGGAGATCCATATCAGAAAAACACCGGAACCATCCGGATAAACCACCTGAAACAAAGTGACCAGAACAGGTATTTCTGTCTTGTGGAGGGAAAAGGGGATCACACCAGTGCATGGCAAAGCGACACTGGGACATTCCTCATTGTACGAGGTAAATAGTCATTTGGATCTTTGCATTTCTCTCTCCAACCTCTTGATAAAATCCTTTTATTTACTTCTCAGTTTGTGCTTCAGATTTGCCTCATTTTCAAATGTCTTTTTTTTAAATTCCTTGCAAACCATTAACCCTGTCTGAGTGATCTTCTCCAATCCCACAACTCTCCAAATTCCCAGCTCTCCTCCGATTCCAGCCTTTCCCCTCCCTCCCCAGGGTCTCCCACACTGACACTCCTGTCTCCCCCAGGGTCTCCCACACAAACACTCCTGTCTCCCCCAGGGTCTCCCACACTGACACCCCTGTCTCCCCCAGGGTCTCCCACACTGACACTCCTGTCTCCCCCAGGGTCTCCCACACTGACACTCCTGTCTCCCCCAGGGTCTCCCACACTGACACTCCTGTCTCCTCCAGGGTCTCCCACACTGAAACTCCTGTCTCCCCCAGGGTCTCCCACACTGACACTCCTGTCGCCCCCAGGGTCTCCAAAACTGACACTCTTGTCTCCCCCAGGGTCTCCCACACTGTCACTCCTGTCTCCCCCACGGTCTCCCAAACTGACACTCCTGTCTCCCCCAGGGTCTCCCACACTGACACTCTTGTCTCCCCCAGGGTCTCCCACAATGAAACTCCTGTCTCCCCCAGGGTCTCCCACACTGACACTCCTGTCTCCCCCAGGGTCTCCCACACTGACACTCCTGTCTCCCCCAGGGTCTCCCACACTGACACTCCTGTCTCCCCCAGGGTCTCCCACACTGACGCTCCTGTCTCCCCCAGGGTCTCCCACACTGACACTCCTGTCTCCCCGAGGGTCTCCCACACTGACACTCCTGTCTCCCAGGGTTTCTGACACTGAGACTATTTCCCCTGTTTCCCATCACACTCTGTTCCTGGATTGTGTTCGAGTTCCTGTTTCCACATCATTGCTTTCCATTCCTGTATTTCACAGGACAGGGACCCACACCCTCACCAGCCCAGTTAACCACCTCAGTGACTGCAGCAACATCCGAGCGCACTGGGGAAGATGAAGACACACTGGGCCAGGGTGTAATCCTGATCATCCGGTCCTTTCTCGCTCTGGGAATGCTGGCGATTGTCTGGATGATCGGAATTTACCTGATGAAGAGCAGAGAAGTTACGGTAATCTGAGTTCTGTGATATCATCAATATTTCCCGGGATGTAGATAAACTTAATGTTTGTTTTAAAGAAAATGAGAAATGGCCTCTCAATCAATCTGGAGCCCACCCCAGTGAACAGTCGGAGTCTCTG
Organism: Cetorhinus maximus; assembly: GCF_964194155.1. Classification (NCBI taxonomy): domain Eukaryota; kingdom Metazoa; phylum Chordata; class Chondrichthyes; order Lamniformes; family Cetorhinidae; genus Cetorhinus; species Cetorhinus maximus. Next base: position 3,678,333 of record NC_135912.1, on the reverse strand, counting down.
TATAACTGATCTCCAGTCCACATTCCAGCCTTGCTCCAAACCTGGATAACAGAGCTGAATTCCAGAGGTGAGGTGAGAGTGACTGCTCTTGAGGTCAGGGTAACATTTGGCCGAGTGGGACATCAAGGAGCACTGGGGAAACTCTCCACTGGGTAGAGTCACATCCAGCACACAGGAAGGTGGTTGTGGTTCCCAATCCCAGGGCCTCGATGCAGGCATTCCACAGGGATGTGCCCGAGGGCCAATCATCTTCAGCCGCTTCTTCAATGACCTTCCTTCCATCCTGAGGTCAGAAGTGGGGATGGTCACTGATGACTGCACAATGTTCAGCACCATTCACGACTCCTCAGGTACAGATGCTGATGGCACCTGCATGGTGCAAGACATGGAGAACATTCAGGCTTGGGCTGGTAAGTGGCAAGTAACGTTCATGCCACACCAGTGCCAGGCAATGACCATCTCAAATAAGATAGAGTCTAACCAGCACCCCCTTGACATTCAGTGGCATTGCTATCACTGAATCCCCCATGATCAACATCCTGGGGGTTTCCATTGACGAGAATTAAACTGACCCAGCCATATAAACACTGTGGCTACAAGAACAGGTTAGGAATTCTGCAGTGAGTAACTCACATCCTGACTCCCCGAAGGCAGCACTCCATCGACAAGTCAGGAGTGTGATGGAATACTCTCCACTTGCCTGGATGAGTGCTGCTCCCACAACACTCAAGAAGCTCCACAGCATCCAGGACAAAGCAGCCCCCTTGATTGGAACCATATCCAAAACATTCACTCCCTCCACCACTGACACACACTGACATCAGTGTCTACCATCTACAAGATGCACTGCAGCAACTCACCAAGGTCCCTTCGACTGAAGTTCGAAACAGGAAACCTCAACCACCAAAAAAGACAACAGCAGCAGATGCATGGGAACAGCCCCACTTGCCTGTCCCCTTCCAAGTCACTCACCATCCTGCCTTGGAAATATATCACCACTCCTTCACTGTCACTGGGTTAAAATCCTGGTATTCCCTCCCTAACAGCACTATGGGTGTACCTACACCACAGGGACTGCGGCTGTTCAAGAAGTAGCTTCACCAACATCTTCTCAATGGCAATTAGGGATGGGCAATAAAGATTGGCCGAGCCAGTGATGCTAACATCTCACGAGTGAAAACTGCCAGCATTGAGTGTCCATCCTTTTGGTCTATTGGAATTCCTGGTTGTTGCCTCAGTCTTTTGACATGGGAGTTTTTCTGCTATAAAACTGTGTCATCAATTTCAGATTCTCCCGATCGAAGGTTCTGGGAAGAGACCAAACGAAGGTCGAGTGGATCAAACTGAAATCACCAGTCAGAATCTGTGACTGAGGGCCATATATCCTGATGTGCTGTGCCCTGCAATTTTACCGGATCACACTTGATCACACAACAGAGCCACATCCTCAACAGACCACACTTTTCTGAACCAATTATAACCTCCTTTTCAAGCAGACACTGTTGAACGCTTGATTTAGTGCAGAATTGAAACAAACTGGGTCAAGATCCTGGAGCTCCCTCCCTAACAGCAGTGTGTGTGTACCTACACCCCACGGGCTTCAGCGGCTCAAGAAAGCGCCTCACCACCATCTTCTCAAGGGGCAATTAGGGATGGGCAATAAATGCTGGCCTTGCCAGCGATACCCACATGCTATAAAATATAAAAAACAGACCCTGTTTGCTGAGTGAATAAACTTGAATTGCTGTACATTTCTGTGGTGAAATAGTCTCTGTGTGCTGCTAAATTATTTTATTTGTGGTAATTTAAATTCTGTTGAATGTCAGCTCTGGCCATACACCCAGAGCCTGGGAGAAAAGTCATGGGCAGTGGCTCTTCTCCTGTTTCCGGGCCCCTTATTTGTTTATTTTTTAGTCTTACATGTGATGTGGGCATCGCTGTGAAGGTCAGCATTTGTTGCCCATCCCTAATTGCCCCTTCAAATGAGTGGCTTGCTCAGCCAATGCAGAGGGCGGTTAAAAATTCAACCACCTATTGTGGGTCTGGAGTCACAGGAAGGCCAGACCGGGTAAGGATGGCAGATTTCCTTCCCTTAGGGGCATTAGTGAACCAGATGGGTTTTTACAATAATTGATGATAGATCCATGGTCACCATTCCCGAGACTAGATTTATATTCCAGACTTCATTCATTAATTGAATTCGAATTCCACCACCTGCCCAGATGGGATCGGAACCTGTGACCCAGAGTGTTTGCATTTTCATTCCACCCACCTGCCCCACAACACCCTGCCACCTCTTAAACCCACCCCTCCCACTATTCCTGATATTTCATCCCCCTTCCAAGATTCACCGACCAAGTCACCAAACAATGACAGAAAGGTGCTAGCTAAATGATAAAGCCCATCGTTGGCATCGGGTTAAAAATGCCGCTCGATATCTATGCAGCAAGGCTCGTTAATATTGAGAGTAGCAGTAATATAACGCCCTGTTAGTTTGAGTACATCGTATAGGTGAGGTAAGCAGAGAGTACAAATTTTACTTCATCAGCATCGTGAAATTTAATGAATTTGACAGGAAAATATCCCAGTGTCACCTTCGACACCACCTTCCAAACCCACGCCCACTAGCATCTAGAAGGACAAGGGCAGCAGACCCATGGGAACACCACCACCTGGAAGCTCCCCTCCAAGCCACTCACCATCCTGACTTGGAAATATATCGCCATTCCTTCACTGCCGCTGGGTCAAAATCCCGGAACTGCCTCCTGAACAGCCCACCTCCCAGAGATGAATAAAATAGATTTTATTCAATATAATTATTTCATGAAAGGGGCGTAATTGGATTCTATTTTAACAGTTATCTCACACGGCAGAAAAATCAAATGATCCCTGAACAGCATATGTGGGATGATGGAACAACATGGGTCAGTGAGAAGAATTGGAGCCCTCCGGTGTCTCTGTGTGGCACAACTTTAACGGGCCACAAGATAAAGTGTGACTGGTTCACAATTGTCCCTGTGTTTTCTTGATCAGCAAATCTGAAGACACTGCTGATTGCTGCTTCTCTCTGCAATAAATTTTCAATATTTACTATGCAACACGACTTTATCACATATTTCAACAGCTCAAAAAACTCATGACAGCACCAAGACAGTGCGGGCTATTGGGTAAGTAGACAAATGGACAAAATTAAAACAATAGAGAATCATGTGCAGTGAAACAGGTTACTGATTCACTCTGAGACCATTACACACTCCTTTCCAGGCAATCTCATCCCACACAGCCCACTCAGTAACCTTCCATTTGCAACAAAAGCAACAGAACTCCAGCCATGATTCCACCCTCTGTTCACAACATGATTATGGATAACAAAAGCCATCTAGCACAGCTCATCTCATCCATCCGAATGACGTATAAATGTATGTATTAGGAGCAGGAGTAGGCCATTCGGCCCCTCGAGCCTGCTCTGCTTACCTTATGCCAGTGACTATCACAACTTAAATGCTTCATTGGTGCTAAAGCAACTTGAGACATTGTCAAAGGTGCTACATAAATGAAGCTTTTGTCTGTCTTTCATTACACCCACATGTAGTAGGCAGGGTGACCGTAGCATTGTTGAAATTGGAGGCCCAATTCTGATTCTCTAAGGATAACCAATCACAGGGCAATCAACTGATGTGAGGGAAGTGACTAGAAAGAAATCTCTACATTTACCAAACATTTCAACTCTGTAACTTCCCTGGCACCTACCCAACGTATACCATAAATGGCATCTGCCCCTATTACACAAACGAACACAGTCCTCAGTTTGTGAAAATCTGACATCTAACAGCAGCTCAGCAAGATTGCACATTGAGTTATTGATCTGAATTTTTCAAATAATGATACATGGCACAAAAACTTAGTACAACCTTAAGTCCTGAATTGGTTTGTTTGCCCTTCGCCCCGAAGCTGTCGTACAAATTGTGTTTAACACTGTGAATTTATAGCCTGTCTGAGGGGAACCCAATTTGGAGTAAAGTTTTGTAAGGCCTCACTTTAATCAATCTCCTAGTGACACATAGGGATTTTATTACCACAGTTTTCAAGAGTAATTAAATGGGCAATAGTGTGTCAAAACCCTGTTTTGCATCAATCCTGGTCTTTAGTTTTTTACATTTATTTTGATTAGACCCAAGGTTCAACAGTGCTGGGAGTAAGGACAGCAGAGATTTGTATAACCTCAAATTTACAGACAGTGCAATGTGGGAGACCAGCCAGGAATGACTTGGAATAGTCAAGCCTCAGGGTAAAGAGGCATCAGTGAGGGTCTCAGCAGCTGATGTGCTGATACGGGGTGGAATTGGGTGATGTTATGGGGGTGGAAATAGGCGGTCTTAGTGACTTGTCATCGCAAGCTCATCTCTGGGTCAATGTGTCTGTTTCCAGGGAGAGGGATGGAATTGGTAGCGAGGGAATGGAGATTGGAGCCAGAACCAAAAACAGTGGTTTCAGTCATCCCAATATTGATTTGGATGAAATTCCTGTTTATCGGATGAGCATGATAATTTAGAGACAATGGAGGAGTCGAGAGAGGTGGTGGCGAGGTTTATCAGGCTGTCATCAGCGGTCACATGAAGACTAACGCTGTGCTTTCAGATGATGTTTCCAAGGTGCAGAATGTAGATGAGGAATAGGAGGGGGCCAAGGGTAGATCCTTGGGGAACACCAGAGGTCACGGTGTGAGGACAGGAAGGGGAGACAGTGCAAGTTATTCTCTGGCTTCCATTGGAGAGGTGAGAGTGGAACCAGGGAAGAGCAGTCCCACCCCGTCCAGGCTGTGGAGAGGCGTTGGAGGAGGATGGTGTGGTCGAGCGTGTCAAAGGCTGCAGACAGGCCGGGAAGGAGGAGGAGGGAAAGTTTACCTCAGTCACCGTCACCCAGGATGTCATTGGTGACTTTGATAAGAGCTGTTGCGATACAGTGACAGAATTCTTGAGAAGCTCGTGTCCTGAGGTTTCAAGTGTGAATCTATAGAAATGTCACGGCCCAGCAGAGGGCGAAAGGCTTGACAGCTGGGACTTTGAAAGGGAAGTTGGAAGTGATTTGGGGGATAGTTTTTCACCAGAGACAGAAATGGAAGGAAGTTGAGAAAAACAGAACTAACTGCTCATAGGTCGTGTGTTATAAACATCATCTCATCATCCCTGTGATCAGTCGCACCTCCTCCAGGCCCACAGAGTGAGGAGTGGCGCCCCAATGGACTCTGCTCTCTCTCTGATCGTTCTGTGCCTCTCGGCCGGTGAGTAAAACCTATCTTATTGTCCTGTCCCTGTCTTCGTGCCCCACCACCTACACCACAGGATCGTGGTGCCAAAGGAAATATTAGGAGGGGTGAGGAATTGCTTTGAGGATGAAGGGGAGAGAGGTGGAGGGGTTTAGGGATGGAATTCCAAAGGGAAGGCACGGTCGCCAATGGTGGAGCGATTAAAATCGGGGATGTACGAGTGACAGGTATTGGAGGAGTGCAGAGACCTCAGAGGGTGATAGGGCTGGAGGAGGTTACTGAGATAGGGAGAGGGCACGGCCATTGTGGGCGGAGGATGGAGAGTGAGTCTGGAGTGATCAATGGGGTACATCAGGAAACCTTGGTTAGGATACACAAAACTGCGGTTTGTAAAACTGAAACAAACTGAGGGAGAAATTGAGACTGAGCAGTGCCGGCGTGTGGGGTGCAGAACGGAGCTGACTGGCTCTGCACTGTGACCACGGAGAGGAAACTGTTGGGAAACACCATCAATTATCCAGTGTTGTGACCCTGTTTGTAATGGGTGAGGGGTGGGAGGGGGCAATTTACAGATAAACAGAGAGAGAGTCGAGCTGGAGAGGAGAGGGGAGCAGAGGAGGGGAAAAGAGGAATGGAGAGTCAAAGAGATGCATGGCGAGGTGAGGAGAGGCAATTAGAGGGAATGAGAGGGGAGGGGAGGAGAGGAGAGGAGAGGAGTGTGGAGAGAACAGAGGAGAGGAGAGGAGAGGAGAGTAGGGGAGAGGAGATAAGAGGAGAGGAGAGGAGAGGGAATAGACGAGTTTAGAGGAGTGGAGAGGAGAGGAGAGGTGCAGATGCGAGCAGAGAGGAGGGAGGAGGAGAAAAGAGGAGATAAGAGGAGAGGGGAGGAGATAAGAGATGATAGGAGAGGAGAGGTTCTCGAGGTTCTACAGTAAACTAATAGAACATTTTATTAATTTACACAGGTTAAACCATATAGACATTGCTGCAGATTACTACTATCTCAATTAAGGCAGCAGCAACCCATCGACTTAAACAAACACCAGGCAAAGCATTTTCACCTTACAGATTGAAAATGAGGTTATTTTCACTGTGGAGCCAGTTGGAGGCTTGCAGCTGTCTTTTGATTTTACATTGCCTCTGCCCTGTACACACGAAAACTATTGAAGTTATACCTACCACCACTGATTGAATTCAAATTCTCTTTGTCCCACAGGCCTCTCCCCAGGCATTCCCACACTGACACTCCTGCCTCCCTCTGTCTCCCACACAGTCACTCCTGCCTCCCTAAGTCTAACACACTGACACTCCTGCCTCCCTCTGTCTCCCACACAGACATTCCTGTCTCGCCAGGCTCACCCACACTGAGACTCCTGTCTCCCCCAGGGTCTCAGACACAGGCACCCCTGTCTCCCCCAGGGACGCCCAAACTGAGACTCTTGTCTCCCAAGGGACTGTGACAAGCTTAATCCTGAGGAGAGTCATGCATTATGAGATAAGAAAGTATAGTTAAGGTGATAATCAGGCCGGCCATTATCTTATTGAAGTCACTGTTACGATGCTCCAATGGGCTAGAATGTCATCTTTTAATGTGGTGGATGTGGTTCTGATCCTTATTTGTCTTGAGTTGTGTTGAGTTTTTTGAGTGTTGTGGGAGCTGCACTCATCCAGGCAAGTGGGGAGTCCATCACACTCCTGACTTGTGCCTTGCAGGTAGCGGACAGGCTTCGGGGGGTCAGGAGGTGAGTTACTCTCCGCAGGATTCCCAGCCTCTGACCTGCTCTTGTAGCCACAGTACTTTTATGGCTAGTCCAGTTCAGTTTCTGGTCAATGGTAACCCCCAGGATGTTGATAGCGGGGAATTCAGTGATGGTGATGCCATTGAACGTGAAAGGGAGATGCTTAGAATCTCTCCTGTTGGAGATGGTCATTGCCTGGCACTTGTGTGGTGTAAATGTTAGTTTGTCGGGTAGATGCCCGTGTTATAACTGTACTCGGACAACTTGGCTGGGGGCATGGCTAGTTCTGGAAAACAAGTCTTCAGTACTATTGCCGTAGCCTCTGCTTTATCCGGTGCCTTCAGCTGTTTCTTGAGATCACGTGGAGTGAATCAAATTGGCTGAAGGCTGGTATCTGTGAAGCTGGGGACCTGCGGAGGAGGCCGAGATGGACCATCCACTCGGCACTTCTGGCTGAAGAATGGGTGGGTGACCCTCGTTCACAGACACCGAGTGTCTTCTCGAGGGACCTGACCTCAGGAAGAGAGTGTACCGCTGAAGGTTACCACCACTGTTCCCCCACACTGCCCCTCCACACCCCCTGACCCCCAGCGATCCCCCTCTCACTGAACCCCCATCCTGCCCCCACTTACCAGTGTCCCGGGATCCACTGTCGATCCTCAGGCTGGTCCTGGGTACAATAATCAGCCTCGGTCACCAGCAGTTGATGAGAGCAGATCACTTCAAAACCGGAGGAGTTTGTGAGATTAGAGAAACAGGAAAGTGAAAAGCAGAACTAACTGGTCAGATGTACTGAGTGTGTGACAAAGTCCCATCTCATCGTTCCGTCATCAGCGAAGCCTCTCCCAGACCCGCAGAGTGAGGTGAGAAGCAGCAATGGACTCTGCTCTCTGCCTGATCCTTCTCTACCTCTCCGTCGGTGAGTAAACCCTATCTGATTTCCCTGCCTCTTGCTTTGTACCCACCACTCCTCCCTCAGCCTCCCCTGCAGCTCCTCACCACCCACCCAGCCCCTCCCAAAGACACAGAGCCTTGTGGAACCTCCCAAAGCTTTTCCTGGCTATCCATTTGACGGAGGGATGGTCAACCCAATTGGCGCTGATGTGATGCCCACTCAAGTTGAAGAGTTAAGGAGGGACCACAACAACAACAGCTGGAGAAGCCCTTTTAACAAAGGAAAATTTCCCTAGGTGCTCACCGGGACCTTCTATATCAAAGAGACTCGGAGCCAAAGGAAATATTAGGAGGAATGATACAATGATTGGTCAAAGATATGGATTTTAAGGAGGGTCTTGAAGGAAAGGGAGAGAGAGGCAGAGAGGCTTAGGGAGTGAATTCCAGAGCTAAGGATTCAGATAGTTAAAAGCACAACCCCCAATTTTGGGACAAAGGGAGTGAAAGACGCACCGGATGCTGGACCTGGGGGAAGGCAGAGATCTTGGAGGATTATAGAGCTGGAGTAGGTTAGAGTAAAAGGGAGGGGTGGGAGTGGTGAAGCAATGGAAGGATTTAAGGAGCAGGGTGAGAATTTTAAACAGGAGGTGTTGGTGGACTGGGAGCCCGTGGGGGATCAGTGAAAACGAGGGTGTGGAGGGTGAAGGTGGGTGAGCAGGAGTTGGACTGGGATAGGATGCGGGGCATTAGGGTTTTGGAGGATGAGTTGAGGAGTTTGGAGGAGGGAAAGTGAGCTGGGAGTGATCGATGGGGGAGGTCAGGAAATGGTTGTCAAGATAGACTGAGCTGTGGTTTTACAAAGTAAAAGACAAAAATAGAGACAGTGCCTGGAACTGCTCATTACAGACACCGGGCAGAAATGGTCTGTTTAACACTGCAGTGACAGAATCACAGAATCACAGAATCACACAGTGCAGAAGAGGCCCTTCGGCCCATCGAGTCTGCACCGACACTTGAGAAACACCTGCCCTACCTCCCTAATCCCATTAACCAGCACTTGTCCCGAAGCCTTACATGTTATGACTTGCCAAGTGCTCATCCAGGTACTTTTTAAAGGATGTGATGCAACCCGCCTCCACCACCCTCCCAGGCAGCGCATTCCAGACCCTCACCACCCTCTGGGTAAACAAAGTTTTCCCTCACATACCCCCTAAACCCCCTGCCCCTCACCGTGAACTTGTGTCCCCTTGTGACTGACCCTTTAACTGAGGGGAACATCTGCTCCCTATCCACACTGTCCATGCCCCTCATAATCTTGTACACCGCGATCAGGTTGCCCTTCAGTCTTCTCTGCTTCTTTGCCTTCTTTATAACTCTCCCATGTGGGACCTTGTCAAAGGCTTTGCTGAAATCCATATAAACTACATCAACTGCACTACCCTCATCTACACACCTGGTCACCTCCTCAAAAAATTCAATCAAATTTGTTAGGCATCACCTCCCTCTGACAAAGCCATGCTGACTATCCCTGATCAAACCTTGCCTCTCCAAGTGGAGATAGATTCTCTCTTTCAGAATTTTCTCCAATACTTTCCCTACCACTGACGTGAGACTCACTGGCCTGTAGTTCCCTGGCTTATCTACAACCCTTCTTAAATAGCGGAACCACATTAGCTGTTCTCCAGTCCTCTGGCACCTCACCCCTGGCCAAAGGGGAATTAAAGATTTGGGTCAGAGCCCCTGTGATCTCCTCCCTTGCCTCCCTCAGCAGTCTGGGACACAAATCATACGGACCTGGAGATTTGTCCACTTTTAAGCCTGCCAACACCCCCAAAGCCTTGTCACTCCCTATATCAATTTGCTCAAGAACCTCGCAGTCTCTCTCCCCGAGTTCCATGCCTTCATCCTCATTCTTTTGGGTGAAGACAGATGTGAAGTATTCGTTCAACACTCTACCGATGACGTCTGGCTCCACCCATAGATTGCCCCCTTGGTCCCTTATGGGCCCTACTCTTTCCCTGGTTATCCTCTTCCCATTGATATACTTATAGAATATCTTGGGATTTTCCCTACTTTTACCAGCCAGAGCTTTCTCAAATCCCCTCTTTGCTCTCCTAATTGCTTTCTTAAGCTCCAGCCTGCACTTTCTGTACTCCACTAATGCCTCCACTGATTTGCTTCCCTTGTACCTGCTAAAAGCCTCTCTTTGCCTTCTCATCGTAACCTGAATATCTCTGGTCACCAATGGCTCTCTGGGCTTGTTACTTCTTCCTATCACCCTACAGGGAACATGTTGAGCCTGTAACCTTCCCATTTCCTTTTTGAACCATACCCTCCCCCCTCAATCACTGCTCTTCTGTAGATTTCCCCACAAGTAGTTGTTCCCAGTCTATCTTGGCCAGATCCTGCCTTATTTTACTAAAATCCGCTCTCCCCCAATCCAAAACATTTTTTTGCAACTTGTCTGTTTCTTTGTCCATAACAAGCTTAAATTGCACCATGTTGTGGTCGCTATCACTAAAATGCTCGCCCACCACCACCTCAGCCACCTGTTCGGCTTCATTCCCCAGAATTAGGTCCAGCACTGCGCCGTTCCTTGTTGGACCCTCTACATATTGACCTAAAATGATCTCCTGTACACATTTCAAGAAATCCACTCAATCCAAGCCTTTAACATTATGTCAATCCCAATTGAGCTGCCAATCCTGCTGCTCCCTCAACCACATCTCAGTGATGGCTTCTATATCACAATTCCACATGTCAATGCTCACCCTTAACTCATCCTGTAATACTCCTGGCATTAAAGTACAGGCCATCCAGCCTTGCCTTACTCCCTTGAATCTTAATGCAGCTGTACTCCCTCTGATATGTTTGTTTTGCTGTGTTATGATGTGTCCCTATCCTGCTAACATTCTGTGTCCCCTCCCCCTGACAAATGAGTTTAAACTCCTCCCAACAGCACTAGCTAACCCACCCGCAAGGATGTTAGTCCAGCTCTGGTTCAGATGTAGACTGTCCCGCTTGTACAGGTCCCACCTTCCCCAGAAACGGTCCCAGTCATCCAGGAATCTAAAACCCTGCCTCCTGCACCAACTCTTAAGCCACATATTCATCTGCGCTATTCTCCTATTTCTGAGCTCGCTAGCACTTGGCACTGGGAGTAATCCAGAGATTACAACCCGAGAGGTCCTGCTTTTTAGTCTACTGCCTAACTCTAGAAATCTTGATGCAAGACCTCATCCCTCTTTCTATGTCATTGGTACCAACATGTACCATGACCTCTGCCTTATCACCCTCCCCCTTCAGGATGACCTGTAGCTGTTCAGTGACATCCCGTCCCTGGCACTAAGGACGCAACACATCTCTGGAGTCACGTTGATGGCCACAGTAGAGCCTATCTGTTCCGCTAATGATAGAATCCCCTATTACTATTGCTCTTCCTCCTTTACTCCCCTCCTGTACAGACAGGCTGCTTGTGGTTCCAGAAGGTTGGCTCTGTCCGCACTCCCTGGAGGCTCCAGCACCCTCATCAGCCTCCAAAATGGAATACCGATTTGCGAGCGGGACCCCAGAGGACTCCTGAACTACCTGCCTGCTTCTCTTGGACTGCTTGGTGGTCACCCAGTCCCTTCCTTCCTCAAGTCCCTTCATCTGCGGTGTGACCACCTCTCTAAACGTGCTATCCACGATGCTCTCAGCCTCCCAGATGCCCCACAGTGTCCCCAGCCGCCGTTCCAGCTCTGAAACCCGAGCTTCCAGGAGCTGCAGCTGGACACACGTCCTGCACACATGCTGGTCCCAGGCACTGGAAATGTTCCCGGATTCCCACATGGAGCACGAGGAGCACACCACAGCTTTGAGCTCTCCTGCCATGACTTATCCCTTTAAATTAAATCTTTTGAATCAATTACTCTAGGGCCCTTCTTTCCTGATCCTCGTTTCTACGGAATATATAAACTGTAACCCACAATAATACCTTAAACTATAAGCAATAAAAGTAGTCAATACTTACCCGACTTTACCAACTACTTACCAGCCATTCCTCTCCCTTGTAGCCTCTACTGCTGCAGCAGGGCAAGACCACTCTCTGAAGATTTAAGAAGTTGGATAGCAAAGAAAAAATGCAAAGAGCACCACTTCCCCTCTGCACCGAATTCCCACTGTGCACCAAATGGCCAATACCCACACTCGCTCTGGCCGTGTCTCATTCAGGATGAGGTCTCTCCCCTGTTGGTCTGCAATCACGACATGGTGTCGTATCTCTGACGCTGATGGCTGAGGTGGTGGGAGGTGTTTCAGTTACACAGAGAGAGTGGCCCAGGAACCAGTTAAAGATCAACACCATCCCACCCCCCCTGCCCCCTCCAGTCATTGCCCCTACCCCCAAAAACCAGCTGCTTTGCGTGGACCTTCCTGGCAGGCAGTGGGCATGATGGGTGGCGTGTGTGGTCAATATGGCGCCATCAGCTTCACGACAGCAGGAAGGCAGGTCACAATCACTCGCTCAGCCCACCATCGGTGGGATGCCATTCCCGCCAACGGTTGTCAGGGAGCTCATTGTAATACACCGGCATCTCGTTAAAAAGCCATCCCGCCAGGCTCTCTCACCCCCCACTGAATCATCCACCCACAGAAGTTACAGGATTGGCTCCTCGGGTACAAGGGCTACCCGCAGAGGCTGTGGCTGATGACACCCGTGCAGCAGCCTCAGACTGCAGCAGAGCGACGCTGTAATGAGACTCATGCAGCAACTCACAACATGGTGGAGCAGACCATCGGGATGCTGGAGATGAGGTTCCGGTGCCTGGACCGGTCTGTTGGAGCCCTGCAATAATGTCCACAGAGTGTCTCACACATCGTCGTCTGCTGCGCCCTTTACAACCTGGCGCTGCAACGGGGAGAGGAGCTGGCTGAGGAGGAGATGGCGTAGCTGCGCATCTCCTCTGATGAGGAGGTTGAGGGTGAGGAGATCATTGGAGGTGATAATGACGGGGCTGAGGCCCTCACACTGGCCAGACGAGGATGGCACACTCAGGAGGCCCTCATAGCTGCTAGATTTGTGGAGGATGATGACCAGATGCAGTGAGGTGTCGACGTAGACCCTCACATCCTAGTTGTGAACGTTTGACTCCAGTCTGGCTTATAGCAGCACGAGTAGCCTCTGTGAGAATGCTCCTGTCCTGAAGATGCAGTGAAGGCCCTAATAGTCACTCGATCACAGGGAGGTGATGATGACATGCAGTGAGGACACTCCATAGATCTTCACGCGGTCTCTGTGAATGTCTGATTCCTGTCTGGCCGAGGGCAGCTCGCTTGCGCTCCATGATCAGGGTCATATCATAGAGACGCAGCCATGAAACTTCAGAAGTATCTGATGTTTTGTCCGCCTTCAGCACCTGAGCCCTTCAGGAGCTGGAGAACAGCCTCAGTGGTCGCAGATGCTGAAGAGATGGGTCCAGCCTCACTTTACAGGCACTGAGAGCACATTGAGAGAATGGGAGAAACTCTGTGGCGCCTGCCCACTACAGTCTGGCAGCAATGACCAGCACCGCAGAGGTGCAGGCATCAGTAATGTTTCCCGGGAGTGTGAGGCTGGACCACCACTTTGGTCTGAAGGCTGCACAGACACAGGGAAGAGGCCCTGGACTGAGACACCTGCCCTTTATCTTGTGCAGAAAGGTTTCACATCTGACTGACAAGAACACTGCTCATCAGAACAAGGAGCCATAGGCAGGGAGACATTCTTGGGAGTTTATTGACAATAGTGAACATTATGTACAAGTGATCAACACCCGTGCCCAGGCTGTGTAACTAATTCCCCTTAACCTTCCTAACCCTGCCGCTACGTCTTGGTGCTCCCCGGACATCCACAGTGGAGGTGGGGACAGCCTGCTGACTGTGAAGCCCTGTCTGTGATGACCCTGGCGGGAGTCCTCTGGAGGGCTGAGACTTGGAGGGCCCCGGCCTGCTTTCGGGGTCCTGCTGTGTGGCAGTGAGTCCCTCCTCGGCCTGTGGAGCTGGAGCTGCGGAGGTCACAGGAACAGACGGTCGATGGGCCGGACACTCCCGGAGACCCCTGGGTGGATGGGCTCGGAGTGTGTACCTGCTGATCCTCCTCCCTATGGGTGCCCGAGGGCCCCAGGCTGACTCCATGTGGAGCAGGGGTGGCTGGAGTGAGATCGAGCTGCCCAGCACCCCTCTCACGTACACACTGTTGGAGGCCAACAATGGCATCAGTGATGGAGTTCAGCCCGCGCAGCAGTGCAGGAGGGATGTCCTGGACCAAGGTCTCCATGGCAGCTACCATCCTGCCAGTGTTGACCTCGGTGCGTTGGCAATGCCGACGCTATCACCTCAGCCTGAAGACGGAGACTCCTCCATCGTGCCTTGCAATCTGAGGAGTGCAGCGGACATCCCTTCCTGATGTTCCCCAGCTTGCCTTTGCAGGTCCAGCAATGGAGACATGACAGAGTCTAGAGCCTCCTCATCTGGCTCAGACTCAGCAACGTTCTGGCCTCCAGCAACCCTCCCAATGCCGGGGACCTGGGAAGCCCCTGCCTCTGTCTGCTGTGGATCGGAAAGTGAGATATACTCAGCAGATTGTGACTCCGAGGCGACTCTAAAGCCAGGTCCCACCGAGGCGTGTGTCTCTGCGCTGGTGGAGGGTGTGGGTGAACGCTGTGATTGGGATTTCAGGGAGGGTGCCTCCAGATTCCACTCCAGAGGTTTCTTCGGGCCTTGATTGGAGTCCCTGGGTCATGGACTCTGTCGGCTGTTTCCCAGATGTGCTTGCGGAAGAGAGGAGAGATAATGAGAGTATGGCAGTGGCCTGTGAGCGAGGACACATCACTCACGGCACGGTTGTCTGATGGATGTTGCACTACTGGATCCTCACTTGGTAGAGCAGCACTGACCTCACCGTCAGCACAGGAACGCTCCAGATCCTCGCCGGCCAGCTGGATGGCTCTGTTTCCAAAGTGCGTGAGGAGCTTGATTTCGGGCATTTTGCCACCGGTCTGTGACCTCTCCCTCTTGTTGTGAGCCAGTTTGTCCTGCATGGATACATATGGAGAAGGTGTAAACAGGACACCTGCCGGGCCAGATGATAAGTATGCCCGGCCTGTGTGGGTGGTGAGTGGTCCCATGGACAGGGATGAGGACAATGATGGTGAGTGTCAGAGTGTGAATGGTGATGTCCCTTAAACTGACAGTGAGTGAGGGCCCTGTGGGTGTGCGATGGGTTTGTGAGTGTGTGAGTGTGTGAGTGATGAGTTGAGTGACTTACCCTGGAAGAACGGAGGAGATCATTCATCCTCTTGTGGCACTGGGAGGCTGTTCTCTTCAGAAGGGGGTTGCTACTGATAACCACTGATACCCAGGGGTGAGTTACAGACTAGAATCCAATCGAGGAACTCGGGTGGTTTATACATAGGATAACAGATACCCGGGAGTGAGTTACAGACTGGAATCTAATCTCAGGGTTCGTGTGGTTTATATATAGAATAACAGATTTACAGAGATACAGACTGTAATCTAATCTCAGGGTTCGTGTGGTTTATATATAGAATAACAGATTTACAGAGATACAGACTGGAATCTAATCTCAGGGTTCGTGTGGTTTATATATAGAATAACAGATTTACAGAGATACCGGCTGCACTTTAGGATTCGGAGTTTCCCTGTTCCTGAGAGCATTCCGGGACTGGTTTTCTATTGGATGAGATTTATTGGGGATTCCGAAATAACCAATTTCTGTTTCTCTGTCCCCCAGTGATGATAAATGGAGCTGATTTCACTGTGACCCAGCCTGAGAGCCTGGAGGGAGTGGTCGGGTATTCGATCGATATCCCCTGTTCATTCACTTACCCAGAAACATACAAACCCAGAGAGATTAACATTGGCTGGAGAAGAAATCAGTTTCACGGAGAATATATATTCAGCGTCTCACGGAGATACACTCACCCTCAATACCGAGACCGGATTGATTTCCTGGGAGATCCATATCAGAAAAACACCGGAACCATCCGAATAAACCACCTGAATCAAAGTGACCAGAACAGGTATTTCTGTCGTGTGGAGACGACAGGAGTTAGCAACGAGATCTGGCAAAACATCCCTGGGACACTCCTCATTGTCCGAGGTAAACCCTCATTTGGATCTTTATATTGCTCTCTCTAACATTTTGATAAAATCCTTTTATTTACTTGTCAGTTTGTGCTTCAGATTTGCCTAATTTTCAAATGTCTTTTTTTTAAAGATTCCTCGCATCCCATTAACCCTGTCTGAGTGATGTTCTCCAATCCCACAACTCTCCAAATTCCCAGCTCTCCTCCGATTCCAGCCTTTCCCCTCCCTCCCCAGGGTCTCCAAAACTGACACTCCTGTCTCCCCCAGGGTCTCCCACACTGACACTCCTGTCTCCCCCAGGGTCTCCCACACTGACACTCCTGTCTCCCCCAGGGTCTCCCACACTGACACTCCTGTCTCCCCCAGTGTCTCCCAAAATGACACTCCTGTCTCCCCCAGGGTCTCCCACACTGACACTCCTGTCTCCCCCAGGGTCTCCCACACTGACACTCCGGTCTCCCCAAGGGTCTCCCACACTGACACTCCTGTCTCCCCCAGGGTCTCCCACACTGACACTCCTGTCTCCCCCTGGGTCTCCCACACTGACACTCCTGTCTCCCCCAGGGTCTCCCACACTGACACTCCTGTCTCCCCCAGGGTCTCCCACACTGACACTCCTGTCTCCCCCAGGGTCTCCCACACTGACACTCCTGTCTCCCCCAGGGTCTCCCACACTGACACTCCTGTCTCCCCCAGGGTCTCCCACAATGACACTCCTGTCTCCCCCAGGGTCTCCCACACTGACACTCCTGTCTCCCCCAGGGTCTCCCACAATGACACTCCTGTCTCCCCCAGGGTCTCCCACACTGACACTCCTGTCTCCCCCAGGGTCTCCCACACTGACACTCCTGTCTCCCCCAGGGTCTCCCACACTGACACTCCTGTCTCCCCCAGGGTCTCCCACACTGACACTCCTGTCTTCCCCAGGGTCTCCCACACTGACACTGCTGTCTCCCCCAGGGTCTCCCACATTGACACTGCTGTCTCCCAGGGTTTCTGACACTGAGACTATTTCCCCTGTTTCCCATCACACTCTGTTCCTGGATTGTGATCGAGTTCCTGTTTCCACATCATTGCTTTCATTCCTATTTCACAGAACTGAGACGCGTACCCTCACCAGCCCAGTTAAGCACCTCAGTGACTGCAGCAACATCCGAGCGCACTGGGGAAGATGAAGAGAAACTGGGCCAGGGTGGAATCCTGATCATCCGGTCCGTTCTCGCTCTGGGAATGCTGGCGATTGTCTGGATGATTGCAATTTATCTGATGAAGAGCAGAGAAGTTACGGTAATCTGAGTTCTGTGATAACATCAATATTTCCCGGGATGTAGATAAACTTAATGTTTGTTTTAAAGAAAATGAGAAATGGCCTCTCAATCAATCTGGTGCCCACCCCAGTGTACAGTCGGAGTCTCTGTATAACTGAGCTCCAGTCCACATTCCAGCCTTGCTCCAAACCTGGATAACAGAGCTGAATTCCAGAGGTGAGGTGAGAGTGACTGCTCGAGATCAGGGTAACATTTGGCCGAGTGTGACATCAAGGAGCACTGGGGAAACTCTCCACTGGGTAGAGTCACATCCAGCACACAGGAAGGTGGTTGTAGTTCCCAATCCCAGGGCCTCGATGCAGGCATTCCACAGGGATGTGACCGAGGGCCAATCATCTTCAGCTGCTTCTTCAATGACCTTCCTTCCATCCTGAGGTCAGAGGTGGGGATGGTCCCTGGTGACTGCACAATGTTCAGCACCATTCACGACTCCTCAGGTACAGATGCTGATGGCACCTGCATGGTGCAAGACATGGAGAACATTCAGGCTTGGGCTGGTAAGTGGCAAGTAACGTTTGTGCCACACCAGTGCCAGGCAATGACCATCTCAAATAAGATAGAGTCTAACCAGCACCCCATTGACATTCATTGGCATTGCTATCACTGAATCCCCCATGATCAACACCCTGGGGGTTACCATTGACGAGAATTAAACTGACCCAGCCATATAAACACTGTGGCTACAAGAACAGGTTAGGAATTCTGCAGTGAGTAACTCACATCCTGACTCCCCGAAGGCAGCACTCCATCGACAAGTCAGGAGTGTGATGGAATACTCTCCACTTGCCTGGATGAGTGCTGCTCCCACAACACTCAAGAAGCTCCACAGCATCCAGGACAAAGCAGCCCCCTTGATTGGAACCATATCCAAAACATTCACTCCCTCCACCACTGACACACACTGACATCAGTGTCTACCATCTACAAGATGCACTGCAGCAACTCACCAAGGTCCCTTCGACTGAAGTTCGAAACAGGAAACCTCAACCACCAAAAAAGACAACAGCAGCAGATGCATGGGAACAGCCCCACTTGCCTGTCCCCTTCCAAGTCACTCACCATCCTGCCTTGGAAATATATCACCACTCCTTCACTGTCACTGGGTTAAAATCCTGGTATTCCCTCCCTAACAGCACTATGGGTGTACCTACACCACAGGGACTGCGGCTGTTCAAGAAGTAGCTTCACCAACATCTTCTCAATGGCAATTAGGGATGGGCAGTAAAGATTGGCCGAGCCAGTGATGCTAACATCTCACGAGTGAAAACTGCCAGCATTGAGTGTCCATCCTTTTGGTCTATTGGAATTCCTGGTTGTTGCCTCAGTCTTTTGACATGGGAGTTTTTCTGCTATAAAACTGTGTCATCAATTTCAGATTCTCCCGATCGAAGGTTCTGGGAAGAGACCAAACGAAGGTTGAGTGGATCAAACTGAAATCACCAGTCGGAATCTGTGACTGAGGGCCATATATCCTGATGTGCTGTGCCCTGCAATTTTACCGGATCACACTTTATCACACAACAGAGCCACATCCTCAACAGACCACACTTTTCTGAACCAATTATAACCTCCTTTTCAAGCAGACACTGTTGAACGCTTGATTTAGTGCAGAATTGAAACAAACTGGGTCAAAATCCTGGAGCTCCCTCCCTAACAGCAGTGTGTGTGTACCTACACCCCACGGGCTTCAGCGGCTCAAGAAAGCGCCTCACCACCATCTTCTCAAGGGGCAATTAGGGATGGGCAATAAATGCTGGCCTTGCCAGCGATACCCACATGCTATAAAATATAAAAAACAGACTCTGTTTGCTGAGTGAATAAACTTGAATTGCTGTACATTTCTGTGGTGAAATAGTCTCTGTGTGCTGCTAAATTATTTTATTTGTGGTAATTTAAATTCTGTTGAATGTCAGCTCTGGCCATACACCCAGAGCCTGGGAGAAAAGTCATGGGCAGTGGCTCTTCTCCTGTTTCCGGGCCCCTTATTTGTT
Source organism: Cetorhinus maximus (assembly GCF_964194155.1). Classification (NCBI taxonomy): domain Eukaryota; kingdom Metazoa; phylum Chordata; class Chondrichthyes; order Lamniformes; family Cetorhinidae; genus Cetorhinus; species Cetorhinus maximus. The sequence continues at coordinate 3,658,988 of NC_135912.1, read as the reverse complement.
TATTTTTTAGTCTTACATGTGATGTGGGCATCGCTGTGAAGGTCAGCATTTGTTGCCCATCCCTAATTGCCCCTTCAAATGAGTGGCTTGCTCAGCCAATGCAGAGGGCAGTTAAAAATTCAACCACCTATTGTGGGTCTGGAGTCACAGGAAGGCCAGACCGGGTAAGGACGGCAGATTTCCTTCCCTTAGGGGCATTAGTGAACCAGATGGGTTTTTACAATAATTGATGATAGATCCATGGTCACCATTCCCGAGACTAGATTTATATTCCAGACTTCATTCATTAATTGAATTCGAATTCCACCACCTGCCCAGATGGGATCGGAACCTGTGACCCAGAGTGTTTGCATTTTCATTCCACCCACCTGCCCCACAACACCCTGCCACCTCTTAAACCCACCCCTCCCACTATTCCTGATATTTCATCCCCCTTCCAAGATTCACCGACCAAGTCACCAAACAATGACAGAAAGGTGCTAGCTAAATGATAAAGCCCATCGTTGGCATCGGGTTAAAAATGCCGCTCGATATCTATGCAGCAAGGCTCGTTAATATTGAGAGTAGCAGTAATATAACGCCCTGTTAGTTTGAGTACATCGTATAGGTGAGGTAAGCAGAGAGTACAAATTTTACTTCATCAGCATCGTGAAATTTAATGAATTTGACAGGAAAATATCCCAGTGTCACCTTCAACACCACCTTCCAAACCCACGCCCACTAGCATCTAGAAGGACAAGGGCAGCAGACCCATGGGAACACCACCACCTGGAAGCTCCCCTCCAAGCCACTCACCATCCTGACTTGGAAATATATCGCCATTCCTTCACTGCCGCTGGGTCAAAATCCCGGAACTCCCTCCTGAACAGCCCACCTCCCAGAGATGAATAAAATAGATTTTATTCAATATAATTATTTCATGAAAGGGGCGTAATTGGATTCTATTTTAACAGTTATCTCACACGGTAGAAAAATCAAATGATCCCTGAACAGCATATGTGGGATGATGGAACAACATGGGTCAGTGAGAAGAATTGGAGCCCTCCGGTGTCTCTGTGTGGCACAACTTTAACGGGCCACAAGATAAAGAGTGACTGGTTCACAATTGTCCCTGTGTTTTCTTGATCAGCAAATCTGAAGACACTGCTGATTGCTGCTTCTCTCTGCAATTAATTTTCAATATTTACTATGCAACACGACTTTATCACATATTTCAACAGCTCAAAAAACTCATGACAGCACCAAGACAGTGCGGGCTATTGGGTAAGTAGACAAATGGACAAAATTAAAACAATAGAGAATCATGTGCAGTGAAACAGGTTACTGATTCACTCTGAGACCATTACACACTCCTTTCCAGGCAATCTCATCCCACACAGCCCACTCAGTAACCTTCCATTTGCAACTAAAGCAACAGAACTCCAGCAATGATTCCACCCTCTGTTCACAACATGATTATGGATAACAAAAGCCATCTAGCACAGCTCATCTCATCCATCCGAATGACGTATAAATGTATGTATTAGGAGCAGGAGTAGGCCATTCGGCCCCTCGAGCCTGCTCTGCTTACCTTATGCCAGTGACTATCACAACTTAAATGCTTCATTGGTGCTAAAGCAACTTGAGACATTGTCAAAGGTGCTACATAAATGAAGCTTTTGTCTGTCTTTCATTACACCCACATGTAGTAGGCAGGGTGACCGTAGCATTGTTGAAATTGGAGGCCCAATTCTGATTCTCTAAGGATAACCAATCACAGGGCAATCAACTGATGTGAGGGAAGTGACTAGAAAGAAATCTCTACATTTACCAAACATTTCAACTCTGTAACTTCTCTGGCACCTACCCAACGTATACCATAAATGGCATCTGCCCCTATTACACAAACGAACACAGTCCTCAGTTTGTGAAAATCTGACATCTAACAGCAGCTCAGCAAGATTGCACATTGAGTTATTGATCTGAATTTTTCAAATAATGATACATGGCACAAAAGCTTAGTACGACCTTAAGTCCTGAATTGGTTTGTTTGCCCTTCGCCCCGAAGCTGTCGTACAAATTGTGTTTAACACTGTGAATTTATAGCCCGTCTGAGGGGAACCCAATTTGGAGTAAAGTTTTGTAAGGCCTCACTTTAATCAATCTCCTAGTGACACATAGGGATTTTATTACCACAGTTTTCAAGAGTAATTAAATGGGCAATAGTGTGTCAAAACCCTGTTTTGCATCAATCCTGGTCTTTAGTTTTTTACATTTATTTTGATTAGACCCAAGGTTCAACAGTGCTGGGAGTAAGGACAGCAGAGATTTGTATAACCTCAAATTTACAGACAGTGCAATGTGGGAGACCAGCCAGGAATGACTTGGAATAGTCAAGCCTCAGGGTAAAGAGGCATCAGTGAGGGTCTCAGCAGCTGATGTGCTGATACGGGGTGGAATTGGGTGATGTTATGGGGGTGGAAATAGGCGGTCTTAGTGACTTGTCATCGCAAGCTCATCTCTGGGTCAATGTGTCTGTTTCCAGGGAGAGGGATGGAATTGGTAGCGAGGGAATGGAGATTGGAGCCAGAACCAAAAACAGTGGTTTCAGTCATCCCAATATTGATTTGGATGAAATTCCTGTTTATCGGATGAGCATGATAATTTAGAGACAATGGAGGAGTCGAGAGAGGTGGTGGCGAGGTTTATCAGGCTGTCATCAGCGGTCACATGAAGACTAACGCTGTGCTTTCAGATGATGTTTCCAAGGTGCAGAATGTAGATGAGGAATAGGAGGGGGCCAAGGGTAGATCCTTGGGGAACACCAGAGGTCACGGTGTGAGGACAGGAAGGGGAGACAGTGCAAGTTATTCTCTGGCTACAATTGGAGAGGTGAGAGTGGAACCAGGGAAGAGCAGTCCCACCCCGTCCAGGCTGTGGAGAGGTGTTGGAGGAGGATGGTGTGGTCGACCGTGTCAAAGGCTGCAGACAGGCCGGGAAGGAGGAGGAGGGAAAGTTTACCTCAGTCACCGTCACCCAGGATGTCATTGGTGACTTTGATAAGAGCTGTTGCGATACAGTGTCAGAATTCTTGAGAAGCTCGGGTCCTGAGGTATAAAGCGTGAGTCTATAGAAATGTCACGGCACAGCAGAGGGCGAAAGGCTTGACAGCTGGGACTTTGAAAGGGAAGTTGGAAGTGATTTGGGGGATAGTTTTTCGCCAGAGACAGAAATGGAAGGAAGTTGAGAAAAACAGAACTAACTGCTCATAGGTCGTGTGTTATAAACATCATCTCATCATCCCTGTGATCAGTCGCACCTCCTCCAGGCCCACAGAGTGAGGAGTGGCGCCCCAATGGACTCTGCTCTCTCTCTGATCGTTCTGTGCCTCTCGGCCGGTGAGTAAAACCTATCTTATTGTCCTGTCCCTGTCTTCGTGCCCCACCACCTACACCACAGGATCGTGGTGCCAAAGGAAATATTTGGAGGCATGAGGAATTGCTTTGAGGATGAAGGGGAGAGAGGTGGAGTGGTTTAGGGATGGAATTCCAAAGGAAAGTCACGGCTGCCAATGGTGGAGCGATTAAACTCGGGGTTGTACAATTGACAGGTATTGGAGGAGTGCAGAGACCTCAGAGGGTGATAGGGCTGGAGGAGGTTACTGAGACAGGGAGGGAGCAAGGCCATTGTGGGCGGAGGATGGAGAGTGAGTCCGGAGTGATCAATGGGGTACATCAGGAAACCTTGGTTAGGATACACAAAACTGCGGTTTGTAAAACTGAAACAAACTGAGGGAGAAATTGAGACTGAGCAGTGCCGGCGTGTGGGGTGCAGAACGGAGCTGACTGGCTCTGCACTGTGACCACGGAGAGGAAACTGTTGGGAAACACCATCAATTATCCAGTGTTGTGACCCTGTTTGTAATGGGTGAGGGGTGGGAGGGGGCAATTTACAGATAAACAGAGAGAGATTCGAGCTGGAGAGGAGAGGGGAGCAGAGGAGGGGAAAAGAGGAATGGAGAGTCAAAGAGATGCATGGCGAGATGCATCGCTCTGGCCGTGTCTCACTCAGGATGAGGTCTCTCCCCTGTTGGTCTGCAATCACGACATGGTGTCGTATCTCTGACGCTGATGGCTGAGGTGGTGGGAGGTGTTTCAGTTACACAGAGAGAGTGGCCCAGGAACCAGTTAAAGATCAACACCATCCCACCCCCCCTGCCCCCTCCAGTCATTGCCCCTACCCCCAAAAACCAGCTGCTTTGCGTGGACCTTCCTGGCAGGCATTGGGCATGATGGGTGGCGTGTGTGGTCAATATGGCGCCATCAGCTTCACGACAGCAGGAAGGCAGGTCAGAATCGCTCGCTCAGCCCACCATCGGTGGGATGCCATTCCCGCCAACGGTTGTCAGGGAGCTCATTGTAATACACCGGCATCTCGTTAAAAAGCCATCCCGCCAGGCTCTCTCACCCCCCACCGAATCATCCACCCACAGAAGTTACAGGATTGGCTCCTCGGGTACAAGGGCTACCCGCAGAGGCTGTGGCTGATGACACCCGTGCAGCAGCCTCAGATTGCAGCAGAGCGACGCTGTAATGAGACTCATGCAGCAACTCACAACTTGGTGGAGCAGACCATCGGGATGCTGGAGATGAGGTTCCGGTGCCTGGACCGGTCTGTTGGAGCCCTGCAATAATGTCCACAGAGTGTCTCACACATCGCCGTCTGCTGCGCCCTTTACAACCTGGCGCTGCAACAGGGAGAGGAGCTGGCTGAGGAGGAGATGGTGTAGCTGCGCATCTCCTCTGATGAGGAGGTTGAGGGTGAGGAGATCATTGGAGGTGACAATGACAGGGATGAGGCCCTCGCACTGGCCAGACGAGGATGGCACACTCAGGAGGCCCTCATAGCTGCTAGATTTGTGGAGGATGATGACCAGATGCAGTGAGGTGTCAACGTAGACCCTCACATCCCAGTTGTGAACGTTTGACTCCAGTCTGGCTTATAGCAGCACGAATAGCCTCTGTGAGAATGCTCCTGTCATGAAGATGAAGTGAAGGCCCTAATAGTCACTCGATCACAGGGAGATGATGATGACATGCAGTGAGGACACTCCATAGATCTTCACACGGCCTCTGTGAATGTCTGACTCCTGTCTGGCCGAGGGCAGCTCGCTTGCGCTCCATGATCAGGGTCATATCATAGAGACGCAGCCATGAAACTTTAGAAGTATCTGATGTTTTGTCCACCTTCAGCACCTGAGCCCTTCAGGAGCAGGAGAACAGTCTCAGTGGTCGCAGATGCTGAAGAGATGGGTCCAGCCTCACTTTACAGGCACTGAGAGCACATCGAGAGGATGGGAGAAACTCTGTGGCGCCTGCCCACTACATTCTGGCAGCAATGACCAGCACCCCCGAGGTGCAGACATCGGTAATGTTTCCCGGGAGTGTGAGGCTGGACCATCACTTTGGTCTGAAGGCTGCACAGACACAGGGAAGAGGACCTGGACTGAGACACCTGCCTTTATCTTGTGCAGAAAGGTTTCACATCTGAGTGACAAGAACACTGCTCATCAGAACAAGGAGCCATAGGCAGGGAGACATTCTTGGGAGTTTATTGACAATAGTGAACATTATGTACAAGTGATCAACACCCGTGCCCAGGCTGTGTAACTAATTCCCCTTAACCTTCCTAAACCTGCCGCTACGTCTTGGTGCTCCCCGGATATCCACAGTGGAGGTGGGGACAGCCTGCTGACTGTGAAGCCCTGTCTGTGATGACCCTGGAGGGAGTCCTCTGGAGGGCTGAGACTTGGAGGGCCCCGGCCTGCTTTTGGGGGCCTGCTGTGTGGCAGTGAATCCCTCCTCGGCCTGTGGAGCTAGAGCTGCGGAGGTCACAGGAACAGGCGGTCGATGGGACGGACACTCCCGGAGACCCCTGGGTGGATGGGCTCGGAGTGTGTACCTGCTGATCCTCCTCCCTATGGGTGCCCGAGGGCCCCAGGCTGACTCCATGTGGAGCAGGGGTGGCTTGAGTGAGACCGAGCTGCCCAGCACCCCTCTCACGTACACACTGTTGGAGGCCAACTATGGCATCAGTGAGGACCTTGATTTCGGGCATACTGCCACCGGTCTGTGACCTCTCCCTCTTGTTGTGAGCCAGTTTGTCCTGCATGGATACATATGGAGAATTTTCCTTGATTTTACAGCTGACCTGACTTAGGGGCTGTGCTTGTTTTCTCCCTTGTTCCTTTTTTGCTCATTTAGTTTATTGTTTTGACTCAAAAGAGTTACATATGGAGAAGGTGTAAACAGGACACCTGCTGGGCCAGATGATAAGTATGCCCGGCCTGTGTGGGTGGTCAGTGGTCCCATGGACAGGGATGAGGACAATGACGGTGAGTGTGAGAGAGTGAATGGTGATGTCCCTTAAACTGACAGTGAGTGAGGGCCCTGTGGGTGTGCGATAGGTTTGTGAGTGTGTGAGTGTGTGAGTGATGAGTTGAGTGACTTACCCTGATGGAACGGTGGAGATCATTCATCCTCTTGTGGCACTGGGTGGCTGTTCTTCAGAAGGGGGTTGCTACTGATAACCACTGATACCCTGGAGTGAATTACAGGCTGGTATCCAATCTCTGGTTTAGGGGGTTTATACATAGAATAACAGGTACCCAGGGGTGAGTTACAGACTGGAATCTCATCTTGGGGTTTGGGGGTTTACATATAGAATAACAGATATCCGGGAGTGAGTTACAGACTGGAATCCCATCTTGGGGTTTGGGGGTTTATATATAGAATAACAGATACCCGGGAGTGAGTTACAGACTGGAATCCCATCTTGGGGTTTGGGGGTTTATATATAGATTAACAGATACCCAGGAGTGAGTTACAGACTGGAATCTAATCGAGGGGTTTGGGGGTTTATATATAGAATAACAGATACCCAGGGGTGAGTTACAGTCTGGAATCTAATCGAGGGGTTCGGGTGGGTTATCTATAAAATAACAGATGCCCGGGAGTGAGTTACAGACTGGAATCTAATCTCAGGGTTCGTGTGGTTTATATATAGAATAACAGATTTACAGAGTTACAGACTGGAATCTAACCGAGGGGTTCGTGTGGTTTATATATAGAATAACAGATTTACAGAGTTACAGACTGGAATCTAATCTCAGGGTTTGTGTGGTTTATATCTAGAATAACAGATTTACAGAGATACCGGCTGCACTTTAGGATTCGGAGTTTCCCTGTTCCTGAGAGCATTCCGGGACTGGTTTTCTATTCGATGAGATTTATTGGGGATTCCGAAATAACCAATTTCTGTTTCTCTGTCCCCCAGTGATGATAAATGGAGCTGATTTCACTGTGACCCAGCCTGGGAGCCTGGAGGGAGTGGTCGGGTATTCGATCGATATCCCCTGTTCATTCACTTACCCAGAAACATACAAACCCAGAGAGATTAACATTTGCTGGAGAAGAAATAATTTTCACGGAGAATATATATTCAACGTCTCACGGAGATACACTCACCCTCAATACCGAGACCGGATTGATTTCCTGGGAAATCCATATCAGAAAAACACCGGAACCATCCGGATAAACCACCTGAAACAAAGTGACCAGAGCAGGTATTTCTGTCGTGTGGAGACGACAGGAGTTAACAGCGAGAAGTGGCAAAACATCCCTGGGACATTCCTCATTGTCCGAGGTAAACCCTCATTTTGGATCCTTGCATTTCTCTATGTAAACTTTTGATAAATTCCTCTCTCATTTTGTTCTTAAATTGTGGTTCAGCAATGACTCATATTTAAAATTCTCCTCCAGGTTTTTCAACTCACCTCACCTCACCCCTCCTCCCCACCAAACCCCCTTCCAACCCCCTCCCCCACCCCCCCTTCCAACCCCTTCCCCCCCACCCCCACCCACCTTTCCCGCCCACCCCCACCCACCTTTCACCCCCCACCCCCACCCACCTTTCCCCCCCACCCCCACCCACCTTTCCCCCCCCACCCCCACCCACCTTTCCCCCCCACCCCCACCCACCTTTCCCCCCCACCCCCACCCCCACCCCCACCCCCTTCACCCCACCCACCTTTCCCCCCCACCCCCACCCACCTTTCCCCCCCCACCCCACCCACCTTCCAACCCCTTCCCCCCCCACCCCCACCCACCTTCCAACCCCTTCCCCCCACCCCCATCCACCTTCCAACCCCTTCCCCCCCACCCCCACCCACCTTCCAACCCCTTCCCCCCACCCCCACCCACCTTTCCCCCCACCCCCACCCACCTTTCCCCCCCCACCCCCACCCACCTTTCCCCCCCCACCCCCACCCACCTTTCCCCCCCCACCCCCACCCACCTTTCCCCCCCCACCCCCACCCACCTTTCCCCCCACCCCCACCCACCTTTCCCCCCACCCCCACCCACCTTTCCCCCCCACCCCCACCCACCTTTCCCCCCCCCACCCCACCCACCTTCCAACCCCTTCCCCCCACCCCCACCCACCTTCCAACCCCTTCCCCCCCACCCCCATCCACCTTCCAACCCCTTCCCCCCCACCCCCACCCACCTTCCAACCCCTTCCCCCCCACCCCCACCCACCTTCCCCCCCCCACCCCCACCCACCTTTCCCACCCACCCCCACCCACCTTTCCCCCCCCACCCCCACCCACCTTTCCCCCCCTACCCCCACCCACCTTTCCCCCCCCACCCCCACCCCACCCACCTTTCCCCCCCCACCCCACCCCACCCTCCATTCCAACCCCCTCCCCAATCCCCCCTTCCCACCCCCTCCCCACACCCCCCTTCCAACCCCCTCCCCCACACCCCCTTCCAACCCCCTCCCCCACTCCCCCTTTCAACCCCCTCCTCCAACCCCCCTTCCAACCCCCTCCCCCACCCCCCCTTCCAACCCCCTCCCCCACCCCCCCTTCCAACCCCCTCCCCCACCCCCCCCTTCCAACCCCCTCCTCCAACCCCCCTTCCAACCCCCTCCTCCAACCCCCCTTCCAACCCCCTCCTCCAACCCCCTCCCCCACACACCCCTTCCAACCCCCTCCCCACCCCCCCAACCCCCTCCCCCACCCCCCTTCCAACCCCCTCCCCCACCCCCCAACCCCCTCCCCCACCCCCCCTTCCAACCCCCTCCCCCACCCCCCCTTCCAACACCCTCCCCCACCCCCCCTTCCAACACTCTCCCCCACCCCCCCTTCCAACCCCCTCCCCCACCCCCCCTTCCAACCCCCTCCCCCACCCCCCCTTCCAACCCCCTCCCCCACCCCCTTCCAACCCCCTCCCCCAACCCCCTCCTCCAACCCCCTCCCCCTTCCAACCCCCTCCTCCAACCCCCTCCCCCTTCCAACCCCCTCCCCCAACCCCCCCTTCCAACCCCCTCCCCCACCAACCCCCCTTCCAACCCCCTGCCCCAACCCCCCCTTCCAACCCCCTTCCCCCACCCCCCTTCCAACCTCCTCCCCCACACCCCCCTTCCAACCCCCTCCCCCACCACCCCCTTCCAACCCCCTCCTCCTACCTACTCACCTCTTCCAGCCACAGAACCCTTTGAGATGTCTGCCACCTCTCTAACTTTGGCCTCTTGAGCATTCCCCGATTTCTGTTACTCCACCATTGACGGTCATGCCTTCAGCAGCCTGGACCCAAAGCTCTGGAATTCCCTCCCTGCAGCTCCTTTAAGACACTCCTTAAAGCCGACCCCTTGGCCCTGACATCTACAAAAGTGGCTCGATGTCAAATTATGCCCGATAACACTCCCTTGAAGCTCTGGAACGTTTTTGCTAGTTTCCAGGTGCTATATGAATTCAGTTGATGCTGCTGTCACCGGTCTGAGCCTTAATACCCTGGCCTGTGATTTGCCGCTAATTGTACAGGAAGAATCTTTAATGGGGTGCCCATCTTGAGAAGAAATTTGGGACCAAGATCCAAAATGGCCACCACCTATCAACAAGGAGAAATGAAATGGAGGCTATGGAGGTCAAACATGGACTAAAAAGCTATTTCTAGAATAATGGATGAAAGGGAGAGAGTCGGACCAAAATGGAGAACCTTGTTGCTAGAGGAGCAGCGAACCCTTGCCCAAAACATAACCTTTGACTCTGACCCCTTGACATTTAACTGCACCACATGACCTTTGGCCACGCCCTTAGTCTTCCCTTAACATCAACTCGTGGTTGAAGATCCATGAAACTGGCCCACCAATTCCACAAACCCTTCCTGGTGCCACCTGTAAACAGCATTCGGCCTGTTCAATCA
>NC_135912.1:3640803-3648544 GCF_964194155.1 Cetorhinus maximus | reverse complement strand
TAAGGTGAGTGCTTCCATTGCCAAAACTACCAGAGGTTACTCAGAGAGGGGGATAATTACTACCAGAGATTACTCAGAGAGGGGGATAATTACTACCAGAGATTACTCAGAGAGGGGGATAATTACTACCAGAGATTACTCAGAGAGGGGGATAATTACTACCAGAGATTACTCAGAGAGGGGGATAATTACTACCAGAGATTACTCAGAGAGGGAGATAATTACTACCAGAGATTAGTCAGAGAGGGGGATAATTACTACCAGAGGTTACTCAGAGAGGGGGATAATTACTACCAGAGATTACTCAGAGAGGGGGATAATTAGTACCAGAGATTACTCAGAGAGGGGGATAATTACTACCAGAGATTACTCAGAGAGGGGGATAATTACTACCAGAGATTATTCAGAGAGGGGGATAATTACTACCAGAGATTACTCAGAGAGGGGGGGTAATTACTACCAGAGATTACTCAGAGAGGGGGATAATTACTACCAGAGATTACTCAGAGAGGGGGATAATTACTACCAGAGATTACTCAGAGAGGGGGATAATTACTACCAGAGATTACTCAGAGAGGGGGGTAATTACTACCAGAGATTACTCAGAGAGGGGGATAATTACTACCAGAGATTACTCAGAGAGGGGGATAATTACTACCAGAGATTACTCAGAGAGGGGGATAATTACTACCAGAGATTACTCAGAGAGGGGGATAATTACTACCAGAGATTACTCAGAGAGGGGGATAATTACTACCAGAGATTACTCAGAGAGGGGGATAATTACTACCAGAGATTACTCAGAGAGGGGGATAATTACTACCAGAGATTACTCAGAGAGGGGGATAATTACTACCAGAGATTACTCAGAGAGGGGGGTAATTACTACCAGAGATTACTCAGAGAGGGGGATAATTACTACCAGAGATTACTCAGAGAGGGGGGTAATTACTACCAGAGATTACTCAGAGAGGGGGATAATTAGTACCAGAGATTACTCAGAGAGGGGGGTAATTACTACCAGAGATTACTCAGAGAGGGGGATAATTAGTACCAGAGATTACTCAGAGAGGGGGATAATTACTACCAGAGATTACTCAGAGAGGGGGATAATTAGTACCAGAGATTAGTCAGAGAGGGGGATAATTACTACCAGAGATTACTCAGAGAGGGGGATAATTACTACCAGAGATTATTCAGAGAGGGGGATAATTAGTACCAGAGATTACTCAGAGAGGGGGATAATTACTACCAGAGATTACTCAGAGAGGGGGATAATTAGTACCATGGAGCACCTCAGGGCCAACACAGGGGTGCTGAGGATAGGCAGGGGAGTCAGGAACCCATTCGAGGTTAGAATCTGGACTCTTGTAAGCACAGCCAGAGGCCATTCAGCCCATCGATGCCGTGCTGGCTCTGTGAAAGAGCTATCCCGTTCATTCCCATTCTCATCCTCTTCCCCGTAACCCCAGAGCCCAGCAAACGTTCCCCTTCTCCGGTTTCAAGCTGTGGGATTCTCTTCCCCGGACAGTGGAGGCCGGGTCACTGATTATCCTCGAGGCTGCGTTAGACAGGGTTTTTGATTGACAAAGGGAGTCGAGGGTTATGGGGGGGCTGGTGCAGGCAGGGAAGTTGGAGTTGAGGCCACAATCAGATCAGCCATGATCTTATTGAATGGTGGAACAGGCTCGAATGGGGGCTGAGCGGCCTAATCTGATTTGTTTTTTTCATCCTTTCACGGGGATGTGGGCGTCACTGGCTGGGCCCAGCATTTATTGCCCATCCCTAATTGCCCCTTGAGAAGGTGGTGGTGAGCCGCTGCAGTCCCTGTGGTGTAGGGACACCCACTGTGCTGTTAGGGAGGGAGTTCCAGGATTTTGACCCAGCGACAGTGAAGGAACGGCCGATATATTTCCAAGTCAGGATGGTGAGTGACTTGGAGGGGAACTTCTAGGTGGGTGGTGTTCCCCATGTGTCTGCTGCCCTTGTCCTTCCAGGTGGTAGTGATTGTGGGTTCGAAAGGTGCTGCCGATTTCCTAAGTTTTTATATCCAATTCTGCTATTTGAACCTCCTTCCACCATGCTTTGAGACAGCACATTCCCGGCCACAACAACTCCCTGCGTAAAATACATCCACCCTTCTGGTTCTTTTGCCAGGTTGTCTTAATCTGTATCCCTCTGGTGACCGACCTCTCCTGCCAGTGAAAACAGTTCCTCACGGTCTCTTTTTCCAAAAGCAGACATGGAAATCGGGTAGTCTATTTTGTCATGGACTCCGCCCCAATGTGACGTGTTTACATAGCCACCATTCATCATAACTGCGGACACAGAAATGCCTCTGAAGTGTGTTTTGTTGCATGTCAGATAGTTAATGTATTATGGATAATGATACAGATCGATGTTAAGTAGATAATTAGACAATGAGAGATCCAAACTGAGGGGACATAATTTTTTAAAAAAATTCTTTTGTGGAATGTCAGCATTGCCCAACCCTTATTGCCCCTTATGAGAAGGTGGTGGTGAGCTGCCTTCTTGACCCGCTGCAGTCACCCACAGTGCTGTTAGGGAGGCGGGGGGTGGTTCCAGGATTTATTTGAGCCAGCGACAGTGCAGGGTGTCAATCCAGCTCAGGATGGTATGTGGAACTTGCAGGTACAGGTGCTCCCATGCGTCCGCTACCCTTGCCCTTCTTAGGTGGTGGAGCTTGTGGGTTTGGAAGGTGCTGTCAAAGGACCCTTGGTGAGTGGCTGTAGTGCATCTTGTAGATAGTGAATACTGCGTGTTGGTGGCGGAGGGAGTGAATATTTCAAATGGTTGATGGGGTGCTTTGCCCTGGATGGTGTCGAGCTGCTTGTGTGTCAATGGAGCCGGACACTCATCCAGGCAAATGGAAAGTATTCCATCACGTTCCTGGTGTACAGCAACAAAAGAATAGAAATTTAGGAGCAGGGGTCGGCCATATGGCCCACTGAACCTGTTCGGCCAATGTATGTTTGATATCTCTTGGATCTATGCAGAGATGACGCTAGTTTCTATATGTGTAACAGATTTCATTCACAGTGCTTTAAGATGTCTGCTCCATGCTTCTAGCTCAAGATTCTAGATCCTCCTGCAGTTTTTCTTCATTTTCTCCGAGTCCACGCCCAGGCTTAACCAATCAAGTGCAGTGAGCATCGATAGTAATCAGGTTCACATAATCAAACACAGAACAATTGAAATATTGAACACCACAGACACAAGACTCAGAAATGAGGAAGTCTTCAAGAGAACAGAGACAGGCTTTTGGACAAGTGGCAAATGAAATTTAACGTAGAGAAGTGTGAAGTGATATATTTTGGTTAGCAGAACACAGAGAGACAATGTAAAACAAAGGGTACAATTCTAAAGGGGATGCAGGAGCAGAAGGACCTGGGGGTATATGTTGACAAACTGATGAAGGTCTAAGCTCTGCACTCCTGGGCAGGGAATATTGAGGAAATGGTTAAACAGGCAGAGGGATTCCTGGGCTTTATAAATAGAGGCAGAGAGTACAAAAACAAGGAAGTCATGACAAATGTTTATAAAACACTTCAACCTCAACTGGATTCATTCACAGGATGTGGGCTTCGCTGGCTGAGCCAGCATTTATTGCCCTTGAGAAGGTGATGATGAGCTGCCTTCTTGAACTGCTGCAGTCCATGCGGTGTAGGTACACCCACTGTGCTGTTAGGGAGGGAGTTCCAGGATTTTGACCCAGCGACAGTGAAGGAACGGCTGATACATTTCCAAGTCAGGATGGTGAGTGACTTGGAGAGGAACTTCCAGGTGGTGGTGTTCCCCATGTGTCTGCTGCCCTTGTCCTAGGTGGCAGAGATCACGGGTTTGGAAGGTGCAGTCTAAGGAGCTTTGGTGAGTTGCTGCAGTGCATCTTGTAGATGGTACACACTCTGCTGCTACTGTGCGTCGGTGGTGGAGGGAGTGAATGTTTGTGGATGGGGTGTCAATCAAGCGGGGCTGCTTTGCCCTGGATGGTGTCGAGCTTCTTGAGTGTTGCTGGAGCCACACTCATCCAGGCAAATGGAGAGTATCCCATCACACTCCTGACTTGTGCCTTGTAGATGGTGGACAGGCTTTGGGGAGTCAGGAGGTGAGTTACTCATTGCAGGATTCCTAGCCTCTGACTTGCCCTTGTAGCTACAATATTTATATGGCTAGTCCAGTTCAGTTTCTGGTCAATGGTAACCCCCAGGATGTTGATAGTGAGGGATTCAGTGATGTTAATGCCATTGAACGTCAGGAGGCAATGGTTGGATTCTCTCTTGTTGGAGATGTTCATTGCTTGACATTTGTGTGATGCGAATGTTACTTGCCACTTGTCAGCCCAAGCCTGAATATTGTCCAGGTCTTGCTGCATTTGGACATGGACTGCTTCAGTATCTGAGGAGCCGCGAATGGTGCTGAACATTGTGCAATCATCAGTGAACATCCCAACTTCTGACCTTATGATGGAAAGAAGGTCATTGATGAAGCAGCTGAAGATGGTTGGGCCGAGGACACTACCCTGAGGAACTCCTGCAGTGATGTCCTGGAGCTGAGATGACTGACCTCCAACAACCACAACCATCTTCCTTTGTGTTCGGTATGGCTCCAACCAGCGGAGAGTTTTCCCCCGATTCCCAATGGCTCCAGTTTTGCTAGGGCTCCTTGATGCCACACTCAGTTAATGTGCCCATGATGTAAAGGACAGTTACACTCACCTCACCTCGGGAGTTCAGCTCTTTTGTCCATGTTTGAACCAAGGCTGTAATGAGGTCAGGAGTTGAGTGGCCCTGGCAGAGCCCAAACTGGGCATCAATGAGCAGGTTATTGCTAAGCAAGTGCCACTTGACAGAACTATTGATGACCCCTTCCATTACTTTACTGATGATCGAGAGTAGACTGATGGGGCGGTAATTGGCTGGGTTGGATTTGTCCTGCTTTTTGTGTACAGGACATACCTGGGCAATTTTCCACATAGCCGGGTAGATGCCAGTGTTGTAGCTGTACTGGAACAGCTTGGCTAGGGGCACGGCAAGTTCTGGAGCACAAGTCTTCAGTACTATTGCCGGAATATTGTCAGGGCCCATAGCCTTTGAAATATCCAGTACCTTCAGCTGTTTCTTGATACCATGTGAAGTGAATCGATTTGGCTGAAGACTGGCATCTTTGATGCTGGGGACCTCTGGAGGAGGCCGAGATGGATCATCCGCTTGGCACTTCTGGCTGAAGATTGTAGCAAATGCTTCAGCCTTATCTGTTTCACTGATGTGCTGGGCTCCTTCATCATTGAGGATGGGGATATTTGTGGAGCCTCCTCCAGTGAGTTGTTTAATTGTCCATCACCATTCATAACTGGATGTGGCAGGACTGCAGAGTTTAGATCTGATCCGTTGGTTGTGGGATTGCTTAGCTCTGTCGATCACTTGCTGCTTAGACATGCAAGTAGTCCTGGGTTATAGCTTCACCAGGTTGACACCTCATTTTTAAGTATGCCTGGTGCTGCTCCTGGCATGCCCTCCTACACTCTTCATTGAACTAGGGTTGATCCCCTGGCTTGATGATAATGGTAGAGTGGGGGATATGCTGGGCCATGAGGTTACAGATTGTGTTCAAGTACAATTCTGCTGCTGCTGATGGCCCACAGCGCCTCATGGATGCCCAGTCTTGAGTTCCTAGATCTGTTCGAAATCTATCCCATTTAACATGGTGGTAGTGCCACACAACATGATGGAGGGTATCCTCAATGTGAAGGCGGGACTCGTGAGGTGGTCACTCCTACTGATACTGCCATGGACTGATGCATCTACGGCAGGCAGGTTGGTGAGGATGAGGTCAAGTATGTTTTTCCCTCTTGTTGGTTCTCTCTCCACCTGCCGCAGACCCAGTCTAGCAGCTATGTCCTTTAGGACTCGGCCAGCTCGGTCAGTAGTGGTGCTACCGAGCCACTCTTGGTGATGGGCATTGAAGTCCCCCACCCAGAGAACATTCTGCACCTCTGCCACCCTCAGTGCTTCCTCCAAGTGGTGTTCAACATGGAGGAGCACTGATTCATCAGCTGAGGGAGGGCGGTACGTGGTAATCAGCAGGAGGTTTCCTTGCCTATGGTTGACCTGATGCCCTGAGACTTCATGGGGCCCGTAGTTGATGTTGAGGACTCCCAGGGCAACTCCCCCTGGCCCCGACTGTATACCACTGTGCTGCCACCTCTGCTGGGGACAAGACATACCCAGGGATGGTGGTGTCTGGGGCATTACCTGCTTTCTGGGAATGAGGAGGAAGTGAGGGATTTGGTCATAAGGACGGCTGGAGGGGAAGTTTGCAGAGGGTGGCGGAGAATGAGTGCAGTTGAAAAAGTATTTCTTGTGAAGAATGGCCAGCCTGTAGACTTATTGAACTGGTTATTGAACCATGGTCAGACCACACATGGAGAGCTGAGAACAGTCCCGGCCTCTGTTATAAAAAAGGGGAAGATGTAAAGAAAGGTTCTCTGGAATGATACTGGAACTAAGGGAGTTATACACATCAGGAAGTGTGGGACAAGAGCAGGAAAGACTGAATGGCGTGCTGACGGGCAATGGGAAGATGTTTTCACTTTTACTTGTGAGAGAGGGAGAGTTTTACAACCCTCTGTGTGAAGAGACGTCTCACTCCTCCCCTGAATGACCTGGCCCTGATTTTTAAGGTCAAGTCCCCTCGCTCGAGATACCAACCCTGCCTTCGCCCAACAGCAGCCAATGTTTTCTCTAGGGGACTCAGGCAAAACATCTATTAGCCAGTCCCCATCCAGAAGTCTGAAGCCTTTCCAATTCCAAACATCTGGAAGGAATTTTCAAACAATGGCCCAAACTCTGGGAATACAACTCGTCCAGCTGAAGTCTTTGAATGGGACAAAACAATTAATTCAAAATAGAGAACAAACTGTTGCAATTCCATTAGAGTTCAGTTATGGGACAACCACTCTCACCAGGGAATATTGAGCGTTCCATTGGGAATCATAGAAGGGTTGCAGAACAGAAGGAGGCCATTCAGCCCGTTAGGGCTGTGCTTGCCCTCCGAGTCCCACTTCCCTGCCCCCTCCCCTGTAGCCCTGCTTTTTTTAATCCCTCAGGTGCTTATCCAACCCCCTTTCGAAAGCCACGATCGAACCTGCCTCCGACACGCTCTCAGGTGGCGCATTCCAGATCCTAACCACTCGCTGCGTGAAACAGTTTCTCCTCACGTTGTCTGTCGTCCTTTAGCCAATTGCCTTAAACCTGCATCCCCTCTTGTTCTGGACCCTTCCACCAATGGGAACAGCTTCTCCCTGTCTGCTCTGTCCAGACCCCTCGTGATTTTGAACCCCTCTATCAAAATCCCCTCTCAACCTCCTCTTCTCCAAGGAGAACAGCCCCAGCCTCTCCAATCTTTCTACAGCCACTGAAGTTCCTCGTCCCTGGGACCCATTCCCGCGAATCTATTCTGCACCCTCTCCGGTTCCTTCACATCCTTCCCACAGTGCGGTGTCCAGAGCCAAACACCATACAGTCCCGAGGGGGCCAGATGTACCCATTCCGGCTCCTTTCGATCTTACGTTTTTTTGACCTGTTCATTTGGCAATGTTCTAGATTTCGTGGGAAAAAATTGGAATCCTACTGTGCCAATCCCAAAGAGAAATGGGTGAAGAACCTTCTGAACTTCCTTGACCGTAAAGGTAAGTCTATTATTCACCTTCACGACATTTACT